>NC_141323.1:17605600-18143100 GCF_037954235.1 Aulostomus chinensis | reverse complement strand
CCGACTTTTAATTTTTTTAAATAATTCAATACAACGTCATTTCTGTCTGTGGCTAAAGTGGAGTTAAGTCTCTAGCTGTGCAGCTATCATTTGAATGAAAACGTCGGACTTTGACGCAGATTATGGCTTCCCTGCATTTCCAAATCCTTTTCAATGTTTTGAATCCAAAAAGGACGTGTCTGTTGTTCTCCGGTGATGTCATTTTTAAAATGACATCACCGGAATGGTAAATGGGCCTCTTTGATACGTCACTCCACATTTTCAGCTGAGATAAAGTTGCAGTGAATGTGGTGGTACTGTATGTGCCAAGACAGTTCGACGAGAATAGGAGAAGCACTGAGAGAGAAGGACAAGTACAGACTGAATTTTGATGAACTGCACCCTTCTGGAGTGTCTTATTCAGTGACTCTACTGCACATTCCATGTCATTGCTGCTGCCTGGTATTTTTCCCTGTCTGTGGTACCAGAACTACCATGAAACTAATTATTAAAGGGACCGTATCATGAAAAAGCAAAAAAAAAAAAAGAACCCCACTTTTACGACGGGCTGGATGATCTTTATACTTCCATATTGAATCCCCCTGAATGAATCACAAAGGGCACAAGGGAAAATTGTTACCTCCCTCCCTTTTTCTTTTTTGAAAAGGGTGCTTTATCTCCTAGGGTGCTTTGGTTGGAGGCTTCTTCAGGAGGCAAATTTATGGTTAGGGGTGTGACTTTTCCGACTAAATCTGAGCTGGTTTGCCCCAAAGGAGAGTGCTTTACTGGGAGTAAAACATCTGTTCTGACAACACGACACGAGTGGCTGCATCCCCGACCTGTTACTAGGCAGGTCTTGTTCATGAACACGTGTTGATATCGGTAAATACGCCACAAAAAAAAGCAAATATCAAACAGCACAAGAGGCGTAGTTTGGATTCACTCGTCAAATCCGATCAGCATTTGCTGCCTGTTGTTTATTGACAGATAAATCACTCCAAAGAAAAGGAAATCGATTCAACTACTGCCGGCGATTCAAAGCACATTTATGATAGCCCTCAATCGCCCCTCTGAAATACTCATGAAATCCAGATGATGTTAAACTCTATGAAACACACTTTTACTTATTACTGACTGCGAATCAAATTGGGTCCAACGTATAAGAATAAGCTGTCGATAAGTGGAATTTAAAATGATATTTATATGCAAATTCTGCATGTTTAGAGATGTTGTGATGGATGAGATCGGTGAATGATCGTCAGCCAAAGAGGTCAACATCTCAGACTGGAATGGGATGAGTGTCAATCCAGTTTTACATTTTTTTAGCAGGAGTTTGAGATCTCAGTCTGCACAGATCTATTTACCTTTGCCTGAACTCCCTGAAACCCTCGCAGAGGGGAGAAAAAAAAGAGTAGTTTTATCTCCAATGAGGATATATGAATTTTTAATTGCTCAGAGCTTGTGTGTGTCCAAGTCTCTATCTATCCCTTGTGTGTGTGTGTGTGTGTGTGTGTGTGGGCTACTAAGCAACAAATGACTGGAAGATGAGCTCTTTCTCCCTCTGGGACCAAATGAAGTTTCATTGGACCTTTTTTTTTTCATGCCGGTGGTCTTCTTGCTGCCATGATACCTGATAGGAAGAGCATGTAGAATTTAGGGATGCAAAGTTTGCTTTCGGGGAGGGAGAGGAACGATGTAGCGGGGAAAAGCAAAGTTAGCGAGAGGGAGCGTTCAGAGGAGAGAGGTTGGGAAAGACTAACTAACCACGGAGTGACTCGTAGCTGCGGCTCCCTCCACCTGGCTCCACTTCTTCACCCTGCTGGCTGCGGCGTTCGAGAAGCTGAAGTGAGTCGTAGCAGCATTGAGTGGCAAAGCTGTAACCCAAGAAAGTGCGGGCTGGAGCTGAGCGTTGAGCAGTGTGTATCTCTGCCCTGCTTTATAAGGGCGACTTAGACCTGCCACTAAAGCTGTTGATCTGGACAGACTGGGATAGTTCTTATTTTTTATGTCTTAAAATAATAAGAATTAAAAAAAAAAAAGAAAACAACCTTCGCTTTAAAAATTGCACCTTTAAAGTTTGAACGTCAAAATCGTTTTAAATCATCCTCCAGCACAAGCGTTCTACATTTAAAGATACTCCCTAAGAGCACTCCTGGAAAGAAAACCACATTTTTGGTGCTGTGACCTTGACCTTTGACGACCTTCATCTTTTCAGTTCATTGCTGAGTCCCAGTGGAGGTTTCTGCTAAATATGAAGACATTTTCCCGAGGCATGCCAGAGACATTGCGATCATGACAACGGGACAGGTATTGTGATCATTTGAGGTGATAGTGACTTTGACCTTTGACCTCTGATATTTTTCAGTTCATCCTGAAGTCCCGATAAACATTTATGGCAAATCTACAGAAGCTCCCCAAAGGTATTGTGTTAATAAGAATGGGACAGACGGACAACTAGAAAAAAGAACGCCTACGGCCCCTGGCTGTCGCAGATGTGGAGGTCTAATAAAAGTATAGATAAGAGGGGAGAAGTTTTAAGAAATGTAGAGAACGAAGAAAGTTGATAGTTTAAAGAAATGAAGGTCAGGTGAGAAAATGAGCGAACAAGAAGGAAGAAATGTAGATAAACAGCGAATGAAGTGACGTGAGGCTGATGAGCAAATACAGAAAACTGAGATCCAGACAGCAGAGCGGCACAGGGAAGAAAAGAAACAATTAACCCGTTGAAAATGGAGGCTGGCCAGCCTACGGCGTCACGCGACAACAAAGACCTGTCTGAAATGTTGCGCCGCTTTACGGAGAAGCGGTCAGACGGAGAGGTCAGCTCCAGGGTTCCTTTCAAATGGGCTCTCAACCGCAGCCACTGTTTTGCCTCTGTGTTTCCTACGATCACAACCTCTGCGCTAACGCCTCGCTAAAAGCGTGAACATCTGTTTCTTCGACCCGCCGAAGTCTACTTCGTTCTTGCTTTTTTGGGTTTTTTTTTTTCCTTTTCTTTTTGCTCCCATTGAATTTTGTAGTTGGTCTGAAAAATGGAACAAAAGAACAGGGTGAGAAACAAAAAAAAAGACGCACTGCATCCGCTAATAAAAAGGAACTTTACTACACTCTGCATGAAAGAGCGAGAGCAAAAGCAGGCTAATAAAAAGAAATAAAGTGAAAATGTAGAGCTATGTTATTCCTGTAATATTTTAAAATGATGTCAGGTTGAATTCCCTTACCACCGCCTATCCAACCTGCATTAAACCCTATATTAATATGAGCCCTCTCTTATTGTAAGTGTACAGGCCAACTGGTCTGTTTGAACCTCGAGTGCAATGCAAATGTAAAAGGAAAGAAACAGCGGACAGTTCAAGAATGCCTGGTCCTCGCCTGCACCCCGAAGATTTTTCCATCTTTAGTTTCAGCTTTTTATGTCCGTCTGTTATATCCTGACATGAAAAATTGCCAAGTGTTGCATCTTCACCCAAAAAATCAGAGGTTGTAGTCGGACGCTGCCGTGAACCAGCAGGAGTTGTTTCGTTTGTTTGAAAGCGCCGGCTGGTCAGCGCTACCGTGAACTATCGCGATAAACCTGAGGGGTCGTGTTAGCTAACACATCAAACTTTGTGGGTTCCTGAGCTCACACACTGGTTCTGTTGAAGCCAGGAAACGTGGCCACCTGCACCCAGGCCTGCTTCACCTCTGATGGCCTCGGTGGACGCCTGCTGCTGTTGAAATGGCTTTTCAGGGAATGACATGAGGCGCTCCGATCCGTTTCATTTACGACATGTCTGAAACACAGCTATGAATACTCGTAATTCCTACTGTCTGCCTCTTTGCACTGTGGTCAGGCACCCCCCCCCCCCATGCACACACACACACAAACACACAAAATACCAAAATGAGGCTTAAAACACCCTAAACACACAGCGCACACATCGCGCCACGCGCCCGTCGCCATAGACGGCTTGAGTAGGGCCCAAAGACACGTGTGTAAAAATATACTTGTGGCTGAAGTAATGCTTTAACCAATGAAACATATTAAAATACTACGTTGAGAGTGGAAAAACTTGAGAGCAATGAATGCTCATCGTTTTTGTGCAACTAAAAAGGAGCATTGGATTTTATTCGCTGCTTCTGTTGCTGCTGCACTATTAAGTAGTTTTACAGAAGCCATTATTGCATTCCGACCGAGTGGGTGCAATTAAAAGGGGTTTCGTCTCGTCCTGAAGGTGGTTGGAGTGGGTCGCCAGTACACGAAGCAGGTCTTTTGAGATTGGAGACAAGTGTTTACGACCTTGCGGTTAGCGTTTAACAGTAATACAACATGGTTGTGTTTGTTTACTGGGCTCTCAGGCTCATAGTTCAACACCTTTGTTTTTCTGTCTTTCTTTTTTGAAAGACAAATGTGTGATATCAACGGTATATGTTGTTTTTTTTAACATTGAGAATCTGCGCACAAGCGCTTTGTGCCTCTTAGATGTTTTATTGCTGTTCTTCTTTATTCCATACATACAGGAAGATGGGGGGGGGGGTGGCGTCTCAAAGGAACACAGTGAAGAAGGAAGATCTAAACTCCCATGAAATACATAACAGAAAGATTACAATTTTGGTTTAATGTGAAAACAAGGCCTCGTCTGTGAGGAAAACAACAAAAGAATGGAACTCCTGGTCCCTCCGGAAAAGCACACACACACAAAATATCAACTTTTAATGTCACAAGTAGAAATAACCATGCAGGAGACCTGCCTTACTTAACCAAACGTGTATAATTTCCATCAGAGGCCCCGCATATTTCCTGCTGTGTAGTTTTATTTGGCAGCGACGAGGCCCCGGAGTAAATCCGCTGCCGGAAGTCATCTTAGTAGATTGGTCCCATTCACACAAGTAAAATTGCTTGTTTCTCAGCATCCGTGGACTCATCCACTTGAACGGTGTAACAAGTGGCCTCTCAAACAATTGCCTCTCAACTCCGCAATTTCATCTGTTCTTCTCCTTTGTGTTAGCAGAGTGGGTAACGTGCCCAATATGTTCCAAGCAATCATCCTTTACTGATGGGAGACTTGAGCACTCCGTGTTGCTTCAGTGACTCAGTCAGCCATCAAGTATACAACCAAGGTTTTGTTTTTTTGTTTTTTTGCTGCGTGCCGTCTTGTTTAACTCGAAATCTACTCTCAAAGTATATCGTCCTTTTTTTCTTTTTTCTTTTTTTTGCGACGAGGGCGATTATTGATTGAGGATTGATTATGTGAGGAAAACCGTTCTTGATCGTCATCACCTTCCTTCCAACTGCAAACAAGACGCGCCGAAGGCTGCGCAACCACCTCCCGGTGAACAAATGGTTCGGGGAAAAAAAACATAAAATGATGTAAAATGTAAGATTTTTTTTTAAGAAACGTACAGTTTCTTTGGAGAATTTTACGATGACGTTGCTGTAAATAGCATTTTCTAAATACTTAATCGTTAAAAAAAAACTGCACACACACAAAAAAAGACATTTGGATCACCTGTTAGCATTGAATAGGAATTTAAGAGGGGTTGTTCTCTTATTCTCTACGATGTGAAGTGGAACTGAATCTTTGCTAAATCCTTGCAACAGCCATTGTGCATTCAAGCCATCTCCTGTTGCCGTGTTTGGATTTTACACCAAAATCTGCCATTAACGAGGACTGATGAGGTACATTAGCTGTGCTAGCTTGATGCAGTTTAGGAGCCTCGGGGACTCCACAGCATTAATGTTGCTACGTGACTGTAAGCATGATTAGCCTCATATCCAAATGCCAGACTGCATAAATAAACACATTGAAAAGTACAGTCAAATAGAGTGGATCACCGTTTTATAAAAGCATTTCTCATCCGCCTGTCCATCTGTAGTTCTGGTCCCCGCTAACCCAGACCAATTATTGACTTGGCCCGCCTCTATTTTTTGGCTTATTCATTTTCGTCATGGTGTTTCTCTTTGCCACGAACTCAACTTCCCCGTCCAAGATGCTTGCAGCCCGTCGGTGACGTAACTCCTCCCGTCCTGCGTGTGACTGGATTGCAAATCGGAGATCTCCATGTCACATGATTGAACAATCTATAAAAGAGTGTATCGCTCAACCCTTCTGTGGATGAGACTGCGACATCCAACGGATCCAGTTTGACATTAGCAAGAAACGTAGTTCTTGGTATGTTTTTAAAAGAAATAATGGGTCCAGTTCTGGGGTGCAGAATCTCCTGAAAAGATATGACATTTCTTCAATGGAAAAGTGATAGAACTCCCACTACAGTAGCTCTCCGTTTACCTGACCATCACTTTTTTTTTAAAGCGTGCAATTCCACAAAGCACAAAAAAAATCAATAATGAGCTGACCCAGCATGCTTGATGAGCGAAGCTATGCTAACTTTGTGCGTGCATACATGTTTTTGATACGTGTGTTTAATGTCATACGGTATATTCCCTTTCATTTTAGTGCACGTGTGCGAAATCTGTAGATTGCTGCAAGTCATCATTGTTCATTGGCTAGTTGATCGTAGCGAGGTGCTTTGATGCCGACGATGTTGTTGGCAGTTGAAAATAACCGTGGAAAAACAGACAACATATTGATAACCGACAATAAAAGGCCTCCTTATCCTGTACAAGCCGTGAAAGCACGTCACCGTGACGAACAGAGAAGAAAATAGCCACGGCCGGCTAATTTCAATCAGTAATTTAATCCCACATCCAGTTTTCTAAGTGAGTTCGTTTGCGTAAAACAAGCCAGGCGAAGCTACTTGAGCACGTCTGGTGTTTTAGCAGGGAGCAGCAGAAGACCAGCCTCTTTTTTGGTCCTCAGTGCAATGTTTTCTGGTGGTCCAAAAATACCAACGCACTATGGTTGCGCCAGACCGGCCTCATGGACATCCTCAAGCGCCTGTCAGCGCAGACGTTCAGTGGAGGTAAATTCGCCATGCTTAAGATAGGGATAGCCTGTAGAAATCCCATATTTTGAACTGATGTGTCAAGAGCCAGACCTGAGGCCACGTTTACACGTACAGTAGCCTGGTGATTCCGAAAAGGGATGTCCTCCGCCCCATTCATTTTCATGAACCCGCATAAATACGCTGTTCAGAGCTGCTATGAGCATGCCAAACCTACAGGTGCCAGTGTGACGAGAAGGGTGAAGTCATGCTAGCCAATCAGAATCCTTGAAAAAACAACAACAACGGATGACACCAGTTACTTCCCGTCGCATCCTGTGACGTTCTGAAGCCTAAATGGAAACATCACCGTTTTTGCATCGTGTAAACGGGGCCTGAGTCATTCTATATCACTTGTGTGCAAGTGAAAAAAGTGGCATATTGATTTCGTCATTTTGTATAACTTCTATTTATTAATGGGCGTTCAGTATCCCTGCGTGTTCCGGACTGTAAACAGAATGTGTGCTGTAGTTTAACAACCAGGCCTAGGACTGGCTCCGGGCCTTGGACTGGCTCCGGGCCTTGGACTGGCTCCGGGCCTTGGACTGGCTCCGGGCCTTGGGTTGTTCACGCTACAAAAACCTGCATAAATGAGGTCGCCCAACACTCCGAGGCCACTCATCGGGCCATTCATCGTGAACTGCCGGCTAGCAAGAGCCTGTCACTGGAGCCCAACCGAGTGATGACTGATGTGGTTGAAATAATAAACACACATTTGATCGATTGATTGTGTCACATTCCACACATACACACTGGATATGGGGGGGAAAAGACACCGGCACCTGATGGCTCTGATGCAGTACTACTGTACCTGATGGCTCTGATGCAGTACTACCTGATGGCTCTGATGCAGTACGACTGTACCTGATGGCTCTGATGCAGTACTACCTGATGGCTCTGATGCAGTACTACCTGATGGCTCTGATGCAGTACGACTGTACCTGATGGCTCTGATGCAGTACTACCTGATGGCTCTGATGCAGTACGACTGTACCTGATGGCTCTGATGCAGTACGACTGTACCCGATGGCTCTGATGCAGTACTACCGTACCTGATGGCTCTGATGCAGTCCTACCCGATGGCTCTGATGCAGTACTACTGTACCTGATGGCTCTGATGCAGTACGACTGTACCTGATGGCTCTGATGCAGTACTACTGTACCTGATGGCTCTGATGCAGTACTACTATACCTGATGGCTCTGATGCAGTACTACCCGATGGCTCTGATGCAGTACTACTGTACCTGATGGCTCTGATGCAGTACTACCACCTTTAGTTTTTGGGTTGTGCCTTTACTGCGCTTCATTTATTTTAACAAGATGCCAGTGTTAGATTACCATAAAGCGTGTAGTAATATGCCAATATGCATTGCTGATATGTTTTACATATTGCATCAGTGTTTCTACTTGATGAAGGAGGGACAATAGCAGTGCATGCTTTGAATACTTTAGCTACAGGGTAATGATGCACGTTCTCAGCAGGCCAACGGCAGAAGATCACGCTTAATCGTACGGGACTTGACTTTAATCGAGGTCAGGGACTTGAGACTTGAGCTCCAAAGACTTCCGAGAATCTCAGGTAGAAGGTGTAAAAGGTGCAAAGTAGATTCTTCATTTACAGGAAGAGAAAAGATGGATGTCGGTGTTTTGTTTTTGTTTTTTACATTTATTTGGTATGTATCAGTAATTAAATGAACAAAGACACGGGATTAAACCTGTTAAATCCAGTTTTCATTTCAGGGAACCTTTACAACTGATGGATCTTGTAAGACAGCGGTTGCTTGTTAATCCACTTGACAAGTTTAAACCAAGTAGCACTTAGGAGTTCCTGCCTGTGTGCCATGTTGATGGACTCTAGGGATTGTCTGAGATGAAACAAGCTGGCGATGAACACAATGATAGAGACGGCCATTAAAGGACAGAATCACTTGTTATTATGGTGACTGGTGGGTGGTGTGTGTCACGCTGTTATCATCACAAGCAAATTTACTGTCCACTATGACCTTGGAAGATTATAAACAGGGTAGCTTGAGAAAACACTCGATAGAAACTTCTAGTATCTAGACAGCTTTGTATTAAATTGAAAAAAAAAAAGCAGCGACAGAACGTGTTGCCCGTTTTGTTTTTTTTTGTTTTTTATTGTTTTTTTTTAAATATATTTTGCAAAAATAAAATCTGCACACACACGTTGACACATTTCTTGAGTGGCAAGGAACCTGCAAGTATCTTTTGCAATTTTGTAGAATTGAACTGTTGATATCTGCAGCAAGGTCTCCACACACAGGTGGAGAAATACACAGACGTGCAACACGCCGTGTTGATTCTATTTGATTCTTTTTTCCTCTCAGACTTGACACATGCAATTGATGTTTCTCATCTTCATAAACAAAAGAAGCAAAAAAAAACAACAACAACCACTGATTGCAGGTTGATAAGTAACCGAGTTCACGAGACGACAACCAAACAACCCTTTTTTTCCCCGTGTGCCGAAGGCACTGGTAACCAAATGTATCATTCATACGCTCAGTTAATCTGTGAAATGAGACAGTTCACAGTCTTCTTTCTTGCCAAATGGCACGACGACAGTGCACCCACGCACACATCCTGCAGCTAGCGCCCGTGCATCGGACTATGTGTCGCGTGACTCAAGGGATGCCGTCGTCAGACTATTGGTCAGTCCTGGACCACATCCAAACTGATCTGTCATACAAGCGCCATGTGAATTGCCTTGAAAGTTCATCCAGCGATGTTCATGGTCCCTTCGGGCTTTATCATCCTAACTTTGGTGATTCTTTTCCTCTAGTGCCACTGTGAGGTTGATTTGTGGTTTGGGAGTGCTGCTTTTATGGATGTCAGAGCAAGCTGAAAGATGTCCCCTGTGTACGATATGATCTACTTCCCCCTGCAAAGCTTCTAGGGAGTTCTTGAGAAAATAGAGAAACCTTTGACAAGCTTGAGGACATGGAGGATTTTTTTTTTTTTTCAACTGAGCTGTTGCTCCACTGCCAAATGGCCCCATAATGAATTGTTGGACATTTCTTTGACGTGTAGCTATGCCGTCTTTTCATTTATTTCTTGCATCATTTAGTACCTCTTGGAAAGCACACGGCTAGATTGGGTGTCATATAAATGATGGAAATCTCTGAAAATAACCGAACAACTTTCACAGCAGGACTCTGCAACGTCAGTCAGCCCGGACTTGTTAGCGCCCCGTTTGGGTCTGATGGCTAATGGCTAAGGTGGGTGCTATGACATGTCAGGCCAAGTTTGACAAATTCCTGCCTTAACCTGGCATGTTACATTTGCTCCGTCTACTTTAAAACACGAATTCATGGTTCCATGAATTAGCAGCTCAGCTTTCATTTCAAAATATACGTTTTTTGTTAAAAAAACAAAACAAAACACAGTCAGTGTTTTCCAATCCTTTCTTTTACGCATAAACCCAACATGTACAACAGCGTCTATCCTCCGGACTATATAGTATATGGCTGTCATAATTCCATGAAACATGACAAAAATATATGAATATACCATTAACTGTGAAGGTTAAAACATACGAACAGCAAAAAAATTTCTGATTAAAGACCTCCCTGTAGGGAACAGGCATCATTTGTGAATATTTATGCTTCACCAATTTCATTTTTTTTAACTCTCTCACTCACCATTTTCTCAAAACCACATTGTCTTTCTTAAAGTGGCTGTATATTCCCTTAATAGTAGCTACAGATCTCAGTTGCTGTCTTCACTTTGAGACTAGGCTCTCGCTCAAAGAGAGGGTGTCCTCATCCATGAAAATGATATAAAAAAAAAAATCCACCAAAAAAAGAAATCAATCTCTCTCTCGTTCAGCACTATCCTGATTTAACCTGTGATTATTCCAAAAGCTCTCATGGTTAGCGTACGACGCATCTTGCGAGAAAAAAAGAGCAGCCGGTTAAAGCCACCATGCTTATTGGAGCAAGCACATCCTATAGGCAGCAATGGCCTGAAGGTTAGAGAAGCAAACTTAGGGGTCACCAGTTCAATCCCCTTACAGAAGAAATTTGGGTGGTTGCCCTTTATCAAGGCACTTTAACCTGACTGCTCCAGGGGAGCTACTCAGTGGCAAGCAGAGGGGACAACTTCCAGCTTTGAATGTGAAACTGAGTCAATGTGATCAAGAGGAGCAACAGACTGAGCAGCGCTAAACCGTTAGCTTCAGGATTTAACTTGTGGTTTTCTGCAAAGTGGCTAACTTTTCAGCAGAATATTCATTCATTGTCTTCCGCTTATTCCTTTCTATTAAGGGTCGTGGGGGGGCTGGAGCCTATCCCAGCGTCTACGGGCGAGAGGCGGGGTTCACCCTGGACAGGTCACCAGTCCATCACAGGGCCAACACATAGAGACAGACAACCATTCACACTCACAGCCACACCTACGGTCAATTTAGAGTATCAATCAGCCTCGTCCCCTCTTGATGTCTTTGGACTGTGGGAGGAAGTTGGAGTACCAGAGAGAACCTACACAGGCACAGGGAGAACATGGAGACTCCACACAGAAAGACCCCACACCCGAGCCGGGACTCAAACCCGGAACCTTCTTGCTGTGAGGCGACAGTGCTGACCACTGGACCACTGTGCAGCCCCCAGCAGAATATATTGACATGAAAACATATGCTACAGACCTAGCCTGCTAGCCAGCCATGAGCTAGCTGGCTAGGAGCTAACAGCGTTGTATGTAGAGAGTTTGACTAACTCAAATTGTGGGCGCCATGTTTGCTACCAACGGCAGGTGATTCTACAATGTAACTAGGCAGATACGCTATGTTGATGTAAATCGCTTATATTCACCATTAATAAGCCTATAAATGTCATTGTCAACGTCTGTCATTATGTAAAAGACCCTCACTTAAATAACCCAGTGTGTAATTACCTTAAATATGTCCAGTGAGCCTGTAAAATGCACTGTAGCCCAAATGCTCAATTAATCCCAAAGCTGTTTACCTCCTTAGTCTCCCGTGTTCATCCGTCACCATAAAAAGATTGAAATTACTTTAAAAAAATAGAAGGACTCGGATATAGTGAAAATTAACCTAGTTTTCGTCATACTGTTACTTATTGTTAGAGTTATAATTTGTATTATCATTGTTAACTCGCATAAACTCGTCCCAAAACGATATGTGATATCTACAGAGGCTAATTCTCCCCAGAAAACCAGGCAGTTGCATCAAATGATGATGCATTCAAATTCATGAATTCAAAAAATTCAAATTTGGCTCTCGACATAAACATGATTTATATTACACACGTGGTTTTCACAGTGTACAGCATCCAAGTTACGGTTGGAAATTGAGATAAGACAAATTGAATTCAAGTCATGACAGTAGCTCCTAATTTCCTAAGCATTAAGTCTAGATGACTAGCTCGCTAGCACAAAGCTAGCTTAAGGCGATCCTAAGTCTTGGCAAACTTCATTCATCATTCATTTCTAAAGCGGTGTTGGGAGTTTTTGAGAACACGTTATGAATAAATGATTATACGGCTTTATTTTTCCAATGTAAATTCCTCACAAAAGTCAGAGAGAAGCTGACATTTACCTCACATAACAGGGAGCAGTCAGACGGTGTCCAGGGTTCTCTTCGAAACTTCAGCTCCCATAACCTCCTCCTTTTTTTTTAATCATGGGGAAAACGATGCATTTATTTCTGCCCCAGTCTTGCTGTGCAGCCATAAGCTGCAAAGTTTGGTATTTTCCATTATTTGTATAAGTTGATAGTTGATAATTTATTAAAGCTGAAAACAGATCTCTGATATTTGCTTTGCTGTGTGTATCATTGGATGAATATTGTTAAATGAGAGAGAACATGGCGCCCATAAAACACAGGACCGCCTCTGAACCAATCCCATGACAGAACTGTTCTGAACGTTGGCCGAACTCTCGCTATGTACAGCTCCGGGAGCTAAGATGGAAGGTGAAAACATACACAAGCCCCACCTACTGACCAATCATCTCATCCACCACAATTTCATTTTCAATGCTGGAAATTATTCGTATTCATATTTGCCAGTTAGTGGAACCTATGTACAAGAGATGGATCACAGTCTGTGTGTCACAACTGTCACTGCCAATTTGACACCAATGTTGGTATCAGTAATCAGTGAACCGGTGTCACCAGTTCTTTTAATGACAGTCGAAGATCGACTCATTTCAATAAACACTTTAAAAAAAAAAATCAGTTCAAAATTCTCGCAGTCAGCTACTTCTTGCTAGCTCCTCTTATTGTGTTAGCTTCAGCAAACTTTGATTGCCTTCGAGTTCTAGCTCCGCCCCTTTTATGCCCACATTAATATGTGAGAAGTGGCTAGGTGCAATGAGCTAACCACGATCTTGGTATTTATCTTTAACTGAAGTGCCATTTGAAGATGAAAACACAATCCAGGGGAGGGAGAGAAACGCGAGCAGACACAAAAACGTATTCAAACTCTTTGCCGTTGTTAACTGCTGGGAAGGCCTGCAAATACAAAAAAATAAAACAAAACAAAAAAAATCCAGCTAGAATGCACATACTTAAGCTTTTGAAAGAGAATGTGAAAATATCTGGACATCAGCGAGGGACGACGACTCTTTCCTGGAGTGTACGTCTCATATTCCTTCAGCACACGCAGCATCAATCTATCTGAGATCTAATACAGACATTTTCTCTGCCTTGCTGCTTGTTAAATTTTTAAAGTACGCGTACCACAAATGCTTATAAATGTGATTTGGTTTTTGGTTGTCAGAGGAGCTGTGGCGGCTTTACTGAGGGTTGTTTGTGTTTATGGGCTTGTAAAAGAAAAGCACAGGATGAGTGGATATTTTATAAATCCGCAAAATAGACAGTCAGGCGGTGAAAAAAAAAATAATTCAAAACAACCATCATATTGTGGATGTTGGTGTGTTCAAGGGTGAACGGAAAACATTGGATGTGCAAATACAAAAGATAGAAAAATGATACATGATATACATAAATGAATGCAACATGAAAGCGGTGAGTTCAAACAACGGTTGACCAAGATTCAGCGAGAGTATGGCCCCGCACACACACACACACACACACACACACACACACATGTCTTTGTGTCAACTTTACTACTGTGACCCTAATGTGACCCAAACAGCCAATTTCCAATGTAAATGAACCATCTCTACCCAGCACATGTCTGAAATGCCATTTCTCATGCAGACATTGTGAAATCCACCATTAGCACCAGAATCCTCATGAAAGGTTGTGGGGGTCTGGACTGGAATAGTAATTATGGAGGAGCATCATTCCAGTATCAGAGGGGGCAGGGGCAAGCCATAAACTGGTGTTTATACGGAAGAATACGTCTCAAGTAATTTCTCTATCAAATACCGTATTGTTCGGAATATGAATGACACTGTTTTTTCAAATGCATTTCCTAAAAAAAAAACAATAAAACTGTCTTATATGTGGATTAATGTGGTTTAAAACACAGGCAATATTTAAAAAAAAAAAAAAATGAAAAGAGCCACCAAACTAGCAGGCATTTGAGTTGTGAGTGTGGAGTGGGGGAAAAAATTCTGCTGTGTCGTCAAATTAAGTTTTTACTTTAACGCTAATAGTGCAGCATTATGAGAAATTGAAAATTTGAAAATTGACTGCAACAAAATAAAAACTTTTTTTCTTTTTAATTTTAACCTTTGACTGAATTGACTTTTATTTTGAAAGATTTTCGAGCTGTGTAAGTTGAATTATTGAAATATATACATGACTCCATACAAGGTTTTGAGTATTTGCATGAACTGAAATATCCAAAAGTGACTTGTTACTGATGTACGAATGAAAAATCTTGAGTTTGGTGTTCAGTTCTTCCTTTGCTGTTGGGTTTTGTACTTGTGTCACATTTTATGAGCCTAAATATTTCAGTGTCAAAGTTGACAAAGGAATCTAGTAGACTAAAAAAGGTGCGTTACTTCCTGTCAAATGTTGTGGAGAAGTGTCAAGTCGTGCGCATGTATATTTTCAGGTTGTCTGTCCCCACCGCTGAGTCTCATTAATATGTTTAAGCCTTCACTGAATGTCCTCAAACGTCCATTGCACCTCTAGGATCAGTTTTGGTGGTCAAAGGTCACCGTCACCTTACATGAATTCACTAATATGAACGTCTAAAGGGAGTGTTTTAAGCTTGGGACAATTGTGACCCAGTGACACAGTTCAAATAGTTTCGTAGACACAAACAGTCGCAGTGTTGAAACTGACCATAGATGTGGAATCCGACAGTCACACACTAAAGCCCAGTTCACACTACATGATTTTAGGCGTCGGCGACTTCCCTCCCCCAAATCGGGATGAGGCACTATCGACCATAATGAGGCGTGAACAGCTCGAAGACAATGGACTGGGAGGTCGCATGCTACGTCGGCGACAAAAGGTGGACATCTGGCACTGCTAGATATCCAGGACTTGTCGCTGTGACGTAAACGGAGCTGCAGCCGATGAAAGCAGACATGGGAGGTACGCGTATCCAGATGAAAAGAGCTCCGGCAGCAGGCGGGCCACGCTTAGCCAACAACAACAAAAACGACGAGAGGCATGGATTCTACAAAGGGTTTGCGATATCCGTGGACACAGGATGTTTCATGACATACTAGCGCACACACGACCTGGAGGGCTGCGTTCTGCTCTGCGTCCATATTTACAATGAAAGGGGCGTGCTCTGCGTTCAAGAGTTTCCTGGCCAGCTGGGCAGTCGGCCACGCCTACTGACGGGGAAAAACAGTGGTCTGAACACTCCCGTCTGCCGCCAAATCCTGTAGTGTGAACAGCAACCTGATTGAGCTTCGGCTGGTGTGAACAGAAGGGCGTGTCGTCTGAGCAGGGCTTAACTGACGCACTCTGATCCGTCAGTCGCGTCTCTGCAGGTGAGGGTTTCACATATCAGTCAGATTAGGGATTATGAGTTTACTCCGCATGTAGTCGTTGAGAGCACGAATGTTTGCCTGGTGCTGCTCATCTCCGGTGTCCCTGCTAGCCAGGAGCTCACGCCATGGTGTTTATGGTTTGGCAGACGTCACCTCTTGTCTCGCCCGTCCCTCCGTCTCTCCCTCACTCGGTACTGGCAGTTCCACTTTTTCATTTGCTGCATGTAGCCTAGTTTCTCTTTCATCTCATCCTTGCATCAGACAAAAAGCAGGTTGGAACCACCATATGCATGAAGGACAAGTATAGATTTATCAGAATTTTGTGTGTGTGTGTGTGTGTGTGTGTGTGTGTGTAGCTGGAAGAGTTATTCATGTATCTGTGTCAGATGTTTAACTATTCCAGTACTGTCTTGGACCAAATCCTTTAATTGCTGACACACAAATTAAAACTAGGCTGTGATATTTGTTTTAGCTGTTGGCAAAAAAAAATCACGTCTGCTCTGAGAAATAAAAACAACCTGTCTCTATTGCACACACACACACACACACACACACACACACACACACATTGTGATGACATCACCATGAATTCATTCATTTCATACTCTGCTGCCAGTAACCTTACTCACCAGCACATCACCATCCATGCTTGCAAATATTCTCAGTAGCTGCAAGCAAGTCATGCACAGCCAGTCAGAATCAAACTTGTCCCCAAGTTAGTCTCCTGTCGCCCCCAGTGAGACTTCTTCACCGGGACTCCAGTCAGGCACCAGACGGTCTCTGCAGGGATCCTTTTCATCATCTTGTCAGATGTATAGAAGAACAATTTAAGCTACCAGGTGCAAAAACTAGCAGTTTCTACTTTGATGCACATAAATGCAGAAATGTCACGGAGCGTAGGAATCATGGTGCAATGAGACTCACGTCTGAGCCACGGAACTGGTTACCCCTTGCCGATCACAGCCGACAAAAGATCTGTCGTTGATGAATGCAGCGGCTGATCATCGTTTCAGTCTCACATCCTAATATATTCTAGTTTTGGAAGCCTTAGCCCCCAAGGTTATGACACAACACCAAGAAGAGGAGTTCCTCTGACCTGGAGGTTGAAACATTCATGTTGCCTGAGCAACTGAAGTATCTAGTTTGATTTGACAGCCTGAAAAGTGAAACTGAGGGAAAATCAGAACAAGCGCTTTGGATTGAAATCACCGGATATGGCCTGTGTGGTGAGAGGGTTGCTGTAGGAATCAAGCACCAACAGATGTTTTCATATTTAATTGATTAATCGGGATTGCCACTGATGATGATTAGAAAGTTGGAGGGGTATGATGTCAGCATGTTGCAGAGGACAAACAGAAGCATCTCCACGCGCAGCAGAATATCTAATAACACCCTGTTCGGTGCAATAATGTGCAGAACCCCACGGACAAGTCAGATCAGTTCCCTCACTGATCCAAGACAGCCACAAGTAGCGCCGCGCCATCCGCTGTGATTTAGTTTATCATATTTATAGATGATAAAATATAAATCAGTGTAGTTACTCAGCAAGGAGACGATGCCCGCCGTAAAGGGGCATCCTTCTGTGGCCGTGCCTCGACTGTCAGCCTGAGCTCTAGTTTTAAATGGACGCCTTAAGTGACCATTCGAATTGTCCCATAACAATCGTCCAACTCCAGCAGGTTTCTCCGGGTGCGGGCGCCATCTCAGACCTGAGCATCATGAGATTTGATCGTCGCTT
Source organism: Aulostomus chinensis (assembly GCF_037954235.1). NCBI lineage: Eukaryota > Metazoa > Chordata > Actinopteri > Syngnathiformes > Aulostomidae > Aulostomus > Aulostomus chinensis. The sequence goes on along the minus strand of NC_141323.1, from coordinate 18,125,557 downwards.
CCACTCGCGTTCTCATCGATAAATGCGGAGACTTGCAAGGGATCGATCATACAATTTCCTGCCATATGTCCAGTGTATCAGTTAGGGCCGATGTGTTTTTAACGTTAGTCAAACGATGTTCGTTAAATCAGATTTACTTCCTCTAACCACTAGGTGGCACTGTGACTTGGATTCAGTTTGTAGACGTCTTACGGATGGGACTCTAATCAATCAGTTAAATATCCCAATTGGACACCCAGCCATGGCAACATAACATAACAACAACATAAACTCGCTCTCTTCCCAGTAACCCACAGACACGTTTTCCAGGTCCTCATGACCAATGATGAGATGGACGTCACCCACTTGGAAGTGTACATCAAAGCATAAAAACAATATGTAATTTCCTGTTACCACAGGGTGGTACCACAACTAATGTGTCTCAACATTTGACTGGTTGGTCTACGGTTAAATCCTGGATCCCTCCAGCCGGTTTGATTAAAAAATTTTTTTTTTAAATCCGCCAAGAGGTAGAAAGTGCCAACTTCCTCGCTCATGTGCTGACCAGGTTTGTAGGGGTAAATACGTGGTCTTGATACCGTTTGTTTGGGGATAGCGATTGTTCCGTTCTGCTCTGGAAAACTGGCTGCCATCACCAGAACCTCCAGCTATGGAACCCATCTCGTCCTACTACTGTGTCGGATATCATTTCCAGCTGACATTTCTCCATACCTCTGCCAATGGGATTTACCTCTTTTTCCCCCACCAAGAAATGTCTTTGGCTGCTAGTCAGACTCCTGAGCAGCTTGTGATTTATGTTGTGGAGAATGTTTTTTGTTAAATTTAATTTTATTTTTATTTTTATTTTTTTTCGGAGAAACTCCGGTTCCCCTCAGTGAGCTACGATCACGCGCTTGTACACCTAAATCTCACAATGTTTAGAGAAGTGAGTGCCAAGTCAACAGACAGTTTGTACCCCCAGGAATGAGCAATGACCGAGAGGCCAACAAACACACACTCCCGTACACACATTCGGGCTGTGGGCACTATGATGAGTTATAATCATGAGTGAAGCTGTGACAGATTGAGCCTTCATTCAAAGTTTGTCACAGTGTTGAATAATGGCCCTGGAAGTTGTCCAAGCTTCCTGTTTTCTTGCTTTTTCCCACTTTCCTTCAATTTCTTACCAGGTTTCATCTCTTTCTCTCTCTCTCTCTCTCGATGGAATCTCCAGAGGTCATCTGCATCTTCTCGTCTCTTGAAAAGCCCTTTACTGGCTTTCGCTCACCATCCCATATCCCGCCTTCTTTCTACTTTTGTCCGTCTCTCCAGCCTTACGCTGGATTTTCGTTGCCTTTTTCTTCTTCTTGTTGATTCTGGAGCAAACATTAGCAGTTTTTTTTTTTGTCCCCTGTACTGATGTCATCTTCACCAGATTGACTCTTGATTTATCCTGCTTTAACTTCTCCAAGCGTCTTTTTTGAGTATCTCTAAATGTCAAGGACACTTCTGAGTCTGGGAATTTTAGAGCCTATTGGCGAGACTCCTTCCTGGCATTTCGGGAACGCACATCGGAAGAACACCGATGAAAGAGTCCCACCTTCTATGCTACGATGGAAATGATCACTTTTAGGCAGTAATTGTAATTTCAAGAGTGTACAATTTTGAAAAAAAAGCTATACAGACCAGTTATTGCTTCATGCTGTTAGAGATATTTGACATCGCATGTTGAACCAAGCAAAAGAACCCCCCCCCCCCCAAAAAAAAATCAATAGAAATTAACAGTGAAGTTCAAGGAGTGCAAATCTCATTCATATTTTCCACAGAGGAACTGATTAGCGGCCATAATTTTATAACGATCCCAGGTTGAAAAAAAGCTTCAAGTTTGCATGATGTCAGCCTTGTTTTATTTTAAAAATAAAATCCAATTTTATTCGGGATCGCATGGATAAATTACTACACTTCCCACAATCCTGCAGTGTATCGGTTACATCTCATTGGTGGAGCAGTCTGTTACCGTTGAAATGCAAGATAATAATCTACACAGTCTTGATCTTTTGCCTCTTCCCTCCATTTTCTGGGGATCTTTTTGCACAGAGTCAAATGTTTTAAGGTCATGATTTGCATCGCTTGTTGCTCGTCTTGCTTTCTGCTGTAACAGAATGTGCTCAAACATCGACAGAGGAATTGAATTGGAAATTTGCCTCGGGAATCTGAGCCATTCAGAAGGTGGGTGCTCACTGTTTGCCGATAAGGAAGCTTTTAAGGGGAATAAAAAAGAGGTAATTTTGCAGCGGCACGGTGGTGCAGTGGTCAGCACTGTCACCTCACAGCAAGAAGGTTCCGGGTTCAAGCTATGGCACAGGATCTTTCTGTGTGGAGTCTCCATGTTCTCCCTGTTCCTGTGTGGGTTCTCTCTGGTACTCCAGCTTCCTCCCACAGTCCAAAGACATCAAGAGGGGACGAGGCTGATTGATACTCTAAATTGACTGTAGGTGTGACTGTGAGTGTGAATGGTTGTCTGTCTCTATGTGTTGGCCCTGTGATGGACTGGCGACCTGTCCAGGGTGAACCCCGCCTCTCGCCTGTAGCTGCTGGGATAGGCTCCAGCCCCCCGCAACCCTTACCAGGATAAGCAGTAGAAAATGGATGGATGGATGGATGGAACAACTTTGTAATGTAACACAAACTGCAATGTAGAAAAATACACAGTCCTAAATGATGTCCACGTTAGAAGAAAGCTCTAAATTTACAATTATGATATTTATTTTATAATGATGATTTGACTCTGACTAAACTGACACAGAAGTCGCTCATTCTTCATTCACCTATCGTGTGAACAAGTAAAGTCAACGTGGGAGCTATTTTTATTTGACGTAGATTTATTGATTTGTACTGTACCGTGGTGCTGCGTGCAAGTATAAGAAGTGTTTTGCTCTCCATCGTACACGTGAACTGGAGTAGAACTAACGTGGCAGCAACAAATATTACATTTAATCTGAGCGCAAAATGTTATACTTGAAAAAGAAATTACATCATATAAAAAGGTGTATCCAAAAAATGTCCAATCATCAGCTGAAAAAAACAACAACAACCTGCCCTTTTTCACTGATGGTGCAGGCGTTCCTTTTTAACTTCACAATTCCACTCATTCTCAATCACTGTGTAGTTCTCCCCTGCAACAATAATAAAAATACTGAAGCAGTTTAGTCGGGAAGTAATTCAGAGTTCATTTAGTTATATTGAGACCTACAAATGAAATTACTTCATCTGCAAAGGAGACATATGCAAAGTGTCAGTCGCTTTCAATAAATCAATGCGATGATGACGCTGAATTCGCTGAATGACTGTCAATGGCACAGGATGCTTCACATTCTGATCTATTTTGATAAAATAGTCTGCGCAAACATGCGCTGTCAATGTAACGTGTTCTGAATATCTCTACTTTAACACTGGTTTAAAATAAAAACCTCCAGAGAAATCCTGGAGGTGATGAAAAAGTACAAAATATTATCACTGTTGTTTTTGTTGTTTCACCATTGTTTAATGCGTGTTGACAGGTGCTGCTTCCTGATTGGCTGGACTTAATGGCCTGACTTCAGATGTGGCAGCGGCTGATTGGCTGCTTGTAAACATCTTTTTTTTTTTTTTACATGGGTTCATTCATTGTTGTAGAACTTGGGAACCTGGGAGTGAAAGTTAGGAGACGTCACGTCATCGTCATCTTCCGCTTATTCTTTACTAGTAAGGGTCGCGGGGGGGTGGAGCCTATCCCAGCATCTACGGGCGAGAGGCGGGGTTCACCCTGGACAGGTCACCAGTCCATCACAGGGCCAACACATAGAGACAGACAACCATTCACACTCACATTCACACCTACAGTCAATTTAGAGTATCAATCAGCCTCGTCCCCTCTTGATGTCTTTGGACTGTGGGAGGAAGCTGGAGTACCAGAGAGAACCCACGCAGGCACAGGGAGAACATGGAGACTCACACAGAAAGACCCCGCACCCGAGCCGGGACTCGAACCCGGAACCTTCTTGCTGTGAGGCGACAGTGCTGACCACTGCACCACCGTGCAGCCCCAGTTATGAGACGATTATCGATTTATTATTCCACATTCCAAATAAACTTCCTAACTCTCGCATACTGAATTCTTTTTGATTATTGACATTCACAGTTATACGTTTAATGCCTTCCTTGAAATCGCTTATTGAGATGTTTATTATAATAAACATTTCTGCAAGGGATTTATACTAAAACAAAAACAAGACTCAATAAAAAAAATATGAGTAAATAATTTGAAGAAGGTCTGTATCGAATTATTACAATAATAAGAAAATGAGGACGTAATGTGTGTACAGTTGCAATGAATGTTACATTATCTCTAGCTGTTCTTACCCCCCACACACACACATTGATTTTTTTTTTAATATTTAGCTGACATATATCCCATGCATATATTCTGCAACTCATTTCTGTCCACCGATCTGCACCTCAGTCCTGTCCCCAACTCCCAGCAAGTGAATTCAGAGCAGATATCTTCTGTTGTTGTAAATATATGAAGACATGCATACTCCCTTCTCGATTTGCTGATTTTTCTCGTGTGTGATTATATTTTAGAGAGGTAGGTTTTTATTATTTTCCCTTTTTTGTTTTATGTTTGGGATTCATCAGCTCACATTCAGGTAAGACAGGTCTTTGTTGTATCGTCCTGCGTTCGCCCTGACATTCATTGTTTCTGTCATCACCGCGTACGACACCATAAATGTAGTGTTAAATTAGTGTGTCAGGGTTTAAGCTTGGGGATCATGGTGGGAAACGTCTTTATATTTTATGTCGTGCGCCACCCCCTCCCACTCACACACACACACACACACACACACACACACATAATGATCAAAATGCATCGAAATGAATCAATATCACTTTAAAATGCTTTCAATAATGCACGTGATAAAAGCCATTCATTAATCAGACATCATTTGATGTCTCGATAAAAGCAATTTTTTTCCCCATTAACCTTCAGAAAGTAGTGTTATATGAAATATTTTTGAACCTTCATGAAATCAAAAACGACAAACCTTTCACAGGAGTAATTTTAGTGTCTAAACCTCATCCTTGGCATCACTTTGAAATTTAAGTCATGATGTTAAACCGACTCCGGTGCTGTAGGTGGCGCTGTGGCAATGTATCGTTCACATGTCAGAAAAGGCTTGGGAAAGACCTTACCAGGTCTGATATGTAATATTTCGTTCCACTGTACCTGGAACTCGGGATTAATATGACCTCTTTCTTTCTTTCTTTCTTTCTTTCTTTCTTTCTTTCTTTCTTTCTTTCTTTCTTTCTCTCTTTCTTTCTTTCCAGGACTGGCACTGTGGTAATTTACTGTAAGTAGTTCCTCATTTCATGTTTATTGTACTCAAATGTGTGCCATAGAAATTTTACTGCAGGCCTCCATGTTATCTTGAACACACGCACTAGAATGCACTTATGTTTGAAAGCCTGAAACTCAGAACTACCAACTTCTGACTTTCAATCAACCGCAGCATCATGATACATTGATGAAAGCAATGCGTCACACACTCAAACTGTTTCTAGTTTCCTCAGCAATCAGGCCTTCATACCTGACAGAGCTCAGTCCCCTACTGTCCAGCTGGAACCTCTCTCTCCCAGGATGCAGGGTTACTTGTGGTTCCAAGAGTCTCTTAAAGTAGAAATGGAGCCAGAGCCTTCAGCTATCAAGCTCCCCTCCTGTGGAACCGTCTCCTACTTTCAGTGAGGGATGGAGACCCCCTCTCTGTTTAAGAGCAGACTTAAGACCTTCCTTTTTGATAAAGTTTTTAGTTAGGTCTGGCTTAGGCTAGTCCTTACATATGCTGCTATGGGCTTCGACTGCTGGGAGATCTCCCACAATGCACTGGGCTTCTCTGCTCTCCTCTGTGTCCTCTTATATTCATATGTGTTACTCACTTGTCCTCCTCTCCAGAACCTTTGTGCTTCCCTACCTCCCAGATCCGTGACTGCTGCTGCTGGAGGAGGCTGCAGACCTGAAGAGGCTCAAGCTGCAACCCTTAGCACCACCAGCTCACGTCCCTGTCTGTCCACCATTCTCTTCCCCTTCTGCACCCTCTGTACCTCTGCCCCTCTCTTTCCTTCTGTTTATCCGTCTTTCTCCATTATCTGTCTTTGTCTCTGCCCTGCTCTCCTGTTCTCTTTTCCCCCACAGACCTCCGTTCTCATTGAGCCTGGATCTGCCCCACATTCCTGCCTGTTAAACAGAAGGTTTCCCTCGCCGCTGTTGCAGGATGTGCTTTCTCACGGAGAATCGTTGGGTGTCAATTGATTGAGGAGTGTGGTGCTAGACCAATTCATCTTGTGAAGTGTCATGAGATAACTTTTGTTGTGATTTGGCTCTATACAAATAAAACTGACTTGACTTGACTCAAAAGTAGAGGTACCAGTGTGCACCTAAAAGGGTTTAAATGCTTTTCCTTGTGAGAGTATACTTTATGTACCCTTAAAATCCCTTTGTGGCCATTTTTCTACTCAAAATATGCACGTGCGGTCTTTCAAAGACCAATATTTAACTTTTCAGGTAACAAATGAGGGTCTTCAAAAGTGTCTCTATAAGTACAGGACTGTCCTCATCTCATGCCTTCATTTTTGAGCTGGCAAGCTTCTATGACGACCCCTGTGTCAGGCTCTCTGTGTGCACCAACATCTACAGTTTGTGCATGTGTGTGTGTGTGTGTGTGTCTGTGTGTGTCAGATGTGTGAGGGTATGCGTGCCAACATTTATGTTCTCTTCCAGGGGTAAGTAAAGCATCACTCCCCTTACGCATTCACACATGTGCTCTCTTGGCGACCCCGCCATGCAGGTGTGAAGCCGCAGTGACCCAGAGCACTGACGCAACAGTAGTGTAAGCTGATCGATTTAAGGGAGATGTCAAATGGGTTCCACAGCAGGTGAAGCCATTTTACCCACAGAAGTGGTGTGAGACATTTAACCAAGTCTGTGGCTGGCTGTTCAGCTGTGTGTGCGCGGGTGTATGTGTGTGTGTGAGTCAGCAACTGGAAGCTGGAGGCCTGTAAAATAGAATTTAAATGAAGATGCATTTGGGGAAGATCTAGTTTTTGTGATATTATCCATTTTAAATTCGCTACTTGTCATTGTCTTTGGTCATTCATCATATTTTGTCAGGGTCTGGTTCATTTTTGCTTTATGATAACTGTCATTGACTGCATCTAGCCCAATACCACATTCCTGATGCTTACATAAATGTGTTGTGCAAAGGGTAACTGCAGGTCACTGAGGCACATACATAATGCAGACCTGGGCCATTCAGTTCTTCATGGAGGGAGGTCGAAAGGGGAGACAAAAACACAAATGGATGAAATTGAAATGCATATTCGCTTGGAAGAGTACAAAAGCTGCCTCACTCATACCTCGAGACAATTCCACTCTTGCCATGATGCCAAAATATGACTGAATAATGAACTTTGCGTAATAAGAGGCACTCTTCAGTTTCTGTGATTTATTACTGTAGCTGCAATTTTTGGTACTCGGGTCATTAGTACAGATTTGCAGTTCTTGTTCTTCAGTTTAACATTTATTATTTCCAGGCTTATTTTACTGTACAAGAAACACATTTGTCATCCTTTGCACGGGCCCTTGGATAAGAAAACTCCATGCATTTTTCACTTTGCACTGGAATTCCTTTCCTCCTTCTTCTTTCAACTTTTTGGGGAATACGCTTTTTTTTCTCGGCATCCTCCACAAAGCCAGATGGGGATAGTTGCTCTTCCCTCCTAGGGAGCTGAGAAAACCTGACTGCTCATTAGCTTAGCACAATGAATGGTAGCGGATGAGTTCTTAGCATAACTTCACCTTGCTTAGTCATCATATAAAACCTAGTTCCTCTTCCTCTGTGTATTGCAGTTCAAATTTCTAAGTTTCAGTACCAAAGTTATCCTCCTCATTCTCTCTCACAAAGTTGGCCGTCGTAAGCACTCCCTCGTGAAATTGTCAACTTTATTTATTTATTTTTTATTGGTTTGCAGAAGTTTAGATTTGCTGTATCGTATCACTGCGCCCAGTAAGGAAAGAACTTCTGATTTGGTCTCTGATGCACAATCCTAGGTACATTCATCCAAGAAAAGACTTTTTGTAGGACAGAGGTATGCTAACACTTCCCAGCCACTATCATTCATTGTACTGAGCTAGCTAGCGATTAGTTGACCTCTGTGGGTCTCAGCTCCCGGCACACAAATAGGGGAGAGGGGTATCTATCTTCTTGTCTGGCTCTGGGCAGGATGACCGTAATTCACACAAAAAAAAAAAAAATTAAATTGACATGTCTTCTATAAGCCAGTTTAGTCTCCTGATTCACAACATTCATGACAAAAGGTTACAGCGAAGGTTGCAGCTGTGTTAACCGGTCCTTCTCAAGCTCACCTAGCATTGATGCTCAGTTCTTTTTTTCCCTCTGGTGAAATGCTGAATGGATAGTTGGTGTGTCTCATCTAAACTCCAGAAATAAATGGGCAAAAATGACAAAAGAGGGGAGATCTCAAAGCCCCCTGAGTATTACGCTGAAGCTCCCAACCCTGACCCTCACTTTTTTAATGTTTCTGCCGTTTCATCATCTGTAGAACTGCAACTACAAAGAAACTCACAAACGTTGTCCTCATTCATGCGGCAGAGGTGGAGGGAGTCGTTGTTATGAACATGAATGTGAACACTGTCTCGCCACTTGCTGTGGTGTAAACTGGCAGGTTCCAGGACGTTGCAGACCTGGCACACTGAAAATACTTAAATCGGCCTTTGCATTTGCTTATATCCAGTCTTCAGCTGACCACAAGTCATCGGGTAGTGACTCCGTTTCTATGGAAACAGTATCCTTTTAACCAAGCAGGATACTGTAGAGGAAAACAAAACAGTGCAGAGGAGGCAAAGATTGGTTAAGCTTATTCGCTCTTTATGCGAAAAAAAACCTTGTAATTTTAATAGAAATAAGAGGCATTGTTGGTTGTGACATGTTCAGTTTCACCTGAACACACATCCAGTGCCTGCCTGACACCACAGAAATACACAAAGAGAGGCTAACAACTGCTCTGTCAAGTACTGACATTGTTGCTATGATACCAAATACCTGTGTTAATAGAGTTCAAGTTTCCCTCATTGCCAGATGAAAAGACTGGGCATTAATGAATGGGAAACAATCGTGTGGGCAACTATATTTGGTCAATGGACAAAAAGATGCACTTCTTAGGTGTGCATACTTTTTGCCGTACTCCTTTAGCTATTGAAGGCTTGATATCTCAAGAGTTGCCATGAGTTTTCAGAGTAACAGGAAGGTACCGAGGATAGGATTTTCCTAAGGAGACATCAACATGTGTCAGAAACAACAACCGAGGAAGAGAAGAAGCGGCCAGAAGGAGGAAAAGTAGAATGAGAAGAGATAAAAGCACGGAAACCGCGGACAAAGGGGGAAGGCACTTCCCGCAGATGTCCTCAAACAGTGTGAAACAGAAAAGAATTGAGAGAAAATAAATGATAGAAACAGATCAGGATGAAAGCGTCTGGATGTCTTAAAAATCATAATCATGTTATTTGTCCAGCCTATCACTGAGCTGAGGTATCGCTGTTTGACAAACCTCAGACTAAAAACACCCCGGGAGCATATGCAATGATCCTGGCTGGCATACTGTGTGTACACAGAAGACTACAAACCGCATTCTATTAATCCAAGAAGAATAACCAGTGGTTGGTAATCCACTCCATAATCCAAAGATCAGCCATAAATAGCGAGCATATGGGGAGAGTCTGTACGTGGTGTTCACACAGCCGACGTCTCTCAAGAATACTGAGCTAAATGCCAAAGGCACACTGTAAATGTCTTTTGTGCAGTTTCTGTTGCAGGGTGACTTGACGGTGCAGTGAATGTCAAGTTCATTGTTAATGAGTAATTAAAAAAAAGGAAAGAAAGAATATTCTCAATGCATTTTTGTCCCCCCAGTCGTTACTCATTTTAAATGAACAAACGATGTTTCTGTCAATTTAGTTTCAACACCCAGCTTTCAGGTGCATGGATCCTGTAAATTGTGCAAAGTGGATGAGGATTCTCCCTCATCTTCGCTGCTAATAAATCAGGTCACGTAACGCAGCGTAATCTCAGGCGTGAGTTTGTTTGTTGATAACCACCCCCCCCCCGCCACACACACACATACATCTTTTACTGATTTCTTTCTTTCATCTTTCCAACCTTTAACTTACTTTGACACACATTCTCTTTTGGGGGGGGGGGGGGTTTGTTCGGGGAAAAAAATACACGAGATTTGATTTAAAACTCCAATTGATTTAGGTGAGATGGTCACAGTGACTGGCCGTGTTGTATAATATGGTTATCGAACAAATATTCTCTCTGGCTGCAAAAATCAATGGCAGAGGACTTACTGGAGTCGTGTTTACATCAGCACTGGATGGGTGACGTAATTTATTTGTGTTCCTCTGTTACATCTCTTTTTTTCTTCCTAGCTTGATTGTCTATCTGCATTCAAGGTCTCTCTACAGTTCCTCTGGCTCTTTTGTCTGTCGAGATTCCAGAGAGTGCCGTCGCCGTGTCCGCTCTGCATCTGCGTTCACGACTCGATAATAATTTCCGAGTCATTTCATGTACCACAGGCCTGACTGTATGGTCAGGATTTACATCGGATGGTTTCTTAATCCTCGCTCATAATGAATTTTGTGGTTTCAGGCTCCTACAATACAAGTTCAACCGACTGACTTTATCATTCTTTCATCCCCCTCCGTCCCGCATGAAAAAAAAATCCTTAATTCTTGTATATTTACCTTTACTCTCATTCCTTTTCTGTGTTCATAATATCGGAGTTTTTTCTTTCAGTGCCTGGAAGCCTCACAGACATTTAGCAGTGGTGCTGTAAGTGTGAATGTAGCAGCAGTGGGTGTACAGTCGATGTGTTTTCGGTAAATAAATGCTTCTCGAGACCTCAGCCAAGTTCCACTGTCTCGCTTGCCACCTGCTGATCAAAGCGAAGGGCCCTCAAGCTTTGGCACGGACTCTCAGCTAAGCTGGACTGAGGAGGTGGGGTTTAGGTGCAGTGACAGCGAGAAGTGCCTGTTCCTTCAAAACAATAATGGCGGCCCCTGAGGGACGAAGCACTGGTGCTGCTATCGAACGTCTTCTCTGAAACAAGAGCAAAGAAGTATTTTTGTGTCACGCAGTCACTGTTTTCTCATGTATGCGCGCACGAAGTGATGACGTGTCACGTAGTTTTGCGGAAATGACAAATTGACTTCCACAAAATGGCTACGCCTGCATCAACAAGAAAGTTCAACATTTTCCAACCTTTTGAAAATGTTGACTTCTGCAAAGAAAATTTAGGAATTTTTAAAACATGCAAGCCCCCAAAGTTTCCACTTGAGTTTCCACTGATTTGAGTGACTGCAGAATCGCGTTTTTAATCGAGGGCCTGATATAAAAGCGGATTCTCAGGAACCTCTTGAGGGAATTTCGTCAGATTTGGCACGTAACTCCACTTGGACTCAAGGATGAGATGAAAAGGTTTTGGATGTCAAAGGTCTCGAGGGTTTCTTCGGATATCGCGTTCACGCGAGGGTGACGTTGACATTTGACCACCAAAAGTTGGCTTAAATTCTATCCTGAGGTATTGTGTTGCCAAGGGCTGGGATGTTTGCGGCTGGTGCTTGGCTGTGCTGACTCACAGGGTGACAGACAAAAGCCTTGATGACGAAAATCGGCCGGAAAACTTTGAGGAATCCTTATGAAAGTGTAGCAGTTAAGTCACTGGTGAGAATTGTACTTGGATTGTGTTTTTGCTCTCATTTTCACTTCAATCCTTTCTTAGACTCTCTTTTGTCCTTTCGCCCTCATTTTAGTTCACGCTGAAAGAAACAGATGGACGTTCAAATGAAAGCTCCAATCTGGAGAGCAGCCGTCTTTCCTTCCTTCCCAGGATGCCTTGTGTTTTGCAGAGTCATTGAGTGTTGAGCCACAGTCAATGCGGTTTAAAACCACCAACAATGATCGGCAGAGCTGGATTCTTTCCTTTGAAAATATGAAAACCCAAGTCTAATCTTGTCCCTCGCTATCAAGTCAGGAATTAACAATTGCAAATAATAGAGCAGCTGGTTTCACTGTTCTCTGCCCTACCCGAGGGCAAACTGGCCTCGCCTCTCCAAATATTTTTAAATGTCACACTCAAAGCAGTTGAAAAAGACCATTACCAGTGACATTTTTTTTTCTGTGTATGTGTGTGGCATTGGAAAGTACAAACACGATTACACTGTGAATAAATTTGTTATCCTCGTCGCAAATGCAAGACCCCAGGTTGTGTGAGATTGGTGCCTCTTCATCGCTGTTTTTTTTGTTTTTTTTTAGCACTGCAAAAATCAAGCATGTCCGCCTGCAATGATCACAAAAACATCCAGCAGAATCCTGGACGTCACTGGATGGACTAGAAGATTAATTGGTAAATGGACTCAATTTTATATAGCGCTTTTCTACCTTAGCGGCACTCAAAGCGCTTTACAGTGTCATCTCATTCACCCATTCACACACACACCCACACACACTGATGGTGGAGGCTGCCATGCAAGGCGCCAACCTACTCATCAGGAGCAATTATGGGTTCAGTATCTCGCTCAAGGACACTTCGACATGGTCACCGGGGTCGAGGATCAAACCAGCAACCCTTTGGTTGCTGGACGGCCACCCTACCCCTGAGCCATGCCGCCCACAATGTAATTAAATAAAGTGTTGGTTTTCAAGGTCACTGGAGGTGATATCTGTCCCAATCTCATTAAACTCAGAAACGCCATGAGGGACTTCATTGGAATTTGCCACAGGCATCCATCGGGACTCCAGGATGAACTGAATAGATTTTGGTGGTCAAAGGACAAGACTACTGTCTGCTCAGATGATCCACATTCCTCAGAAGAAACCTTGAGGGAACCTTGGCACATACATGAGCTTGGATGAGCTAAAAAGGTCAAGGTTACTACGACAAGATTACATAAAACTGCGATGTCCATCCATCCATCGTCTTCCGCTTGTTCCTACATTAAGGGTCGCGGGGGGCTGGAGCCTATCTCAGCGTCAATGGGTGAGAGGCGGGGTTCACCCTGGACAGGTCACCAGTCCATCTCAGGGCCAACACATAGAGACAGACAACCATTCACACTCACAGTCACACCTACAGTCAATTTAGAGTATCAATCAGCCTCGTCCCCTCTTGATGTCTTTGCACTGTGGGAGGAAGCTGGAGTACCAGAGAGAACCCACACAGGAACAGGGAGAACATGGAGACTCACACAGAAAGATCCCGTGCCCAAGTCAGGACTCGAACCCGTAACCTTCTTGCTGTGAGGCGACAGTGCTAACCACTGCACCACCGTTAAAACTGCAATGTGTTATTTCTAATTGTACTACAAGTATAGTTTAAAGCGGCAAAGTTTACGTCTCACAGCTTGAGTTTTAACCTTTCAGACGAGAACTTCTACCATCTTTAAGTCTTTTTCCCCTCAGTCAACAGCCACGTTGTCCTTTCTTGACCCCGCATCTCTCAGTCATAAAATGGAAGTTTAGTTTGAGGATATTATACCGCTGGCGCCTGTAGGAATTATGGCGGTGCTTAACAAGATGTTGCTCTTGACACAATGAAAAATTGTATCATTGTCAGCTTTTATGGCTTCTATTTCTTATCGGCTTCGCCCTCGTAGAGCTGTCATTAGTGGATCCATCCCTCCTGCGGTCAAAGAAATAATTCTGACATCAAAATCTTAGTCCAGTACCCAGAATTGATGAGCGATGGTTATTTGATGATGGTTATTTGGGATCTATTAAAGATACTCAGGTCCCTCCTCACAAATCTGTTCGCCGTAGAGTCCAAGCATCACCTCACTCGGACTCGACAAATTCCTGAATTAGTAGAAGTCATTACATTATTCCCCAGTGCCACCTAGATTAATTTAGCAGCTTATCCTCCCATTTGGCCTCAAAAACGTTCCCTACATTCCATCCTTCACAACTTGAACCTGAGCAAACAAAATACACCATGTCAGAGGTATCAGAGGTACTTTAAGTGTATTTTTCTCTCAGTTTGGTGAGAGCCAAGGTTGCCCTTTCCTTTGGTTTGACCTAAAAGTCAGCAAGCACATTCTCAAATTTTTCCATTAAGTTAAAATCCACATATTTTTTGTTAACTAAAATATATAGTTTGATCTTACATTCTAGCTAAATTATTCAATTTTTTTATGTTGGCTTTGTGTTTATTTTGCATCTGTTGAGCAGATGGTGATATTTCTATCAGCGTGAAGACAGTATGGAGCATAGTCATGATCCCCCTGTCAATCATAGTGAGGATTTATGGTATAACCAGTAAGCCCACTCATCCAGAGGGAATCATGTCACACTGTATCAAAGAAAACAAAACAGAAAACCATCAATCAAATGAAGAATAAATAAATAACAGGCATCGCTGGGTTGTATAAACTAACATATGGATTTAAAGCCTGAGACCAAGAGCTAATGGTGCAGGGCAGGTAATGTGCAAATGAAAATGGATAACATGCAGGTAGATATGAATGTGTGAGCGTGTGTGTGTGTGTGTGTGTGTGTGTGTGTGTAATTGTGCATAAGGAAAGGGAGGATCCTTGGATGACACCAGGGCTGTTACGAGTCATCAATTCCCAATACTGTCATTCATGAATCACTTTAACAAACCACCCTGTGTGTGTGTGTGTGTGTGTGTGTGTGTGTGTGTGTGTGTGTGTGTGTGTGTGTGTCTGTGTGTGTGTTCATATTAATGCATATTTGCTTTGCAAGGCGGGATGGAAGAGTAAAAAAAAAAAGAAAAAAGGCTGTTTCCTTTTCCTGCCGTACCTGTCAAAACAAAATGACTCATTTTGACATTATTTGGTGGGTCTGGGACCGGTGTGTGATAGATCTGTTTTACATTGTACAATTTTAAAGTATCAGCATGACAAAGTATGGAGAGATAATGGATTATGCTTTAGGGTTTTGAATGTTTACACTAGTTGAGCTGTGGTGAGTCATGCAGTACAAGGAAAGTAAAAGTTTTCAGCCTTAAAAAACTTTTACAGTTGAAGTATTGTTTTTTTAATGACTTGGATCAAAATAAGATCGTGATTATTTGTTATTTAATAAACATGCTTTCTATATTATTAATTCTATGATTTACGACACACAGATACCCTACTTGACATGTTCAGAAATTTGATTTTACATTAAGAAGGAAATAACTGTGGAGAGGAAAAGAAGTTACTGGAAAATCTATGCGCAAGAAAAGAATAAAAAGATGTGGGCCTAATTTGTGGTACATTCAGCGTGAACATGTTCCTTTGTTGGAATAATTAATTGTCTCTTTTTAATGCTGACCTCCAAAATGTTTTTGAACTCTCTAAAGGTCACTGGCAGATCCAAAGGACTCCAGGAGGACTCCTTGACTGAATTAACACCAGTGAACAGACTGTTCATCACCTCATCATGACAGGTGTTCTTTTTTTACGTCACAAGTAAATTGCGTGCCGCTTATTTGGCCCACATACCTGAGGGAAGTTGGATTTTTTTTTTCATCCTCCTCCCTTGGCGGTTTCTGTACCTTATAACGGCAATAACAGCTGTAACTCTCCAGTCTTTCATCGACTCAAGGATGAACTTAAATGGGATCAAAGGACAAGGCCGCTAGCTGGGTTTCCATCACCTTGTTGTTATTCGCAGTTTGAAATAGCGCATCGGATAAAACAGGATTTTGAAATTCATGAAAGGAAAAAAAAATCCTCTTATTTGAAAAAAAATTTGCACTCATTTGAGGTGGTTTTTGGCTCACAGGAAAAGAGTGAATGTGCAAATTGAGTGAAGACGTAGCGAACGCTGAGCTCACGCCACAGTTTCCCCATAATGCTCAGCAACAGATGCCTGTGCGCCGATGAAGAAACCAAAATATTCCTGTCTCTCATCCATGAAATAAAAAAAGAATAATGTGGGCGTTGCCACGGCGACTATGTTTTGTTTCCAGTTCCTCCAACCTCGACTTTTTTCTACATTTCATTCCAGCCATTCTTAGGACACGTTGCCTGTACCGCCATCCTCTGAAAAAAGTGCCATCCTTTATTTTATTTTTTTTTAATGACACAATTCTAATTCGCTTTTATTTTTCTATCCTTTTTTTTTTTCAAGCTTTCAAAAGAATCTCTTCACATTGAAATGGAAACCAGGTTCATGTCTCCTTGCATGAAGGTTGTGTGGAAGGAACACATCCAAGGAATTTCTTCAAATACAGTACAAACACCAAGTGGGTCTCAAGGATGACTTGAAAAGGACTTGGTCCAGGTCGCATTGGCAGGCATGTGACGTGGAAGTGTGATGAAGTGTTTCTACTTCATTCTTGTAGGTGGCGCTATTGCTACGTTTGGTCTCGACATGAACAATTCCTTACCTTAATGTCTCAAAGGGTTTGGGGCCATGATATCAAACAAAACCACCTCAGACAGGTCACTAACTGCAGTAAATTGTTCTTGTGTTTGCTTTAATCAAATTCATTGATTCAACAATGCACTCAACTCTGAAGGACTAACAACAACATTAATTTCAAAACTGAATAATGGATTTATTTCACAGCAGCAGTGGTTCAGGCCATTATTGCACCTAAGCCTCCTCGCACCGTTAAGGAAATTAAAGCTTTGGCGAAGAAAAAAACAAAACAAAACAGGTCTGTAAAGGACAACATGTATGAATTCTTATTCTGAGATATGACAGCTAAATTCTTCAAAAGTAAAAGCGTTTTTTTGTTTTTTATGTGTCAGTCACGGTTCAACTTTCCTTTTTTTTATTCTGTGGATGACTTCCAAATACATAAAAGAATTAAAATGTGAAGTTCTGTCTCGCTCCGTCTCTGCTCGATGCAAATGTCCTCCATGTACAGTATCAGTCTCTGGAAGGTGACATCATCGAAACCATATCTGAATGAGTGGGGTCAAGAAACCCAAGCAGTTCACAAGCTTCAAATAATCTTTGCCAATACTTTAGTTGTTTTTCTTCTTTTCTATAAGATATCTAGAATTCAAACTGTTAGCCTCTAAAACTTGAAGTTATGTAGCTTTATGTGGATGTATGGAGGGTAAATACTGTAAATATGGAGGCAGATGGGTCGACGTGTGCAGTAGAGAAGCTTTGGAAGTTGCTCAAGTGGACACATGACATGTTTCTATCTCACTCAAGTGCCTCGGGGATCGAAGTCATTTGCTGTAAATGTAATTATGCGCATGAATAGACTGAAAATATATACACTACCATAAGGCTTAATATGTTTTCATCACGCTGCAGTTCAACCAACGTAAACCTCGAACGCTGAATCGAAACTTTTGAAAGAATACATATCTTTGCTACATTTCGTCCTCTTAACATCATCCTGCTCCACAGTACGATGTGTAATTTTTCTATACTCTTATCACTTATAAACCGAAGTTCACGTCTATAGTTAGGGAGCAGCAGTAGCCTTGTTCCATGGGCCCAGGGTATTTCAGGCAGAGTGATGCTCGGGCAGTTAACCTTAACTTAACTCTTAAGATAAGACCTGTAAGAATTGTAAATTAAAACCCTGAGGGCACGTTTCCACTGGCTCGCTTCGGCTCGGCTCGGCTCGGTTTGGTCCCATTGCCACTGGCCCCAACATGGTACTGACTGTTACCATTTTGGTCCCTGCTCTGCTGGGGTTCCAAGTGAGCCAAGCAGGGACTAAAATGTGACGTAAACACATAGCAGGGTGTTGATTGGGTAATTTACCCACTTACGTCGTCTACTTTGTATCATCTTGGCCTCGGCGGAATACTGGTCAATCGCTTGGTAAAGTCTTTTATTCTTTTCTTGGGTGTTCTGTTTCGCCGCTTGAAGCCGTGGCTGACTGTTGTCCCTCACTTTTAGTTCAAGCAAAAACCACTGACGGCAGCACGGTGGTGCAGTGGTCAGCACTGTGGCCTCACAGCAAGAAGGTTCCGGGTTCAAGCCCCGGCTCCAGCACGGGGTCTTTCTGTGTGGAGTGTGCATGTTCTCCCTGTTCCTGTGTGGGTTCTCTCTGGTACTCCAGCTTCCTCCCACAGTCCAAAGACATCAAGAGGGGACGAGGCTGATTGATACTCTAAATTGACCGTAGGTGTGACTGTGAGTGTGAATGGTTGTCTGTCTCTATGTGTTGGTCCTGTGATGGACTGGCGACCTGTCCAAGGTGAACCCCGCCTCTTGGCCGTAGCTGCTGGGATAGGCTCCAGCCCCCCCGCAACCCTTAACAGGAATAAGTGGAAGAAAATGGATGGATGGATGGAAAAACCACTGACCGAGCAACAGGCATAACACTGCCCCCATGTCGTCCATTGTTGTTGTTGTGTTGCACACAAATTAAAAAACTCTCGGCCGGTGAGTCTACCCATGCTGACGTGGTACCCAGTGCTAGTGGAAATGCACCCGTACCGAAGTGAGCCAGTGGAAACACGCCCTTAAACAGCACAAAAAAATCCGCTCATTGCCAAGAGTGACCAATCAGTATCTGTTTGTTCCAGATATGGGGACAGTAAATATGGCTCAAGAGAAACTTCTTAAGAGAGCTTTTAGGAACAAATGCTGAATATAACACGAACATAACTGAAGGAGGTCATTTATGGAACAGCTGCAGTGGGGAAATGAAAACATGGGACACAATTGTCAAATTATAGCCATGATATTGAACGAGTATGAGATGAAGCCAGGATGTTTGTTTTGAACCGACTTCTTGGTTTTGTATTGCGGTTTGTTATTCTTTTCACTGGATGGTTTGTTTGAATAGCTAATATCATTAAAGGAGGATAGGCAGGGGTTAATTTGAGCCGGATCCTGCCGGAACAAGATCCGGCACCTCTGAAATTTGGCCTCCCTGTTTTCCGGTACTTATTTGGGCAGATCCGGTACCCGGCACTTATTTGGGCAGATCCGGTACCTCTTGTATTAAAAGAAAATATGAAAACGTTTTAAAAATGTTTAAAATACAACAATAATGTGCATAGATAAATTTACAGACCAAATCCTTAGAATTTCATGTTGTTTATTAAGATTCAACGTCATTTGAAAGAGTCGGAGATCCGTCGATGCACTGACGCCAACAAACCACGCCCCTGACACAAACAAATCACCTTTCGAAATTCGCCGCCTGTGAGGAGCAAGCAGAGAGGAAATAAACAGCTGCTATTTCAACGCCAACATGTCAAAAAGACAGTTAAATTAGCTGTTTTTTCAAAAAGAAGGAAGAGTCGTATGACGCTTAAAACGAGTCAGAAAAGCCTCCACAAGCGGCGACGAGGGCAGCTGCAGCGGTCATGTTGACGATCAAAAGCGGCTGCAGCAGGAGGCTAGCGCCGCCACAGCTAGCCTGGCTCACCTCCAGCTAGCCTGGCTCACCTCCAGCTAGCCAGGCTCACCTCCAGCTAGCCAAGCCGGGTCTAACGTGATGTGGGGTGTCCAGGACAACTAAATGGTGAGCATACCGTCTAATAATAGGCCGCCGTGCCAATCTTTAAGTACCGTAATAATAATAATGGATGATTTGTGTGATTTATTGTGAGCTCTTTTTTGTTTTACAAGTTAGACCTGTTGAGAATCAATTGCTGACTGTAGACTCCAAGTCCCACCTGTGGTGATGTGGGCATTCACCTGTGCTGCGCAGAGGAGGCGAAATAACTGAATTATCGTCATAACATTGATACCATGGATATTATTTGAAATGGAGGCTTGTAAGTCCCACATCATGGCAAGTGGGCATTTGTATGTTGTTTTCTGTATACGATCCGGGACCTGTGCCCCTCTCTCACCCCTGAGCCGTCATATGTACTTAGCGTTCCGGTACCTTATGATTTACAAATTAAGCACTGAGGGTAGGTGAGCTAGATTTTCTACAAAAATACACACACACAAAAAAAAGTGTATATATATACATACACACATATACATATATATATATATATATATATATATATATATATATATATATATATATATATATATATATATATGTGTGTGTATATATATGTGTGTGTATATATATATGTGTATATATATATATGTGTATATATATATATATATGTGTGTATATATATATATGTGTATATATATATATGTGTGTGTGTGTGTATATATGTATGTATATGTGTGTGTATATATGTATGTATATGTGTGTGTATATATGTATGTATATGTGTGTGTATATATGTATGTGTATGTATGTATATATGTATGTATATATATTTTTGTGTGTATATATATGTATGTGTATACGTATATATGTGTATATGTGTGTGTATATGTGTGTGTATACATATATATGTGGATGTGTATATATGTGTATATGTGTGTGTATACATATATATGTGGATGTGTATATATGTGTATATGTATGTATGTGTATATATGTATGTATGTATATATATATATATACACATACATATATATGTATGTGTATATATATGTGTATATATATGTATGTCTATATATATATGTATGTATATATATGTATGTATGTATATATATGTGTATATATATGTATATATATTTATTGCTAAAAGATAAATAGAAAACGGGTTGGACTGAAAAAAAGTTTTCATCTCTTCTCACTCCCTTTTGAACATGAAACTCCTTTTAATGATTCCTCTAAACTTTGATGGACTTAAACATAAAAATCAAAATTATCATCAACAACGAACCCCTGTATAAAAAAAACAACTATTTTTTTCCTGTTGTCTTCATAGTTCTGTTTAGTCCACCTAATTAAATCACTGGCGTGTAAGGTTCCTCAATTTCAGAAATGTTTTCACTCGTAGTTTTCCCCTTATCTTGAACAAGGATAATGAGAATGAATATCTCCTCTTTTCAATCATCCAGCAACATTTCCTCTCTCCTCGTTACTGAAGGAGGCCTTGTCGTCAGTATCCCGTGTACACTTGGAACTATTTCCTTTGATCAAACTTCACCCATGAGTGAGCGGGGCGTGATTTGAACCACAAGGTAAATGCCAGGGAAGATGAAATGATCTGGATGGATAAATAGCACAACAGGCATGGAAATGAAAATGTGGTGTTTTTTTTCATGTTGTGGTGGATGACGGGGGGGAGAGAGAGAGAGAGAGAGAGAGAGATGGAGGGATGCTGGGATGCTCACTCCTTAGAGATGCTTATCGTTTGAAAAAAGCAGCAAACGCCTTCCCTTTAGCATGACTCAGCACAGGGAAGTCTTTTGCGTCTGTCAGTTCTTGATCCCCTTGAGACAGACAAAAATATGAATATTCATAATAATTACGACAATGAAAAGAAGAGTGATTAGTCGTTGCCTTTCACCTTTCATACTAACATTGCAGAACATTAAAAACATGTTCAAAGTGACTATTAAGAAGAAGAATAAAAGCCGAAAGCGGATATCACAAGACGGAATATAAAAACCTCAACAGAAACGTTAAAAAGAGTAAAACACATCAAACAGAAGGCATTAAAAAAAAGCATACGTATGCTTTGAGGTCGGAGGTAGGATTCAGAACTGTGCTGTCACCAATCGCGCTGTCGATCTTTGAATTAAATGTCAACTCGCTTCAGTGTCAGTGAAAACAAACTGAACAGTCATGCTACACTTTTTCACAGCAGAATAAAGCATCATGAATAATATATACAACTAATAATGCCAATAAACAAAATGCACAGAGGAAAAAGTTCAATTACCCTCAAGGACGCCAATACTGTATTCTTCTGATGAATTCAACGATGATCCAAATCCCAAAATTTCATTTGTCCTCTTCCTCTTTTGACACAGAGGAGGTCTGACAGGGATCTGAAGGGCCTGATGAATAATGACTGAAGTTGCTCTCAAATCTTTCCCTTCTTTCTCTCTCTAGCACTCTCTCTCTTCTCAGATTTTCTCAGACTCTTGCAAAGTCACACACATATATCGCCTCAGGCAAAAAACAGGCAATTGCCTCTTTCTCCTGACAATAAATATAAGATAAAAATCAAATAAAAGATGAAAAAAATCAGTTCCTCTGAGCTTGTGTACAGGCGTTTACTCTTTACAGTGGCATCGTTTGTGTAAATTTTCTCATTTTCTCCGGGGCTATTTCAGATTTGTTGTTTCCAGAACAAAGTATAGAAATTTATTACTTGTTTTTGTTCCTGGTAACTGGATAAGTGATGAAATAAATATCTGCATTTGTATTTTTTTTTTCTTATTAAATTAATATTTCAAGGTGAAAAAGGTGGCAATAAACAACATGAACCGCAAACTTACAGTTCAAACATAGGTGAACTTTATCTTATTTTTTTTCACGTGTTGGTAAAAAAAAAAAAAAAGTTAAACAATAAGCTCCTATAAAATTCTTCTTCTTCATATTTATCACATATATCATGAATTATCGTCATTTGATTTCTCTCTGAGCCTCTTTGCCAATGCTGTGAGAGAATGAAATAAAGAGAGTGCTTCAATTTGTCAGGTGAAATACTTGTACTCAGTATTTGCGAGGTAAAAAAAATGTCAGCATGACTAATAAGGCACCGACTTATTCATGCGCACAAATTTATGATGGGACTCCATTTGGAGCGTTCCCTACAGTAATGTGGAAACTACACGCTTTTTCATTTTGATTTGTCAAAGCAGGACAAGCACAGGTAAAAATAATAACATTAATGACGGTTGGATTCCTTTTAGAAGAGCCAATTCCAGGGCTCTGATATTGGGTACTGCTGTGAAAATTAATGGAACAGAGTCATTGCTCGTGTTATTTTTTTTACACCTGCTCTTTTTGTTTTGACAGGTCAAAATATCTGCTGGGAAAGGGTACAAGGTTGACTTGCCGCCGCCCCCCCTGGCACGGCTGATTCATATTTTCATCCAAATAGAGAGTCATTTTGAATTTGTCAAAAACAGAACAGGAGGTTGTTTTTCAATATCACTATTTGGACAAAAAGTCTTTTAATTTTACTTTGATATTTGGTGAGTTTTTACTGTATTGAAAAAGTCGTCCATTTGTTAAAATAAAAAAAAAAATGTGGCAGCTACTCTCGGATAAATGATCAGGATTCAAAGAGCAGAAAAGTAGAGCTAAGAGCTCCCACACATTGTCTTTTTCATTTGCAATTATCAAAAAAGAAAAAGAAAAACAAGCTTTAGAAACATTCTCGTGGTTCAGTTTGTTTAGGGGACAACAGAGTGGGAGAATAATAAAACAATATACAATTCATATGGGTCTAAGGCCTTGTTTCCAGGTATATGGGGCCCATAAATCTAGGAATACATTCAAAGTCTTCCTCTCTCATATGGAAACATCCGGTTCCCCCTTATATTATGTTCGGTCCAGTATTTGCCATGGGTATGCTCCAAAAACGGAATTTTTGCCACAAAGTTCAGACTGCTGTGGACAGTGTGCTGGCAAAATCAAGCTAACGGGCTACAAGTCAGCTAAATAACAAGCTTTAGCTACCCATGCAGCTAACTCTCTTTTTTTCCCCGTGAACGTCTTCCACGTGTAAGTTTAGAAAAACAGGCAAAAATGAGCAAACATTTGCATCACCTTTCAAACAAGAGATCCGTACACAGAAATGAGTTATTAAAATAGACGGGCTACATATTAGCTAAGTAGCTCATCCTTCGTGTTGCTGCGTCATTAGACAACACAGTAGCATTGTGATTAAACTGTAGAAAAGACAATTAGCGCTGCCTGATGAACTTTTACAAACTTAACTCAAGCCTGACATTGTTATGCAAGATTATGGAAGAAGTTGTCCTCAAAGATCAGGGTAAATAACTATCTCGATACCTTCCATTTTTCATGTAGGACCATGCTTGATATTTAAGCCTAAGTACTACAAATGGGACAGAATATTGAGAACAATATTGTGATATTTCCCTCCGGTGATACATGATCAATATCAGCAGGATGTCACTGAACTGTTACTCATGCAGTAAATTGCTCCAAACTGTGTCTGACAAGGATAATTGATAGTTGGAAAACAGAGGTAGCGTTACCCAGATATACCTACAGATTGGACACCCAGGCGTAAAAGCATGCAACCAAAACACTGTCATATATCCCAACCAACACCAGTACTAACACATTTAAACCACAGCATCTGAGGCTGTCTCCTCTGTCTCCCAATACACCAAGAAATGTTTTTCTTCTCAGAGGCCGCCTAAGTGGAGTGGTCCACTGAAGCCAACCCTCAGTAATTAACTGTCACAACGCTTCAAAACTAACAAATGGACTTTGTGTCAAGGAGGGCCCATTAATTTACTGGCTTCCACTCGTCGATCTACAGCCTATTATCTCCATTACGGCAGGCTTTCATGTCTAGGCGTCCTCTCCTACTAACCCCGCAGTTCTCACTCTCGCTTATGCACAGATTCCTCGCAAGTTGCACAGAGGGCTTGTGGACAGTGTGTACTTTTAACACATAGCCTTGCATCAAGCTCGCCGTGCGTGTATTGTATGAAGCCACACGTATTGTGGGCACACATCGTTTCTCACAACAGCATCAGTAAGTCACAGAGGCGTGATCCGGATAATAATGTAATAAGCCAAAGTAGGCACAGACCAATATACTTCACATGAACACACACATTCTCATGCTCAGGCCTTCACTTGCAGACACACTCTGCTCAGTTTCCCTTCCAGTCAAACATATTTAAAAACTCATACTCCACTTCCACATTGGCATGACAACCGGAGGGGAGAAATCTTCCATATGTGACACTAATAAGTGCTGCTCAGAAGGAATGGAGGGCCATTTCTCCATGAGGCATGAACGGCTAAATAACACGCAGGCCTATGAGAGCCGTGTGATTTGGGATATGTCTCTCATTTATTGCTGTTCAAAGATAACATATTAACAGGGGTCTTCAGAGAGAGAAACTGAGAGACTTCTTTAGTGACACCGAGATCTGGTTGGTGTCTCCCACTGAGCCGAATGCATTTTTGATGCCCTTCAATGCATTATCAGTGACTTTGTGAGCTCTCAAGCATTTCGACTCATCATTCCAGCTGCCAAGTACAGTTTTTCAAAGAAATACAGTACCGAGAATAAAAAATAAAGGGTCGATTTACTCAAATCAACGCACTGGTGGATTTGATTTATTTGCACTAAATAGCTAGCAAAGTACAGGAACAAGATTCGTTTGTTCAAGCCTTGAAAATATAATTAAAGTTTACATGCTGCCAATCTGAAGGCATTTAGATACCCACATCAATCCAGGAACAGAAATGATTCTGCAATTGCGTTTGATTTTAATCTTGGACTGACATTCAAAGATATCATTAGTTCACTCGCATCCAGACATGGATTCATTATAATTGAGAGGCATCCTCAACATATTCTGAAAGCTAATGGGCTTCTTCGCTATGACTTTGCTAACCTTGAGGAGACAAAACTACTGATTTGTTGCAGATGTAGAGCAGCTCGGCGGAGTTTCTTGTTGCGTCCTTGTACCTCTTTATTGTATGTAATTCATGGGTACCCTTCCTTAAGTTGTGGCTACAAAATCAAGAGCTCATCATGCGTGATTACGCCGTGGCCACAACATGCATGACGTAGACACAAGTTTAAAAAAAATAAAAAAAGACACACACCCCAAAAAAAAAAAAAAAAAATGCCGTTGTGGGGCTGTAGATTTCCACATAACTGGCAGTAAGGTGGTGTTTTATGTTACCGTTTATGTACCAGGCTCAACACAACCTGGTACAATAGGCTTTATTTATGCTTGTGCATATTGTAGGCCAAAAGATAGCAGCTGAAAGGGTGGGCTGGAATTGAGCCGTATTAAATGTCTTCTGCCTCAGATCCTTTCGCATTTGCATAACTTTGGTTCAGAGTAATCAACCGCATAGTTAAGAGTTAGCTTGTGATATCAACATCATTAACACTAATAGCAGATGCTGTGGAAGGGAATATGGTTTGTGTGAGAGGAATCCAAAGCCTGCTCACTTTCTCAGCTCCAAACAACTGCCTCATCACTCCTCCACGCAGTAGCTGATGGCCGAAGTTACCTTCCTGACAACTCTTGATGTGTACTTTTACAGAACAGGTCGTTCTGAAAAGCCCAATGGCAGATTTGAGGCAGCTTATTTTTCAAGCATGTATCTTTATCTGTGTGTGTACTGAAAGATGTTCTCTCTAGCTGTAATAACAACTGCATAATTGGTCGTGCGTAGGTGACTAAGGGCATTTCAGGGATTATACTGACTAGACATAAGCACTGCTGCACAATGTTGTGTGTGTTCTTGCATACATAATGCATCTTTGAAAATGCGTGAGTGAGTGTCAGAGCGTGTCTCCGTTGGAATTGTGATGCAGATCACTTCGAGTGCCCTTTAAGAGAACTGTGCCTCAGGCCAGGACGCTGCAGTGAAATGTGCATACTGTGTACAAGATTTGGAGTTCGCCATCTTGCGTGCGCGCACAAACACTCACACACACACACACACGCGCAAGGATCCACTCACGCACACACATGCGAAAGCACACACTCGTGCTCCCACATGCTAACACTCATGAAGACTCAGGGTGTTTTGAGGTGCAAACTTCTTTTCAATGCACAAATATGTTCTCAGACACCAATAAAATGCGCTTAAACCATGTTTGACTCCAAATAGCGACTCTTTCCTCTCCTCATGAACTCTGCAGAGATGAAACCAATGACCATCCGATTTTTTTTTTTTAGCCAAGTACCACCTCAGAAGAAATGAAGCACTCCAAATACCACCATTGTGACCAAAGTTTAAAAAAAAAAAGTAGTATTTTTACTTTTCAGCTGCGGCACTGCTTCTTCACTGCTTTATAGAGAACGCACCTCCAATAGGTTACGAATAACGAAATTGTAGAAAAAAGTATGGCAACAGAAATAGACAAGAACGAAGTAAAACTGAAAGATGCTTGTTTGTCCATCCTGGGCTACTGTATGATAAATCCAAGAACGCAGACTCCTTAGTAAAGATGTAAACTCTGTGTCTGTATAAACCGCTCATTCTAAGCCAACAAAAACAGAACTATTCATATTTCCAGGTGATTATAATCCATTTTTCTCAATATTATTATCTTTTTTTTTTTTTGCAAAAAAGAAGAAGAAAATAAAAAACCCCACCCCTCCCAACTCCTACACACTGTCACTTTAAAGGTTGTAATTATTCCAGGCTATGTTCAGTTTTCAAATATCTTTCCAATTTTATTTGTCTGTTGAATTTGAGCTGTGAGAAAAATAATTCATTTAATTTAATTATGATCATTTTTATCATATCATATCAGAGTGATGAGAGAATGAAAACCTTTCATTGGTTTTAACAGTGTCAGGTTTCATTGATATCTCTGCTTTTGCGTCCTTCTATCAGGAACTATCCAACAATTTACTCCTGTTTTATATTACCTTGTAATTGTAAGTGTAAAGAATGTCCTCCTCTAACCTTCAGGGTTGGATCTGTGACACCGGGGATCTGATAAGACCACCTAGTAATCCTCTCTGAATATGAAGCCTGCCACTGACCGGTGCTCTCCTCCTGTTTCTTGAGAGCTTCTCTTAAGTGAGCCTTGCACTCCTAAGAGTGATCGTGTCTTTCCTCTCTCTCCTGACTCTCTGCTCTGGCTCACTGTCTTCTCACCCCATCCCCCCACCGCTTCTATCTCTGTCTCTGCCCTTTTAATCGAACCGTCGGTTCATTTGAGGATAGTGGGAAGAAGATATGGATGGAAAAGAAGAGAACTGGAGCCGTACTGGTACTGAGGGGAAAACGTGTATATTTAGCCTATTGAAGCATTATAGGTATCTAAAGTTTCATTCATTAAAAAAAAAAAAGTAAAAAAAAAAAAGCTTTAAAAGCTGTTTGTCCTCAAACAGCTGTTTTGCTTGTTAATGGGGTTTTCTGATTTTGATTATTTGATTGCTAGTTAACAGTTATGAACCTCTGGATCAATCTGGGTCTTTAAAGAGGCGGGCAGGGCCACTGAGCGTCTGACTTGTGCCGCGGGACGAGATGATTCCCATTGTATTTTCCCATTGTGTGTTTTGGCAGATTAGGGCAGAGGGCACTTCAGCGACAACTGACCCTGTTACGGGGGCATGTCTTATCGTTCCATAACAAGATGTCATTTTGGAATGCGCGACAATGGCGCTTTCTACCCGAAGTCAGAAGCCAGAATTTCCGAGTTCCAGTTGAAATTGAATCCTAATTTAAACCTCTTGTTTGTAATCTCTGTGGTACCTGAGTGGGTGCTCCATGCATCAATAGTCAGAATGATTTGATAGTATTTCATCTTTAGTCATTGTGTCACATGACATCAGCTGGAATCGTCAATGGCTGAGATGTGTTTCTTTCATGTTTTCCTCCTCTTCTACTGGAGCCCAGTCACTCCCAGTTCCAACCCCCAACACAGCATATGCTCCACATCCAGGACTGACAAAAGCATCCTTCCATTTTAGTACATCTCTGTGTGTGTTCAATAAATGATCCCTAAAAGCTGTTTTCTCTCCTTCATTCTTATTTTTTTTCATCTCAGTCATTTCTTTTTCTAGGCCTCAGCATCAATGGTGAGAGACCAGGGCTAGCACTGATGAGTGAGGTGGAGTCAGATCAAATGTTACTGCCAGTTGTCTGCAAGGGTTCCCTGCAGAGATGTTTGGTTCTGTCTGTTCCCTCTCTCCGCCTTTGGTTCTCAATTAACAATGTCCCTCTCTTTACCCCCCACCTCACTTCTCTCTCAAGTGAAACTGCTCCTCTCTGGTTTCTCTCCATTCCTCTTCCTCCTGCTCATCCTGTGCCACACAATCAGAGTCTCTCTCTGTCTGCCAGGCAGAGAGCCAGAATATCAATAGACCGAAGCCCTCTGTCTCCCCATTATCAAGACCCTGTCTTCCAGTCTGCAACGCTCACTCACACACACACACACACACACACACACACACACACACACACACACACACACACACACACACACACACGCTATGGCCATGTTGTAACACACAGCATGAATTCATGTGAAACCAAATCTCGTTCACATGAATTCATGCAAAAGGACATGGAAGCCCACCCAAACACTTACAGGGCTGCATGTACAGCACACACAGTACCAATGTGAAAGGTTTTTCTCCTTTGCAGCAGTCAAGCAGCTACGGGCAAGTTAGCATACAGCGCTATCACAACTTTGCTGACTTTAGCTTAAGGATTATGAAAATATGTTTTCGCATTGGTTAACAAATGACAGATGTGTGTGTGTGTGTTTAGTTGTTCATGGAAAAACCATTTCTCCCTCTACACCAACTGACTTAATCATTACAGATACAGCAAAAACATTTATGTGTGAAACCTAGGGTGGCCATACGTCCGGATTAGGCAGGACAGTCCGGAATTTAAATGCCTTGTCGGGTGTCCTGCAACCTCAAGCAGGACGCTTATTTGTCCTCCTTTTTGGAGTTGCACTTGAACGCAACACAGCATATCGTCCAATGGTGTAAGGCTGATTAAAAATGATTCCTCACTAAATGCCACAGAGTGTCCCCCTTTTTGGCAATGTGGAAATGGCCACCCTAGTTAAACCACGCGGGTACTGTACTTGTCACTCTCATAGTAAAGATGATTGTATCGCTTCTAGGTTTGAGGTAGTGCCCCCTTGTGGTCTACTTTTTGAGTTTATTAAGACGTACACTTTGACCCGGAACAGGATTCGGCCATATTGGATTTTACTCTGCAGCCATAGTTTTTGCTGAACAGGCTCACAGCATGTCTGCTGCAATCCTTCCTTTTGTTTATGCCTCCGAAATCATCATCATCTGTAAGTACTTGTTTTGCACCATAGAAGCCAGATCCAGATATTATTTTTTGCTAAGTCTGGTTGAGTTAAACCCTGTTTTATTTCTATATTCACTCCCATGTGTGTCCTACATTGCTTACTTCCCTCCCCATTATCTTCTTGCGCTGTGTTCTTTTAATTGATCTAAATATAATATAAAATATGTGTTAAAACCACAACGTTCAAACAAATATGAAAGTAATTAGTTTTTAGTTCACTCAACCAGCTCATCAAACCTGGTTGCATTTATTATATTTTTTTATTTCCAGGGCTCCTGCCCGCATTACGGTGAATAGTATTGTTGAATTTTATCTGTAAATTTTAAAAATATTACTGGATTAGGATGAATAAAATGCATCAATTCATATGTTTTAATTCATTCAGCTCGGGCCCGTTATAAGTGAAATAGCTGTTAGAGGAACAAAGTGACGAGGAATTGGAAAAACGTGAAGCTGTTTCCTACAAGAATTCCACAAATGTATTAATACATGTATGGAGAAAGTACTACCAAAACAAGTGGTACATGATAAAATGGGTTTTACCTGGAAGGAATTGAGAACATCTTGATGAAAACGCGAAACACTTCTGATGGCATGGTTCTGTTGACCGTGAAGAAATGATACATTACATGTGATATGTGTAATGTATGTGGTTATTTTTGATACTGCTTTGTTTGGGACTGTTTTGCAGAGATATGGGATGCATGATGCTATCCATCATTACCTGTGTAACCATGCAAGTGATGTCCCTGTACCTGCTTATGTGCGTGTGTGTGTGTGTGTGCGCATAATGATCATTTACTGCAAATCTGGGTGTTTATGTGTGCTAAGAGAGTTGTTTTGATGTTTGTTTGTGTGTGTGTGTTTGTGTTTGTGCTAACCAGTCTGCACAGCTAGCTAGAAAGCAAAATTCACACCTCATGTCCTAAATTGTGTATCATTTTCACCCACTTTTCATAGATTGCTTCCACCTCGATTAATCCTTACACCAACACTAAAGGGATGTTATGATCCTGATCTATGTGCCCATAAGTGACTGAGGCCCTAAAACACATCAAATATTATGTTAAATAAGTAACGAGGTTCAATATTATCTAGATAATTCATTTTGCTCAAGATGGCGTCTATTAAATGTCAGACTTTGTAAAATTCCATCGAAATCCTATTGGAAAACTATAATAGTTTTACTTTCTTTTCATGTTAAACTGTTCAAGCAGTTTAAATAATATATATAGAAAATAATTAGAATCTAACTGTGCTTTAGAATATATTTTAGATACTGGAGACCATGTGGGAGCATCAGGGCCTGGAGCTTGATGCTTTTTCTTTCTATATATCCTGAGCAAGCACGTTCACTTCAGCGAGACCATGCAGCTGCAAGTTGAGTTTCCTGAACAGATGAACACACACACACACACACACACACACACACACACACACACACACACACACACACACACACACACACACACACACACACACACAACGCATAATAATATTTAACAGGTAGGGGAAGAAGAGCATTACCAGAATGTTTTAAGCTTACCCTGAATTTTTTAGTCTCTTCCAATGCCCCCGGTTTATTTTGACAGTCCATCAGGTGATATTTCAGTCACGCATCGAAATGAAATACGCAGAAGCGCTACTGTCATTCACCTGAATTCATCTTGATTTGTCTCTCAGACGTCGCTGTGTTCGTAATGATTTCATCACCGCCGTGCAGCAGGTTTGGAATGAACGCCGCAGTCGCAACAAATTAATGGGCCGTGATAAAAAAAAAACCCCACAATTTCACACTCGCGCTGTTGTCTGATGATGAGAGAAAGTATTTTGTGGTTAAAAACTGCAAAAAAGTGAAGAGAGGGGAAGCTGGATGGAGGTTCAACACTGATGTACCGGTGTTACAGCAGGAAAGACGACAACTTTCGGTTTGCTCTTTTTCTCAGTGAGCATTTATTTTAGTAGATTTAGATTTCTCAACTGCTTCTGAACAGTATCTTGTTTAAATCTGACTGGTTTTGACACAGAAACAACGTTGAGGAAGTTGTCAGAAAAGTGTAAATGGGGAATGAAATACATTTATACAGCGTGACATCTTTTAATACAGTGGTGCATTCGTGAGTTTTCAAATGCTTGCGACTTGAAAACGGTGGCTGCTAACAAGTGACGAAACAAGATGACAGTGGCATTGAAGGGACAGTTCAACTGCTAATGAAGGTTCATCCCTGATTTACTAACCCTTATGGCGATCGGTCAGGTGATGTTTTTTTTTTCTCTTTTAACCCCACAAAACACATCTTGAGTTTGACAGGGAAAAACAGGTCCAGTAATCTCTAACAATTGACGTGAATGGACACCAAATGTCAAACATAAAGAAACACACAATAAATCATAAAATCCCTCCATACTGCTTGAAGTAACCCTTGTCCTGAAGTCTTGACAATTCCAAGTTGTCTTGAAAAGTTGGCTGACGCCATTTTTTTAGCCTCATGGTTAGCTTGGGAGCTACGAGCTAGGCCCATGCTGTAATTTGTTTATTGCGTCGTTCACTTTTTTTTTTTCATAGTTCACTGAGCTTATTTCCTGCAGTGATTGTAATAGCGTTTGGTCAATCAATGGAGATGCTAACTTCTGGGTCAGCGGTCTAAAAATACCTGCTGTACTCTATGAGCCCCTGACTCTTACATCCATTAGTTCCCTCCCTCAAAGGTTGCATTAGGAAGCTCATCCTGTGGTTTCCTCTTTGTTCAGCCTATTTGTCAAAACTATTCAGGCTCGGCCACTGTTTTCTCTCTCTTGCTCTCTCTTTCTCTCGCTCTCTCTCTCTCACCGTCCCTTTCGGGGACTACAGGGCACCGTTAGCCTTCTATTGATGTACATCCATTAAATGTCACCTAGCTGGTGACTGAGAGACGGGTAGGAATAAGTGGATGGCTTCATTTCATTACATCACTGGATGTGACAGATAATACATGCATTATAAATAACACACACACACACACAAGCGCGCTTTCAGAGCAAAAGCTCTCACGATCACCCACCCCTAAACTCATATTGTGCACTAAATGTTTTGTGTTGAATCGATTTTCGGCCTCATTGCTATTCTGTGCGTGTGTGTTGGCAGGTATACTCATGTATTAATGGATTGTTTATAAAGTTAAGGTTAACATGGGAGTTTATGTGTCCAGACAGATGGTGCAAAGCTAATAGAGAGAAACTGACCTTTTGGCTAATGGAATTACAAACTGCCCTCTGATCTGTCTACTACTGCTGTGTGTAAAGGTGTGTATGTTCCAGAGAGATAGTGTGAGAAGGGGGGGGGGGTGTTTAAGCATATTTTCTGTTTTTTTTTTTAGCTGATGTGTCAGTCAGGTCTTGTACTATGTGGAGGACTTTGTGGAGGAATGTGACTGCTGAGAACACAAAGAGTACCGGTGTGTGTTTGAGTGTGTGGGTGGCTGGAATTTAGTTAACTTTACTGTGAG
Organism: Aulostomus chinensis; assembly: GCF_037954235.1. Lineage (NCBI taxonomy): Eukaryota > Metazoa > Chordata > Actinopteri > Syngnathiformes > Aulostomidae > Aulostomus > Aulostomus chinensis. The sequence goes on along the minus strand of NC_141323.1, from coordinate 18,092,201 downwards.
TCTGTCAATAGTTATGTAATAGTTAGTGAGTTATAGTGACTTAGAAGTCTATTTTTGTAAAATAACAAACATTCCGTTTGTGAACACAATAAATTTAACGCTGAGAAAAGCCTGACTCACAAATACACATCTTTTTTCGGGGAAGTCATTGAAAAATCAATCACCACAAACCTCTGTTATCTTAAATTGGACGAGGAACGCACACGAGCTGTGATAATGGAATTTATATCTGCAGTGATTTACAGGGTTTTCTTTGAACTCTTCATTCGCATACCAATGCATGATAATTTGAACGCATCCTTGGACACTGTGGAACCTCTGTACAATTATTTCCTTCATACATTGTGGTATGGAATTGTTTTGATTGTGTCTCTCAGTTCCTGAGCATCTTCTTCATCTTCATTGTCTTCTTCCTGTTTGCCCTATCACCTCATCTTTATTACCTTGGTCATGGAGTGGTGGCATTTGTTTACCTGTCAGCAGGATAACACAGAAAATATGAAGATTATTATTATCAAACTTGGTGGGGGAGGGACGATGAATGGAACGAGAAAGAAACCACCAAGTTTTGGGGCACATTAGTCATAGTGCCACCTGGTGGCTGCATGATTGATACACTCCTCCCCGTAGGTTGACCAGATCAATATCAAATATAGTTAGAAATGCCTGAACAACTTCTTGATGAGTGACTGAGGAGTTTTCACTAAACTCTGTTACCATGCTGAGGTGACCAGTTTTAATATTCCACCATAGAACAACAACAACAAAAATATGTTATAACTGGATTCATAGAGCTTTTCTAGATGCATTTGAGTCATAGTTTTTGCACCCCCTTATGGCCAAAAACTGCTTCAACGTTTGCTTGCAACAAAAGTATCAATTGGTTCAAAACAAGGACGTCCATTTTTAATTATTAAAAAAAAAACAAAACTTGCTTAACTCGATTTCAGAACCCAACGGCAATTTTGGATGTCTTAGCTTCCGGGAAAAGGGCTAGTACTTTGTGGTTCCAGCTTCGCCAGCGGATATCCGGTCGGAGACTTCCTTGTTCTGTCCGCAGCTCATTGTTTTTCAGTGAGAACAGGAAGTCGAGACATTTGCATGGAGTTGAAAGATGACAAATACAAGCAGATTGTTTCAAAAGTAGAAGTAAAAGTTTACACTCTGTCAACAATTTAAAACCACTCCAACATCTTTATTATGTCAGCCATTTTCCAAATCTTGCCTTTCGGCCAGTGCTTTCCATCGCACTCGAAATGGACTGTTGAAGTGGACGCGACTGAGGCCAGCTCAAACGTGATTGGTCAAAGCTACTCAAACGGAAAACTCAAGCTTCCCTGTCTGGATTTTTTTTTTTTTTTTTTGTCCTTTGCCCACAGATTCTTTATGTATTTGTAAATTCTGTTTACAAAGCTAACTCAAACCTTTTGTTTGTGCCAGAAATCAGAAAATGACCCAATTTTCAAAGACTTTATTGATTACACTGGCAATATGCATAGGGTACTGCGTCCAGCAGAAATAACCTGGGTTATTTACAGTTAATAACTGATCATGATAAGTAAAAAGCAATGTTGATATTGGGACGGCCCTTTATGGCCTCTGTGGCCCCAATGGGCTCTCACTTCAACACTTCAACTTTCGGACCGCTGCCTGGCTCACCAGTGATATTCTTCTCTCTCTAACCATGATGCTGGCCATCACTGACAGCCAGTATCTGATATCGATTGGCAACCACAATCAATATTAGAAATGAATAATGTGGAGGAACTTTTGCCATATCTCTCAGTATGTCAGGTGATTTTTTTTTTTTTTTTTTTTTTTTTTGGTCTTAGACACATCAGTTTGATGTGACGTTCACCAAGACGGAATGCTTGAAGATTGGTTTTGTAACCCAGCAACAATAAACACTAGATGGAAGCACTTTGAAAATGAGAGCACTTCAGATCACACGGATCCATGTAATGGAAGTGGATCCGGGCTTTTAATGGGCTGGTAACGTCTGAAACAGGCGCTTATCCTTTTTTTTCCTTCTTTTTTATCACTGTGTAATGCAGAAAAGGACTGAATGAAGAAAATATATTCGTACTGGTGTTGCAAATGCGTAATTAAAGATTGGATAAATCTAGATTGCGCTATGTTCAACAATATCAATTATATCTACAGTTAGATGGCGAACATTATTTCATTACTGCCCTTTGTTTTCTGGATTGCTTGACTCGAAGGAGTGTCTACAGTTCCCAGAGCCAAAAAATATGATTGGTAGAGGGTCGATTTCCCATTTTGTGGTGTGAGAGCCTCAGGGAGACGTAACATTCCCCCAGCATGTTGCAGAAGTGTCAGACGGAGAGGTGGTGGAAAATATCTTAGTGGTACAGTCCAAAAATTATGACAAAAGAAAGGCTTCTTGTTTCACAGCAAAGGAAACAACAAACCCTTTCAAATGGAGCAGGAACGTGAACTGAGTAATGTTTCCCTGGTGAAGTCTTAAATTGGCCTTCTGTGAATGAATCCATCAAATTATTTTCCCTCTAAATTATCAACAAGTGCATCAGTTCAACATGGCTGCCAACCATAGTGCCACCATGTAGATAATTTGCATGAGGAATCGCTTGTATATTAGGCATCTGTAATTTTCAGATGACTTGATAACTCAACATTATTTGACTGATAGGCACGTAAGAATGATTATACAACAAAACAGCTTGAATTACTGAGCTGGATTTTCAAACACACACACACACACATATATTTGAATATGTGTGGGTGTGTGTATATATAGTGTGTGTGCAATATGTATATGTGTGTATCTGTACACACACACACATATATATATATATATATATATATATATATATATATATATATATATATATACATATGTGTATTTATCGATTATATATACAGTATATGTATATATTTTATTCTTTGCTTGTATAAAAGGGTATTTACTCTACATGCTAAAGTATAAAAGAGCCTTGCAATAGAAAATAAGTGTTTGTCCAAAAATATGAGCAGAAATAGAAAATAGTCTGTTCAACAGTAATGCGATGGATGTGACGGGATCACTGGTGTTGGTCTCTTGGTTTTTCTGCTGGTGAGATACTCAAAAAGTTGTAGATGGATTTTGAAGAAATTCTGTTAGATAATAAACGATACGAGTTTAAAATTTATTGGGATTCGATCATATCATATTGCCATACTCTGTTTCTGTACCTTTGCAGTCTGCCGTGAGCTTCAGGGAAACTCTTGCAAACCATCAACTTAACTCTAAACAAATCTGGCAAAATACTGGAAATGAAAATGGGGCCATCCCTGCCATGGCATCTCCCTGTAATACACACACATTTTTTTTTTAGCTCTCCTGGCTTGAAGTGAATAGTTTAATCACTGTCATCTTTGCTTTCATTTTGCCAGGATCTCTAGAAGTTCAGGAGAAACTTGAACAGTTCTCGACTGCTCCGACAGTAGTGGCAAATTTAAGGTTTGGAGGAAAACTGATAGTGAACCAAACTGTGACTTCACAATGAGCGCCTGCCTGAAAAACTTTTTACATAGATTTCCTGGTAATTTTTGTGTGTGTGGCTTTTTTGGTTTCCAGTAGTGAAACTCCACTCATGACACATGATGGGGTGGGGGGTGGGGGGCAGTCACTACCTTATCCAGATGATAGATTATACAAAACTGAGGCCAGATTATCACAAGGAACCTGAAGGAAACATCCCCCCCCCCCCCCAAAAAAAAAGAGAGGCTATGGGGAGTTTTAATGACTTCTAAAAACTTATTCAACCACTTTTGGTGTCAGTTCACACCAACATTTGCAACAAGACTAACTGAATTAAACTGACCAAATGAGTTGAAGAAGACCCAACGTCTAAAAAGTTCAAGAGAACTTAAATTGAAAGACCCAGACAGCATGAAAGACGCAATTAGTTTTTATGACCTTATTTAATATTTTGGTACGTGTTTATATGAAAGAAGAAATATTGTCCTTTTTTTTTTTTTTTTTTGGCCTGTAAACTGATACAGTTGCAGAAGGAATGTTGAATTGGTCTCAATTCTAAATAGATATTGAAGTACATGCCAAATTCAAGTAAAAGGAAACGCTGTGACAGCCACTTTAAAACGTATGCAAAGTAACGGCAAAGAAATAAACAAATGGAATGCAAATAGACGATCTGTGCTCCGAGGGCAAAAGTGCAGAAGTGACGTGAATGTGTGCAGATTTCTTGTTTGAAATGAGCTCAGAGAAACAGCTGTGTAATAATAATTATCATATAAATCCAACTCGCAGTGAGGGTGTGACCATGGTACATGTGAGTATAATTTATATGTAAATTTTATGGATGTATTAATTTATGTATGCTTTCCATCCAAGGTGTATTGTCATCTACTGTTTAACATCAAATTTATCAAAGTTGGCTTTGTGGACATTTCAATGTTTTTACTGTTAAAACTGACTATCGACCATTTGGGAGCAGCGTGAAAGAGGGAGACTCTTTATTCCTCTTCCTCATACTGGAATGCAAGCATGTTCGTCTTATGTTACCATAGCAACACCAGTGGCGGGAGAGGGAAGGAATGAACAGGCAGGCATACGGACAGGAGCAACAAAACAGGAAAAAAAACAGAATATGGATGAAGGTAGGAATGGACAGATGAAAGATGAAACAATAGGGGAAAGCAGTGATAGAAGAGAGGAGAGGAGAACTGTGGGAGCCAGGAGGGAGGCTGATGACGGGGAGAGGAGAGCGCGGGGAGCGGGAGATAAAAAAGCGGATGCAGAACCATGTCTGGTGGTGTAACCTGTTCAACTTTCTTCATCAAGTTAAAACACGACTCTGCTCTGCCGCAGTGACACCCAGGGGTTAAAAGATTTGACCGGCCTCTTATCCCTGGTGCCCCCCCACACACACACACAGTCCTATCTCTCCCGACATGAATTGCCAATCCTTTCAAAAAAACTCACCGAATAACTTGTCTGCCTTTAACAATCCGACCCAGTTGTCCATGAAATATTCATGATTGCTCTGATGGAGTAACATTAATATGATAAAGCGATGTCAAATTCCAATTCAACAGGTAATTTGAAAAAAACAAATTTCATAGTTTTATTCAGGATATTCCTTTTTGTTATTGTGAACAAATTGTACCAACAAGACCAACAAGTAACTACTTCTCCTGTACATAACCAATCTATGCCACAGACTTCCATTGTTATCCAGAGACGAATTATATCAAGATTATAATAATAAGCCAAGTTCTGTTGAAAACTACAAATAAAAATTTGGGATGATAGACTAATAAGATTCAAGGAAGCCCCTTTGGCAGTGAGTGAACATCTTCAATCAGGTTTTCCTCTGTGTATGATGTCATTAAAACACACACCAGGAGGGTTTCTGCTTGTCACATCATGAGCTCAATGAAGACCTTCAGGATACACCTGGACTCTTAAAGAACCACCTCAGTACTTGGCACCTCGCGGCAAGATGGTTCTGGGTTTGAACCTGCCTTCTCTGCCTGGGTGAGTGTTCTGGCATCCTTCCTGGAAAAAAACAACAACAAAAAAACCAAACTAAAACATACAAGCGTGGGCTTTCTCTCAACTCATCAGCCGTTAGATTTAAACCACCTATTGTGTAAGTCCCTCTTTTTTTGCCACTAAAGCAGCTTTGACCTTTGAGGACATGGGCGCCACATGACCTCTGAAGGTATGCTGTGACATTTGGGTTAGGGTTAGATCTTTGTGGCCTGTAAATTGTGAGATTTGTCGTATTCCCACAGTACTTTACCATCCCGTTGCATCGTTTGCATATTGCTTTTTCCCCCCTCAAGTCGTCGTTTTCTCCGTCCTTAAAACCAAAGTGCACCCAAACATCGGCCTTTAATCTCGCCGGGGGTGCCTTCAGGGTTGTGCTTCTTTCCGCCATGTTTGCTTGACAGGTAGTGAATTCTCGCGAGATCACATTCCATTAAAACTGGCGCCAACCGCTGGTCACGCGAGACTGCCAGATTTGATAAACAGGCTGTTCTCTGCGAGTTAGAAATCAATCTGTGGATTTTTAAGAATCAATATCAAACCATTAAAAGGAAAATTGATTCAAATGGATTAAATCGATTTTTTTAAACCCAGCCCTAATTGATACTACATGACACAAAGTATTAAATGATACACCAAAAAACGGAGACTACCATTAGTTAGTATATTCACGAGGAGTAAACTGATGACTCAATACTGATGACTCAGTACTGATGATGAAATGTCCTGGATTGAGTCATTTTGAGCAAAAGCATCTGGTAAGTGATGTGGTGACGGCAAGAAGGAAGGCATGTAATGATGTAAAAGTCATAGAAAAACATCTCCTTGTTAAAAATTTCTTCAGACGGAATTAAAAACGTGCTAACCCGACTTGTTCAATGGATGACTTGGATGTACCGTTTCGTACAGTTCACAATCATGCCAGATGGTTGAAATGTTATGAGTCAACGCTGTGTCGGTAAACTGTGCAGCAGGACCAAACAGACACAGCAGGGGCTTGAAAAAGAAAGGAAAAAAAAAAAACGACCACCATTTCGTTGCGTTGAAATATTTGGGTTTTAGAAAAGCAGATCTGGCTCAAACCACAGTCATACGTGCAAGACTTGGCACCAACCGCCGACCTCCAAAGATATAAATACATCAAGTTATTCAAGCACCTGAAGAATAAACATATCATTCATTATGGAGAGAGACAAAATTATCGGAGCGCCAATTTATAATGCAAATAAAAAAAAAAAAATTGGCTCAGCGTGGCAGAATCTGAATCTCAATCTGAATTAATGTTTACCAGCTACAGGAATAAGATAGATGTTTGTTTTCAGAGGAACTGTTGAAGGCAAACATTCACGCTGGCCTGTTGAGCTGGAATCTTCTTCAAATTAATTCAACCAACTTTAAACTGATATACTCAATAAAGTCACATCGTCAAAATATGGGAAGATAAATTCTAACATAAATAGATAATAACATAAATAAATGTCGTGGTGTCCATCTTGCGCCATGTTGCCCACCCCTAATGGACACCTGCTTCTGTACCTGCAAGCCCGGGTCCGGTTTGGTTGAAGCTGAAAAATAGTTGAACAAAAATTCTACTTTACTGTGGCCTATCATGAAATATCTATTCATTTCATCCGTGGTATTAACTTATAAACGATACATAGCTATTTTTTTACTAACCCATAAATGTAAATGAGCCACATCATGATGATGTAGTCCTCCACCGATGGATTCTTTTCTCCTGTTTGAGTGACGTGGCCAGCTGTTCCAGCAACACACTGAGCCATCCTGTAGAATATTAAACACGGAGTCATGACTTGTAAAAACTGCCTGCTTTGAGATTCATTACATAATCTACCGCACATCACTAAAAACAACGATAAAATTCTAGAAATCCATTAATTGTGAGATTAAATTTCCTTTCTTCCCCTTTTTCTGTCCATATATACAAATGACACTGTTGACACACACACAGCCCGGAAGGCAATGGAATAATCAAACAACTGTCACGAAGACGAGGAGCCGGCCAGACAGAGGAGTAGACGGACACAGCACAATAACAAAAAGAGGAACAAGGAAAAAAAGAGTAGAGTGAATGTAAGATGAGAAGGGGATCAACAGGGGAAAAAATATGTGGGAGAGTCGTGAGAGGAGAGAGAGGCATGAGAGAAATGAGTGAAAAGAGGTAATTGGAGTGAAGAGAGGACAGGATGAGTGAGGCTGATGGATGGTAAAAAAGAGAGTGAAAGCCAAGAGGAGCGTGGTGGAACAGCGGGGATATGACAGCAGATTCTTTCATGATGGCTGCAGAGCAGCAATAGGTAGTCAGATCACTCTGCGCCAATTTACATGCCTCCATGCCACCTACAGGCTGCAGAGAGGGGAGGAGATGAGGAGAGGAGAGCTACAGCGCAGGGGGCTTGGACGGGAGGCGATGACGAGGGAGGGAAGAGAGGGGACGTGGGAGATGAGATGAGATGAGAAGAGCCAGAGGAGGTCTGGCGGAGGGGGTGAGGAAAGAGGGAAAGACACGGGAGCGCACTCGGGACAGAAAACAGCAGACACAGTATTTACACACCAATTTGCTTTATTCATACAATTTGAGAGGGAACACCAGCGCTCGCTGATTCTCCAGCAAAAGGGCAGTGCGATAATTAACAATATAAGGTTTTAGATCTCGACAGTACAATCAAACATTGGAGCCATTTTCTGTGTTGTCTGCAACACAGTTGGAAGTTTTTTAACTTTTTTGCTGCATTTCTGTGAAATATGTAAAGTAGTATTTTGTGTCATGTGAAACTGTCTCATTACAACATAGCATTTAGTCCCCTTTTTAAGCCAGTTTCCTTCTTGCAGTGCGAGTTAAAGTACTTGCCCCCACTGCTGCACTTCTTCCCTTCTCCCCGTCTCACACCACGAGTCTATTAAATTCTTATTTTTGTTCTTAATTTTATGTATGTGTGTTTGTTTGTTTTTTTTGGATCGACTTTTGATATTTGACCTGTTTCCTTTTGTGCCACAAACGAACCGCACCTGGTTTCACTTGGACGTGAAAGGAGACGTCTCTTTTCGGGCGGGCTACTTCTTTAATCCTCATCAGAGTTCGGATAAGCTTTCACAGCAGCTCAAACATGCGGGATTATCCACCAAAACGAACCAAGCTTTGTTTAAAGTGGACTAGAGAGCTCAGCTGAGAAAGGGACGTTAAAATTCTGACTGGAGGACGAGCTAATCTGTAAGGTGTCTTAATAATAACAAGCTTGCAATAGAACTCAAGCTATCATTCCCGCCCCCCCCCCCCCTTGTTTTTTCTTTTTACAAACATGATGTGACACCTCTACTGTTACATTGGGTACCCTGGTCCCTCTACTCGTCCTTTCTCTCCCGTCAACTTTGCTTTCTGGATTAATAAGCTGCCCCCCCCCCCCCCCCCCCAATTTGGCTAAAGTTGACGCCCCATTCATCAATAAATGCCTTGATACTGGATGCCAAGCTGCTAGTTGACATCCCAATTGACAGATCAAAGATCCAGAAACTGTGACTATCCACACCGAACTATTGGGCTGTGTGAAAAGTACGCATCGAAATCAGTCCAGCCGCGTCAGAATGTCAAAATGGATCCCGGAAAATAAAAAAGTATCAACGGTAGCTCTCAGGAACATGAGGGTGTATTTGTTCCTCACAGGAGGTTGGATTAGTCAAAGTCTTTCAACATATTCTTGCTTATTGAAATCAACAGCGTCTCCTCCGTGTTGAAAGTCTGCACAGATGTTCTTCTTGATGGCGTCTTTGAAAATCTGTTTAATCAAACAGGGGTGCAGGGGACAACTCACTGACGACGTTGCCTACTGCACCGAACATGATGCCTGATTGGTTTGAAGCATTTTGATTGGCTATTAGTGATTCTGTGACTGCGATTATGTGTGCTCCTGGTTAAGAGGTTTATCAATGTCACAACAGCAAGTCAGCGCTGACGTTGATATGCAGGCACAAAAATATTATCACTTAACAACGGGAGTCTATGGGGCATTAAACAACAACTGGGAGAAAAAAAAAAAGAATACATAGACACCGCATCCGAAATATCCATGAAATTGCCACGTTGTTCATGCATTCATGTACACTGAGTCCGCAGATGTTCTTCATATACTCGAGATCACATTGCACGTCGAGTTGCGTCTTTGTACACGAGAAGTTTGGGGAAAAAAAGAAAAGTTGCTTTTTTTGGTGTTTTAAGGCAAAATAGCCTACAGTGACGTCACGGGGGTCAGTATCCCTGAATACGAACAGGAGGCCACTCATGACTGAGACGCTAAAGTTCACCCATTCAAAAAAACGGAGTGATCCAAACTTTATAATTTCTTAGGAAAGACAGAGGGAGTTGTGTTTATAAGTGAGTTGTGCTCAAATTTAAATGACAGTGTGTGACACATGTTCTGAGCAATGCTGTTTACTCACAATGGCCTGGTGGGCTTTGGTTTATTCACTCAATGTTCAATATTTTCATTTGACGGCCCCCCCACCCCCCAACCCACCCCCTTTTTTAGATGAAATCCTTAAAATGGACTTAAAATCTTAAAAGGAGGAAGTCAGGTGGGATGAGTAGGCATTCAAGTCATCATATTTTGACACCGGAGATTAGGGTTTGCGTCATTCATCATTCAGCGGTTAAATTTAGGCTGCCAGAAACGCGTAGCTAAGCTGGAAACATTGTGGCTTTGGCCAAATATCAAACACGTCAATGTGACCTGTCTGTGCATCCAACTTACAATTCCACTAACTAATCCCGATTAGTTCGAGCCTACGGAAAAAAAAAATATGCAAGGAACAATTTTTAAATGTCAAAAAAAAAGATATAAAAAAAATAAAGAGATAGTAACTGCCCTGAAGAATGCCACAGGCATGACAGGCCCAACAGAAGGACAACATTCGTCTGTCAGTCTTGTAAGCCAGAGCTGGCCAAGTGTTTGCCTGTAATAAAAGGTCAAAACTTAATCCCAGACTCCCTTAATCGAATATTGTTTAAGCCTTTATTCAGTTGAAAAACAACACCTACGTGTTTCAGTGACGGTAAAGCTTGTTTTTGTCAAGAGCTTCCATGACATTACAGGTCAGGTATCATTCGGATAATAAATGTATGAAAAAATAATAATAATAATAAAAAAAAAGGGATTCTCCATATCTAAATAGCATTTTCCATCACTAAAAACAAGAAATTATGTATTCATTTGCGCACACGATGCATGTTTATAACAACCAAAAAATAAATGAATAAATAAATAACCAATTGATTCAGTAAGGGCGGGAGAGATTATGCTCTCGGGGGCTTGTTTGTTACGGCTTTTATTCTTAGAAAACAATAACACAACAATGAAAGCAGGAAAAAAAATCACACAAGGGAGCACATTACACCTGTTTTAAAATCGCTGCATTGGCTCCCCGTGTGCTTCAGGATCGATTTTAAGGTTCTTTTAGTAGTTTTTAAGTGTCTTAATGGTCTTGGCCCATCTTATTTATCTGAACTGCTTTTATCTTATCAACCTTCGCGGACCCTGAGGTCCTCTGGCACCGGCCTTTTAGTCGTTCCAAGAGTCAGAACTAAAACCCACGGGGAGGCTGCTTGCAGCCATTATGGCCCAGAGTTATGGAACAGCCTGCCAGAGAACATGAGGACCGCAGAGACTGTTGATGTTTTTAAAAGGAGGCTCAAGACTCACCTTTTTAGCTGAGCTTTGAACTGATTTAACTGCTTTAGTCGCTTTTATCCTTTAATTTGATCACTATATTTTATTGTTACTTTTATCTTTTTAATTATTTTATTCTACTTTTTCATTAGCTCTTAAACTTTTATATTTTATATTATATATATATATATATATTTAATGTCATTCTGATACTTGAATATTATTGTAATTTCTGTTCTATCCTATTCAACCTTCTTTTAGTTTTTAGTCTTTTAGTTTTTGGCTCCAGTGTTTCCTCATGGGGGCCCTCCACACTGGGAGGTGTGTCTGGTCCGCCCGCGGGGGCGTCGTCCTTGGGATCGTCCAGACCCGCACAGCTGGGGGGCTCTGCATTATATGTGGAGTGTACCCGGTCTGTCCGGGTCGGGGGGTCTTGGTGGCGGCGCTCCCTGTGGTTGTGGGCTGTGGCACCTTCCGGTGTGGATGGCTCCCATAGGTGGTCTTTCCTCACTAGGATTTTCAGTGCCCTGCCATGTTTCTACTTACAGGCAGTGTGGTTGTGTGCATGCGTGTGTGGATGAGTGTGTGTGTGGGAGGGGAAGTGCATGCATGTATGTGGTCATGTGGGTTGGGAAGGCCGGGTTCTAAACATTTATTGTATTGCTTTATATTGTATTTAATGTTGCCTGTTTTTCTTTTATTTCTGTGAAGCTCTTTGTGTTGCAATTTCTGTATGAAAAGTGCTATGTAAATATAAATAAACTAAACTAAACAAGTAACAGTATTTTTGAAGTATTTAAAAAAAAAAGTTTTGTATTACTGGGCCTGTTATTAGTATTTATTTCCATATTTATTTTTGCACGTATCAGGTCAACTGGCTCCATTTTTGGCAGCTGCATTTTAAATCTTTACAAATATCATTTGAAAAGCTTTACTTGAGGACCGGGTTTAGTTAAGCTCAGGCAAAAATTGGTGATAAGAAGAGTGGAATGGAAGAGTAAATTTTGAGAAATAAACAAAATTGAGAAGCAAAACAGCCCCCCCCCCCCCCCCCCAAAAAAAGAGAAAAGCGGCAGTCTGGAGAGTGGGGAAGTATAATATGATTAATGTGAACCCCAGGCTAAAACGCTGCTCTCTGCCTGAAAGTCTAATAAAACCCGTGGTGACGACCGCACACATTGTCGAACCTCCCTGCAAAGATATGGATGCTGTTCCATAAAGCGTTCACAAATGAGATGCCACAGAGTCACAAAAATGGCATATCTCTTATTGTCGGCTCTTTTCTTGTGTAATTGTCAACGTCTGCGTGTAACAATGCGATTTTACACTTTGTCCCTTGAAGTGTGGCGTGTGGCAGAGAAACCATGTTCAGGGTTTGATAATTAGATGAAGTACTCTATCCCTGGCTCAGTCTGCTTTGCATTTGTTCTCTCTTGCCATCTCAATCACGTAACATGACTATCTGTGTGTTTGTGCGCGTGTGTGTGTGTGTGCTTGTTGCCTGTGTTTCCTCTGCCGTTACCCTCTGGCTTTCTCTCATTTTGACAAACTAGGGCATGAAAATAAGCCTCCACAGTGCCAGGAGAATGCTAAATACAGGGTTTCTTTTCTTTGCCGGTGCCTCTTTAATCAACTTCCTCTTATCTCTGCCGTGCATCCCTTGTTTCTCTCTTTTCAGAACATAGCGGAGGAGGAATATGCACACGCCGACGTCTCCTCCGCTCAACACTCCTCCGCCATGCTTGCTCGCTTGTCATCCCTCCGCCATTGTGTTCCTCGCTTCCTCTCCCTCCATCAGTGTCGGTCTTCTCGCCACCTTGCGTATTGTCTTCAATTTTTCGGTCCCATTCCTTCATTCTTACCCTGTTCGGTCTCTTTGTTTCCTACCTGTACGGTTCCCCCCCCCCCCCCCCCCCACACACACACACACACACACACACACACATCTCATAGTGACCCTTTTACGTTTGGATGAAATATACTGGCCTTTCAAAAATCAATTCACCTCTCCAGGCAAAAACTACTCATCTGAATCCAAATCTTAATCATTGGTTTTGCGTGTAAAGTTAAATAAAACTATTTAAAATCCAATAAAGTATCATCAAAACTTACTTGAGTGGATGTAGCGCTGGGCGGCACGGTGGTGCAGTGGGCGACACGGTGGTGCAGTGGTTAGCACTGTCGCCTCACAGCGAGAAGGTTACAGGTTCGAGTCCCAGCTCGGGTACGGGATCTTTCTGTGTGGAGTCTCCATGTTCTCCCTGTTCCTGTGTGGGTTCTCTCTGGTACTCCAGCTTCCTCCTACAGTCCAAAGACATCAGGAGTAAGCGGAAGAGGATGGATTGATAGATGGATGTAGCGCTTGTTTTCAAATACAGCGAGTCTGCAGTAGTGTTCAAAATGTCAGTGCACAATTAAATACAGTTCAAAACCTTTGAATTGTCTTCTTTCCGGAAACAAGACCAATACACAAGCAGGTGGTGCTTAAAAATTTGCATAAGCATCTTAAGAAGTTCTGCACATAGTAATTATACATTTTAAATTATTATCATGGTTTGATTAAAGGGCTGGTAATGCTCACATTTCTACCTGAAATTAGGATTAGTTTAATAAACTGATGAGTGGGGTTCATTCATGGGATAAATTCACATTGTTTTTCGAAATTTATTTCAAAAGTGGTCATGCGAGGAATAAAGAAATGGAAAAGAAATAGTTAAACACAGCTTCAAATTGATACTGGCAGTTTTGTCCTGATGGCATAAATGAGTTTGCTTAAACTGACCAACAATTCCATTAACCACCCAAGGGCGCAATTACTTCTATTCTAACGGGACACAAATTATTACTACCATGTTTCAGAAAGCCTTTATAACTTCTTTCTTCCCTTTTCACTGATTCACAGCTTGTCTTCTTTATCTTTTTTCCTTCAGGTCGCCTGTTATCCTGTAACTTTTTCTTCTCTTTTTCATGCACAAAAAGCTCCATGTGTTTCATGCATGATGAATGAATGTCAGATGAATGGATGTAGGCCTGTTAAAGCCTTAATTAACACTAAAAGCTTACCTGCTCAGGAGAAAATGACCCAACTGAGCATTGTAAAATTCTTCGGGTTTTGAACGTCTCCACTATTCATCTGTCTAATTACGCCATTATGCTTTTCTTTTTTTTTTTAAATTTGTTTTGAAGTTATCATGTTGTCGCATTCACTCCCAAAGTGGACCGTCAATGTGTTGATGGTCCAACTCAAAATGGACGTTTGGAGGAGTACATTTAAGATGTAACATTGTTTCCAGAGAGGCAAGAATTTAAACCTGGCGTGTATCCTAAATCGCTGTTGACATATATCTATTTTATAACCTAGAGCTGAGTAAATGTACATAGTAAATATACTGCATACTTGCCTTTAAGGTTGCTTTGGATTGCAGGACTATTTCTATGCTATTATCTCTGTATTTACTCCCTCTGTTTGACTCTCAGTGGTTACTTTGCTTTCTTGTAGAGGATAGCTTATCTCCTACCTCCTTTAATCCTTTCATTTCACAATTCCTTTACTTTTCTATTTCATTCTTTACAAATGTCAGTGTTTCCTTCCCCCATGCACTAAGGCGCTATTGTCAATTTCCCATTGATCGGCCTTGGATGCTGTGTATGCATGCATACCGTACACACAGCAACGTCCATGCCAGGTGAGATTCCAAGCTCTTCCCAAGGGTTACCACGGTAACAGATAGCAACATCAGCGCTAAGATTTTTTGTCGTCGAAAACGGTTTAATAGATTTCTCTGTCTTCATTACAAGTGTGTAAATCTCAGTATTGACCAGAATCTTCATTTTTTGGGGACACAAATCGCTGAAGTACCTTCAGGCTCAGGCTCTAAAAATATGTTTACCACCTATTGAGCTGTCGTTAATAATGAATCAAAAGCATTTTCTTGGTGACACAGTGCGAGAGAATGATTAAAGCTTTTAAGTGCAAGTCAATCAGAAAAATAACATATTTGGATTCGTCCTTTTTAAACTTAACCTTTGCTGACATGATTTCCCTGCAAAAGCGCACGCACACACCTTTTTTATAAAAATCCTTTTTTGGACCCATTTTTTAATCATTTTAATTATTGTTCTGTCTCTTGTATGGAATGATACGGATCTAAGCAAATTAAATTTTTCATGTGGATAAGAAAGACAATCTAATGTAATCTAATCTCATCCTGTAATGAATTAAGCATGCTGGCTCAACATGTTCAAGACCCAACTTTGATGTCGTGCTTACCAGCTCTTGCTCCGGATGTCAATTCAGGTTTAAAAGCATTTAAATGTAGATTAGGATGTTTGCTAACCCAATTTAAATACTGGATGGGATAGACTAAACCCCAGCTAGCACAAGCTAAATGCTGGCGAGAACGAGCTAAATGCTGACTAGGACAGGCTTAACACCAGTTCGCACAAGTTAAACGCTAGCGAGGACAGGCTTAATGCCGGTTAACACAAGCTAGACATAAAAAGCTAAACGCCGACGAGGGCAGGCTAAACGCCAGCTGGCACATGCTAAATGCCAGCTTGAACAAGCTAAATGTGGACGAGGACATGATAAACACCAGCTATAACAAACGAAATGCCAGCTTGAACAAGCTAAATGCCTGCTTGGATGAGCTAAACACTGGTGAGGACAGGCTAAACGCTAGTTTGCAAAAGCTAAACACTGGCTCGGACAAGTTAAAGCCACCCAGAAATGTCTTGTCAAAACAAAAACATTCAAAGGGGGCAGCGGCTCTGCAGTTCAATAACTACCAAAACCCGAGAGACCAATAAGTGATGATTGAGCCAGATTCATTTTCTTCATTTTTTTTTTTTTTTTCAGGAAATTGCTGCAAACTCTCACCTTTAAGTAAAGCCATGAGCTGATTCCCAGACCTTTAGTGTGAGCACATGTATCGTGAGCTATGGCTGGCTGTGAGTTGGAATTCTCATCATCTCACAGTGTATACCCAGTGGTATGAGTGCAAGTACTGCAATATCTCCTTTTAGCATTCATTTTTAGATTCAGTTTTAGCTTTTTCCTATTTTTTTATTCCCCTCCTCCTTTAATCGGTGAACTCTTTCCTGTGTTGACTGCCAATATTGGCTCAGTATCTGTCTGAACTGCCCAGTAGAATTCATAAACCTATTTAAAAGAGAAGAAATAAAGGCATATAATCTGCAAATACCCCTTTTCATTGCTTCCTCTTTGTCAGTCATATTTAGATTTCTGTCAAACCGTCTTTCACCTCCCCCCTTTTTTCTTGCCACTTCTATCTCCCTCCATTCATCTGTCTGTGTAACAAAAGGCTTTAGCAAAGTACTCCCATGAAGGAGTCAAAATCACGTTCCCAAACTGTCACACTGACCTTTTTCTTTCTCCCTCTGGGGTCAAACATTACACCAACACTATCAAAGAGAGGCAGACGTGTCAAGTCAAGTCAAGCCCCCTCTATCTTGCATGCTCTTTAGTCCCCCTCCCCCCCCTATTTCCTCCCCATCCACTTCTCTGCTCGTCTGTGTCCGTCTTCTCCGTGTTATCCTTATCATAATGGAGGGATTAAATAATGTATTAAGCTGAGCTATATTGCGGATGTCCAAGGGATGTCACTGACTGACTTAAATGTTGCCTCTGTGAATGAATGTTTTAAAAGGGTAAAAGCTCTCTAAAATCCCAGAGACACCCCGTCGGTTTTGGGAGCTTGGATAAGTCCGAAAGGGCAGGAGACAATTAAACCTGAGGATTCGATCCCTGTAGCCGACGTAGCGAGTGAGCCAGATAGGAAGGCATGAGACGGAGAAAAACTAGGTGATAGACATAAGTAGGCAGACTAAATTAAAAAAAAAAAAAGAAAAAAAGGTGAAGACAACTGAGAAGTTAGAACAGGAGGCAGATTAACGGATTCAACAGGATTCGACACCTGGCTTTATTATAAAACACATCACATACCAAAAAGATAATTAACTGGAATATAGTAACACCTGGGAGATGAGTATGTATTAAGAAGTCGTGAGTTTTGTTTCCAAACCAAAGTTGACACTTCCTCTTCCATCCCTTCATACCAAGTAGTCACCTCTCCGTTTGCTTTTTCGTCCCATCAGAAGAATTTCAGTGCACACGCTTAATAAGGCCCCTGCGAAGTCTTCTTAAAGGGATAGTGCAGCTATTTAGATGTGGGGTTATGTCTGATGTTCAGTCAGTGCCTCTGCTGGCGGAGGTAATAGTCAGATCATCCTCTGGAGAGTCGGTGTAGTGCGTTGACAGGAAGTACGTGATCGTACTGCTGTGTTGCGAGTACCAGCGCAAACAACTGAAGTCTACACATCACACACACAGTTTTTTATTGCCCCTTTACTAGTTTCCTTAGGGGACTGTAACACAACAACTGATGGTTCATGTAGAACTGAATAAAACGTGTTTTATCTGAGAATTATGAAAGAATAATGCTCTGTTGATTAATCATGATTACTTCAAAGTTCTGATCAACATCTGATTCATTCATCGGGAAAAGTCAAGAATCCTGCCTTTTCATGTGGCTTTTGGAATGAAGTCTCGAAACAACTTAAGTCAAAGGAATGCATTTGAGTCAAATTAGGCCTCTTTTGGTAGAATTAAAAACCAATGGGACATTTAATAATCCTCCTGCAACTCTCCTCCGCTGACACAAATACATTACATACGTACTTTAACCTGAGTTCCAAATGTAGCGTTAAATTGACCTTTTTAGGTCTGGAGCGGTATAAATGCCTGGTGGGAATTTATGTTAATATTTGATATGTTGATATTTGTTTTGCTGTCAGCGAATGAATAATGCAGAGGGATGAGCCGAGGATTGGCACACACTGGTGTTTTCATCGCTGGATTCATAAAGATTCTTCTCTAAAGGCTTGTATTTTTCGCTATGTGGGCTTTGCTTTTTGTGGGGACTCAGTACAGCCATTATTACTGCTGTTAGCTGTATCACCTACCTGTACACAAAGCACATGTACATGCATATTTAATGCACGCCTGCAACCAGTGTGTGTGTGTTTGTGTGTGTGTATATATATATAAACAATATATACATGCACTGAATAGAAACTTCCTAGTGTCTACACAATACACAAAATTCACACACTATGCTGTCTACCTATGACTGTTACAGCTCCATATTTTACCAGGTGGATCAAAGCACACAGCAAACAGTCTGGGCTTGATTTTAATTCTCTGTTTTTTCTCATAAACACAATTATAATAACACGTTACTAATTCCGTATACTCTGGCCTTCGCGCAGCAATTAAAGGTAACAATTGTGATTAACATAATCGCATTTGAAAAGACACTGCGTGGCCTCAATAGTTCACGATCATGCATTTTGTGTTGAATCGCTTTCTAAACCACCAGTCTTTATTGAGAGAAATTCAGCTTTCAGATGTCTGGAATTCACATCAGTGTGCAGTAAATACAATACATTTCAAAGGTATTTTAATTTATTTTGTGACAATGCAGACTTCAGTGGAAGAAACCGGCCGGAGTTCAATGCCAATAGTTTGCATGCTCAGTACACTGAGAGTAAAAGTACTGTACAGGCAGTCAATACTACAGTATCTATACCCCAACCTTTTGCAACCATTTCCTTTGTCCGGACCTAACCATGACTTCATTTTAAGATTTGCATGGTTAAACCATCTGGCTTCACGTAATTTTTCTTCAGTTTTTTCTTTTCTTTTCTTTTTTTTTCTCCCTCTGTTTACATTCAGAACATTTTTCAGGACAGGAGATGAAGCGTCAACTACCACCGTGACATTGTTGATCCATTAAAGTTATTAAGGTTCATACCTGTTTGAAAACGTCAATAAAAGTTCTCTGTTCTCCAGGGGGATCTGTAGGGTTAGGTAGAAATACTCATTTCTTCTCACGCAGGCCTACAAGTACGGCTTTGAATGCAAGTTTATCTCATGAGATTCAACACAAATGATTGCACTTCTTTTGTTTTATTGTCTTTTCAAAATGGATTTTAAAGGGATGTCTTTTGTTAAGGTTTGAGTACCGTTACTGGAAAGAATGAATTTCAGCAACAGTGACTGCAAACCAAGCAGAAAACATTTATTTGAACAGATCAGGCGTTTCCATCCATGATGAATCTTTCTCGTTATCAGTCGACTGAAAACGCCTGTTCAGTCCTTCCTTATACGGACATATCGCCTGCTGATGTCACTCCAAGAATAAAATAAATACATACAGTACAAGCAAAATATTCCTCCTGAAAGAATGAATCGTGCGAAACAAAAAAAAAACCTCAAAGTTACTTGTATAGCCACAGCTTTTTAAAGAAACGTGGCACGTAATAATATATAATAATAAAAAATCACATTTAAATGGTGAAATACCACAATCAATATGGAAGATGACAATTTGATATCGTTTAGCCCTGTAACACAATAAAAACACAATAGGGCGAGTCCATACATTTGCAGTCCGTTCATGCCTGATTCTGCCAATGTTTTTTTTAACTGTCTGCCAACATTTGAGGAAAAGAGGAGGAGAGAAAGAATTAAACGGATGAAAAACGATAAAGTAACAACATCCCTATTCATATGTTACTGTAGGTGTCTCCATAACAGTCAGAAGAGGAGGTTCCCAAGGCCACTGAGTCCAATAGTCTCTCACATCTGTTATTAGGTAGCCTGAGTGTCCCAGACAGATGTCCCTGTAGGAGTAAGTCTCACGGTCTGTCCCAGCTTCTCAGACGCTTTTGCTTTCTGGTATTACTTCCTTAAGTCACCAAAAAAAAAAAAAAAAAATTAGTTTTGAATAAAGCTAAAAAATATGTCACATGTTCATACAGGGAAAGATGAAGCATTTGCGTAAAACTCAAATTCAAATAAATGTAATTACGCCTCATTAGAGTGGCTCAAAAGTGAAATATTCGCAGTATTCACAAACTTCAACACCAATACTTCCTTTGAGAATGAAAGACACAGATCCACTGAGAAGATATTAAAGATAAACACACACACACACATTCATTATTTTGCTTATCCTCTAATAAGGACACAAGCAAACTGATTTTCGGCTTTTTGCCCAAAATGCAAATCGGCTTCACCCTGCATATCATTTGATGATGACCAGTGTAAAGGTTGACGGACCTCTGTCTAATGAGGAGGGTACACGCGTGACCTGTGTGTGTGTTCTGAGCCTCTTGCGTCTCTTCGACTCAGCGGAGCACCGTAAATAAACACTTATTTTTAATTATCTTGCTCAGGAAATAATTAGCATATGGTTTTATTAATATGGAAGTGGGCTACCAACATTGCTCATTAAGTAAATTGAGTTCTGACTTGTTTGCTGTTCTCTGCAGTGATTTGATATGATACGATAGAGGGAAGGTTAAATATGCAAAAAACAACAAAAAAAACCCCAAACAAAACTGCCATGGCCAAATACATAAAAACAAGTATTCTCCAGGAGTATAACGTGTACTGATTTTTTTTTCATGTTTTCACTGCCTGGAAACTTAAAGTTATGCGAGTTTTAACACTTTAATATAAACCTTTTTATTTGCATTTTATTCAGAATATGAATCAAATTTCACACCAAATTACAAAAAAAAAAAGGGGGGGGGACGTAGTTTGAGATTGTGTTTTATGAGACCGTGTGCAGGTGTTAAGTGAGTATAATACAATCTGCAGAAAAAAAAAACGTCTTTTGCTGCTCTTCTGAAGCAGCTCGGCTCTTTTCTCTCCTTCCAGAATTTAATTCAATTAAGTTCTGAACATAAAAACACCAAGAACATTGGTGTAATTCATGAATACCTCCCATATCTTTCTGATAGCTGAGGCAATTACGAGGGACACTGCTTCATCAGCGGAATTCTGGAGGCTTGGGAGAATCTTATCGGGTCGACTTGTTCTCTCCATGCTATAGCTGTATACTCTTAAAAATAGAGGATGTATTGTCTCGGACTGATGATGAAGGGCAGCTCGTGAGGGCAGCAGAATTCTCGAAAGGGATTAGAAATCCAAAAGGAATGTAAAGAATATAAATGTTATGAATAAACATGAAGTTGTCCATTGCGGGAATTGGTTCTCTACATGAGATGGAGCTCATTATAACACTGATTAGAATGAAGGTTAAGTATTGTAGAGGAAAATCATGCAACACGTTCCTGTTGATTAAAGTACCTTTCATGCACAGCAGGGGGATTGAGTGGACTAAGAGCAAGTCAGAGAATGAGAGCAACTTGAGTAGTTCCATTTCCAGCATCAGACGTTCCATGTATATTTGCAAATATGAACGCCAAAGCCAACAAAGAAAGCTGCTGCAAAAAACAATCAACATGTTAATTGTTCTTTGCCGCTATCTGCAAATATGGAGCGTACATTCAATGGACTTAGAAACGGCAGGACAAAGTGCTTCTTTTTGAAACTCCATCCATCCAGCCATGGATGCTCCCTCCCTCAGCAGCATATCTTGACACACCCATCATGTTGGCAACAGTTCCTATAAGAATTTATTGCTTGTTTTTAAATCCTTAAATAGTCTGGCTTCTGTCTATAAGTGAGATCTTTTAACGCCCAATGAGCCTGATCGCTGCCTGGGATCGACAAGTGAGACCTGTCTAATGGTTCCAAGATCATGACTTGTTTTGAAAGAAAGAAGAGCCACAAACTGTCCTTTCCCTGGCCACATCGATCCGCTCTGTCTCTGGGATCCCGAGGTGTTCCCAGTCCCTCTACCTGGTCCTTGTTTTGCCGAACAGCCTCCACCTAACTGGCCTGGCTTGGAACACCTCCCTTGGGAAGCCGACGGGTGGAATTCAATCTAGATACCTGAACCACCTCAACTTGCTCCTTTTTTATGTGAAAGAGAAGCGGCTCTACTCCAAGTCCCTCATGTAATTTGGCTTGTTGTACCTACGATCTGGTTCTTTCCGACATGACCCATATTCGGCAACTACAGCTAAGATTAGCTCTTTGCCTTCTGGCACAGCTCTTTTCATTACAACGGTAAAGCCAGCGCAAAACCAATCTCATCGCTGTGATTGTCCGGCTTATCGCACGCTCCATTGTCCCCTCACTTCAGAACAAGACCTTGAGACACTCGAACTGCTTCACTGGGATGCAGGACCTCATTCCTTACTTGAAGTCAGCAACACACTGGTTTTTTTAGTTTTGTTTTTTTCGAAAAACACAAATTAAATGCAATTAAATGTTGTAATATTACTGATTGAAGCCAAATGTATCGGTCAGTTTACTTTTTAATCCGCTTTGTTCCAATCATCTTTGAGTACATAAGTATTATTATCAAGACTGTATGTGTGAGGCTACACGTCCAACATGCTTAGGTGATGCCGTGTGGGACTGAACTACAGTAAAGCAGCAAAGGATTGAAAAGTCATCCCCTCCTCCCTTCCCCTTCTTTTTCTTTTCATTCAAATATTTGTATACACAACATTTTGAGAGATTTAATGAATTTTGCAGTAAAACATTGGCTCTGCATTTGATGGCTCATTGTCTTTTCAAAGTTCAAAAGTTTAAATGCAAATACAAATATTTGCAAGTTATCGACCCAATTAGTAATGAAAATGACATGTCACCAAAATAATGAACTGTTCTGATTTTCAAAAAAAATTCCATCCATCCATCCATTTTCTTCCGCTTATCCTATTAAGGGTCACGGGGGGCTGGAGCCTATCCCGGCAGCTTTTGGGTGAGAGGTGGGGTTCACCCTGGACGGGTTGCCAGTCCATCACAGGGCCAACACATAGAGACAGACAACCATTCACACTCACAGTCACACCTACAGTCAATTTAGAGTATCAATCAGCCTCGTCCTCTCTTGATGTCTTTGGACTGTGGGAGGAAGCTGGAGTACCAGAGAGAACCCACGCAGGAACAGGGAGAACATGGAGACTCACACAGAAAGAGCTGGGGTGCGAGCCCGGAACGTTCTTGCTGTGAGGCGACAGTACTAACCACTGTACCACCGTGCTGCCGGAAATTTAAAAATTCAAATGTGGAAACACGTTGAGCAGGCAACAGATGCTTTCGATTGTCAACGCATAAAAGTGTTTTCTCCCGTGATTCATGTTCCATTCGTCTGTGTGTGCGCCTTCACATGTTGTCAAGTCCATGTGTGTGCGACCCTGACTGTCTCTGCTGTGGATGTGTTCCTGTCCAGCCATGTTTGCTTCTGTGTGCGTGTGAGACTCTTTATGATTGACAGCTCTGTGCTTGTGGGTTTCGTCCACCCCTGAGAGGAGACCACTGGAGAGGAGCTGAAATCAGCATGGAAGGAACAGATTACACACAACACAAACGCACACACTCACACAGTTCTACATCGTGCTGAACTTCCCATACTGTGACTCTTGTATTTGCTTGCCTCCTTTTCTCATTGTCTATTTCCAGTAATGATTCTCGCTTAGTCAAGCGAGCGTGTGCATGCTCAACCCTAAGGTCAAGTTCTATACTTTTGTTCAGATTGGGACTCGACTGGCTTCTGCTCAACATTTAAAGTACTTAACCAATGCATTTTTAATTGTCTTATGTGCTCAATGTTCACAAAGTAAAAGCACCTGAGGAAGATAGATTTAATTTTGGATCAGGTTTATATTTTTAATGAATTTGTCAGGAAATATTTCATGGGCCGTAGTTTAAGTTTGCGCCCTCTTGTGATGACCTTTTGGTGGGATGACTTTGAATCGTCTTAGATTAACGTTCAAGAGAGGAATTTATATTAATGGCCATTTTGAGGTTCTGCAGTTTGTGGAGCTATTGAGCTGAACTGTTTTTGTTTTTTTTCCCTGAGAGTTTGTAACCAAGGGATGCTTCTACTGGATTTTTTTGCTGATTTGCTGCTGTATTGCAACTTATTTGGCAGTTAAAGATCCGTCCACTTGTTTTTTTTTTCCCCGTACCAAACTGCAAAGATCATCAGGTCTCTTCTGAAGCTGATTTGAAAAACTAATGTGCATATACTCCTATCACGATTGCCCACCAGAGGAAGAAGCAGAGAAGGCATAAAATATGTGATGTACAACATGTCATGTTTATTTTATGATCTCTTTTAAACAAAATATGTGATCCAATAACGGACTTGCTGATACCCGCCGATGCTCCCTCAGACAACAACAACCAGAGTCATTTTAGCCTATGATACTAGAAACAGAATAAACACAACTTCTGTGCACCGGGATCGTGCGACAGTACCTCACCTGTACAACTGCACGCTTCCAGTGGTCACATGACTAACAACATTGTCAATGTTGCTGTGAATGACCATGTAACTCGGGTTGGTCAATGTTAAATTAGCGCTGACTACAGCATCCCTTTCCGCTCTTTGGATTCTCTATGTCACCGTCCCATCATGACCATGTCAAGTTTGGTTATGGATTTCTAGTTTTTTTTTTAATTATTATTTTTTATTTTTTTTAATAGCTGTTCACATTTTTGTGAAAAAGAGAGAATGTGTACATCCACACATACTGGGATACGACCAAATGTGTATGTTTATACGTGTGTGTGTGAGTGTAATTGTGTGTCTAACGTTCTTGCGAGCGTCTGTGCCTCTGAGATAAGAATATGGCGTTATTGTTGCATAAAAAAGGCCTTTTAAAATCAGCCCTGTGGGAAAAGTGGACACCAGAGGCCTTGGACCCTGTGAAGCCATTAACGCTGTAAGAATAATATAACACGAGGATGAATAAAAGAGAACCGTAATAACATTATCTATATTCCTTTCATGAGCTCTCACTGGCTCGCTCTCTCTCTTGCACACACTAACTCCCACATGACTTTGGCTTGCTGCCATACCTATTGACACCCTCAATCTTGTTTGCCATGGCATTTACATGAAATCTGACATGAAAGCTTAACTGGAATTCTTTTTCTTTTTTTCCCTCAAGCATCTCTATATTGTAGGGATGTGTTCTCTAACCTCATAAGGACCCGTTATATTAAACATTAGCGAACAGAAAACAATTTTTTTTCTATCCCACCAGCTTTCAGGTGAGAGGCGGGGTTCATCCTGGACTGGTCACCAGTCCATCACAGGGCCAACACATAGAGACAGACAACCATTCACACTCACAGTCACACCTACGGTCAATTTAGAGTATCAATCAGCCTCGTCCCCTCTTGATGTCTTTGGACTGTGGGAGGAAGCTGGAGTACCAGAGAGAACCCACACAGGAACAGGGAGAACATGGAGACTCACACAGAAATACTCAGTACTTGAGCCAGAGCATCTTGCTGTGAGGCAACAGTGCTAACCACTGTACCACCGTGCCACTTGGTGACTCCCAAAGTCAGAAAATTGTATTCCTATATCGTTGGTTTGAAGCTAATGGGCATTTCAATCTTGTTAGTAGTCTGTCTCTTTTAAGCTTTAAGCTAAAAACATATGAGGCTATTATTTCTGACGTGTGAAGTCACTCAGAAGTCATGCAGGTTTAGGGAAAGGACATGTCTCTAGAAGTTCAAGTGAACTAACTGTGAGTGTTTTAATTGCAAATACTTTTTTGGTGAAGTCACACTTTAAAAGTGTACCTGAATCCTGAGAACATCAATCTCATCCTCTGTCCACGTTGGCTTCCATATCCTTTTATATTCACTGAAGTTAAGAATGTGTTATGAGGATGATGTGAAAAAAAGTGTAACCACAGTAATGAAACACGTAATGGGAATAATAAGAGCATTATGCTTGAGGGACAAACTCGTTTTGAAACTCAAGGTAGTTTTAAACAACTGGGTACTGAGGTTTGAGCGCTAATCAGCAAAATTCAACACTCAGATTTTGGATCGGTGCAGGCCAGCAGCATTGAATAAACAAGCTACAGAGATCCAAGATGAAGTAATCAAAACTGGCAGATCAGCTCAGTGAGTCAAGCTCAACAGCAGCTGTGTATTTGCATGCATTAACAAATTGTAGACCCCCTTCCAGACGGCTGAATGCTAGTTAGCTTAGCTGCAATGAACACTAGCACTGAGGCAGTGGAGCAAGCTGTCTCAAAAGTAATTAAATCCACTTTTCTGCAAAAGAGTCTTTAGCCGCATGAATAGAGCTCACGTTGTCTTCCAAACTTACTGTGATGAAACTGTTGAAAGTTACAAGATGTTGTTATTTTAGACACAGGAACATAAATGCAATCTCCCTCCTGAATGGGTGCAGTGGTTTGACGCGGCAGCTCAAAAGACCCATCATAATTTGGTCAGCAAAATTAAGGTACGAATAAAGAAAGACTGCTGCTACAAATCAGGGCTGACTTTGTAAGAGAGGCTGAGGAGGGTTACTTCTAGAAAAACCAAGACTCTGATCTGTTTAAACTTTAACACACAGAGTAGGGCTGTTGCGTTCAAAAAGAAATCAAGCTCGAAACAACCCATGATGCGTTCAAACGCATTCATGTTGTTTTATAAATGCGAGTGACGTTTACATGATGTCTGCATGCTTCGCGAATTTCTGTTTTCTGCCACAGACCGTTCTGGTTAAAAGTATATTTAATTTTTTGACACGTGTATTCTTGTGCCCCACTGCTAAGCTAAGCTAACTAGCAGTCAGCCATTCTATTATGGGGGTCGGGAACTCTGTACACCCCACAGAGGGGAGGGAAGGGTATCGATTAATTGTCCGGCTCTAAAGAGATGAAGAATGTACTTCTGAAACAGTTGATGCATTCCTTTAACAAATTTTTTTTTCCCAAGAGTTTAACAGCAAGTTATTGAGAATCATGAAATCTGAATTGTTCTTCTAAGGAGGAGGTTCTTCAAGGGTATCTAGTCTAGATTAATCTTAAAGAAAATTATTATAGAGAGAGAGAGACATAGATTTATAGAACTTGTATTTTTTTTTTGAATATTCATAAAAATTTAGAATTATAATTTGCACCAAATATCCTACACACACCTCACACTCTTCTTTTGGTAAACTTGTGTCTAGCTCTCTTTCTTTGGACTCTATCAGCAATATTGGCAGAAAATGTGATTCGGTTGGCTGAGCGAGAGAGAGAGACACTGGATGAGAGAGTGCATGTGTTTGGGCGACTCCTCCAACTGGCTGACTTGGACTTTTTGTTGAGTTGTTGACTGGGTTTCTGGCTGACCACCAAAATAACATCGGCTGATAGAGTGGTTCGCTCTCATCAGGCAGCAATGCTGGTTTAGCGACTGACTGGCGCATCGTCTAGTTTACTGAGTGAATGAACATTTGGCCAACCAACTCCTGGACTATTTAGCATGCTGCCTTGACTGTTTGTCTGTCTCTTAGATGGGCTGCAGTGTGTGTGTGTGTGTGTGTGTCTGCTAATCTTTGAGCTCAAAGGTTGTTATATGTGCCGAGATAATTCCCACTTCACTTATAAATCGGAACTGAATTATGTTAGCTTTTAATAACTGTCAGCTACACTCACAATTCATGATAAAGTGCTGGATATTTCACCATGTACTTGACCTGAATGCACAGTAGTATCTGAAGGTAATGATCGCACTTGAAATGATTAACACTTTTAGGTTGAGCAATTCCTTACTTCTCCATTATTTAAGGTAAAATATTAAGATCCTATGATGGTGCAGCCATGTCTGGATATTGGTGGCAAAATAACAACAATAATAATAATAATAATAATAATAATAATAATAATAATAATTTTGGAGTTTAGTCAGAAGTGATCATGCTGAGACAAATGTGACTACCGCATCCACATTTATCTAACAAAATAAGCCCATCCTATATCTATTTTTTTTCCAAAAAGAAATATGGTTTAATCTTTTTTTTCTCAACTGTAAAATCATTATTTGTCCTGTAAATTGGTTTTCTGTGCCGGCTGCATTCATTTGATTCAGGAAATGGATCAATAGCAGGCTTTTGTTGTGTTTTGTCTCTGTTTCTCAGTTGGTAAAAGTGTGAGTCAAAAATGCTGAGTCAAGAAACAAATAGTGCAAGTTAGGAAGGTTTTTAAAAGTCGACAATTGATTGGGCTGGTGTGTGTGTGTGTGTGTGTGTGTGTGTGTGTGTGTGTGTGTGTGTGTGTGTGTGTGTGTGTGTGTGTGTGTGTTTATATGTTCTTGTACATGCGACATAGTAAGGACTGGCATACTTTTTTAACCAACAGAATGAGGACGTTTTAGCCGGTCCTCGCAGCGTCAAAGGGCTGTTTGAATGTCAAGACTTGATTTTAGGGTCGGGGTAAGAATGAGGTTATGGTTAGTTTTGTTTTGTTTTTTAAGTCATTTTTTCCCGCTAATTTCAAATCAACATCCACTTGGATCGAGTTTGAACTGAAAAGATTTTGGTGGTCGAAGGTCAGAGTCACCATGTCAGGCTTTCACTCGTTTGAGGTGGGGTTTTTTTGACGCGTGCAGAAAAAAAAGAAGCGATAACACAAAAAATGGGAGATGGAAACGCATTCGCCCAAAAAGTTCTGAGTTCTCATTGAACTCGCACGACGGCTGTTTCCGCAGTCCGCAGAAGTTGAAAATAAGTAAAATTGAGAAAGATGGTGTGTGTGTGTGTGTGTGTGTGTGTGTGTCCTATATCCATACATCCATGCATACCTTTTTCTTTTTTTTTTTTTGCTCTCTGGCAGCTCTTTGTGAATTCATACAACCCCAGGGAGAATTTCCAGCATCCTTTGTGTTTGAGCTACTGAATATCAGGTCAGTGAGTGCCCCCCCCCCCCACACACACGCACACACACAGACACACACACACACACACTTATGTATCGTGCAGTATAATGGTGTAATGGTTGGCACCACTTCCTTAATTTAGTGAGAGTTTGGAATCCTGGCCCCTGTTGTTTGACTTCTAACTCACCGAAGACAAATAACATCATTATTTGCTGACTTCATGTTATGTAACCCTCCAAAGGATCCTCACCAGGGAGACATTGGTCTAAGTCATCAATTCTTTCGAAACTTTCGGTTTTATTTTTGTTACCCAACAGCTGTTTTAAAGCGCCAACGGTGGTCTGGTTTTAATTATGCTAACAGATATGTCAATTGCTTTTATCAGGAGAGAATTTGAGGTTTTGTTTTTTTTAACTTGATCTTACATTTAATTCCTGCCTCCTCCTCTCTGTCTTCCTTTTTTTTTTTTATAAAATCATAAATTAAACAATATCAGGTCACTCACTCAAAATGGGGGCAGCATGGCTCAGAAGGTCTAGTAATCTGAGGTTTTGATCCCTGGCTCCCCCCCAGAGACCGTGTCGTGGTTTATTTCTACCATCTTCTATCGCTCTACCGAACCCGGTGAAGACTTCGCGCTCTTTACAATTGTCTCATTTTCAATTACTCCTCACTCCTTGTAAAAACCTCCGATAACAATACTGTTGTTTATGACAGCAGCCCGAGCTTGCAAAAATCTGTAATCGTCAAATGATTTGTTGTCTTCTCGTAGAAGGTACCGCATTGTGAATGTTTATCAGTGTCCTGCAGCCCTGACACAATTTATTTAGACAACACAGCCCTGGGGATTTTTATTTCTTCCTCTTTTCTTGCTTCCAAAATATGTCTTATGCCCCGAGGCCTTCTCAGCATCAAGTCCAATGGCCTGCGAGCGTTTGAAGTTTTTGTTTACCTGAAAGTCATTTGGTGTTTATGAGTCGGCTGCTTGCTGCTCTTTATCTGAATGGAAGAGGCAGTGTGTATTTATTTGTATCTCTGTAGAATGAGTGTACTGGCCCTGCACTCATAACTGCTCACAGAGAAGCCAATTAAGCGTCGTTACGTGACTGTTGAATAGCAAGAAAATTACCTTTCTGAAAATATGTTTATTTTATGTATCTTTGGCTTTTTCCTATGCAGTAAGAGGTTATTGAGCTACCACCACCGAATGATATGCTGATTATTTCATAATTAATTGACGAGTGTATAAAATGTCAAGAAATTCCCATCACAGTTTCCCAGAATGCAAAGTGACATGTTTGAATTGCTTCTTTTTGTCCGTCCAACATTCCAAAATCCGCCAAAACAAAAAGAACAATTAAGAGGCTAAAACCAGCAAATAGTTCAATCGTTGCTTTTTGAAATAAAAAAAATGACTAAAACGCGACATAAAGCAATTGGTAATTGATTTCCTGTCGAACAAGCCATCGATTATTTGTTGTTGATGTAAAAGGAGCGAACAAAGCTCAACTTCTCTCGCCTTCCATTAACTTAAAATGTAAAAAGAAAAAACTGTGGGGAAAAAAAAACTCCCTTCCTGTTTTGTCTCCCTCTTCCTTTACAGCTGCATTAATTTCCCTTTTTAAAAACAAAAAATAAAATGCACACAAACAACTTTACGCCAAAACAAATTCAGGTGTGTTTCTATCTGACAGTGGCAGATATGTGTCTGATGCATCACCGATCTTTGGAGCAACAGGAAGACGAGCGTATCAAAGTCTAGTTCTTAAACTAATGTGTCCTCACTCCATGGTGTTCAAAATCAATTTAAAAGAAGTCTCATTTTCACACCTTAACTTGAGCTCTCTTTTTCACCGCAGTTTATTAAATAATTTAATTTTTCTGTCTTGACATATCTTTGTCCAGACTCCCTTTTTTTGTGTGTCTCTTCTGTTAAATCAGTTCTGTTTTTCACCCGTCTCTGTTTCTGCTGGCTTACCTCCATTGTCTGTCCTTATTTCTGCTTTCTACTTCCATAATGCCTTAAACACCCCAGAAAGAAATATAGCCAATCTCATCCTTTACTTCCCGCTTTTCACTGAGCAACTTAGTTGTCACGGTGACAGATTTCCTGGCAGTGTGTCAATTAGACTTGTCACATAACTGAGCTTGGCTCTTCTCTCCATGAGTTGTCAACCTCTCTGTGAGCTTTCTGTCATCAATCTCTCTCTCTCTCTCTCTCTCTCTCTCACTCTCTCTCTCTCTCCCTCACTCACTCACTCACTCACACACACACACGTACATGTATGATGCCAGCAGACATACAACTGTGATCCACTTGGCTTTTTTCTTCTTCTGTTCAACAAATGCTGTGCAATGCATCCTCATTAGCACATTGCCCTCCAACTCCAGCTGAACGCCACCAAAAGAAATGCACAGGCATTGTGACTACTTTTGAAAATAATTGTATATTACTAGCACATTGCTCTTGAGTAAAACTGGCTGCTACAGATTATTGTATTTTCTCTGTGTACCAGCTTCAGATTTATCCTTTTCGTATTCTTTTCATAATCCATAAACCAGAGTATTTAGCTGATGGTGGTTTCCCAGATGGTGGTTCGTCCTTTTGGAAAGTGAATAAACACAGAGAAACAAAAGGCAACGAAGGGTGTTCCAAGAAATGTGTCAAAAGAATCAGGAAGTCGGCTAAAACTTGTTGATTCATGTCGAAATAGTTCCCATAGCTGTTTACTATATTCTTGATTAGATCACACCATTGAATGAATTTATTGCTGAAATATCAAAACCAGCTGTTTCAGAGTATTACGGAATCAGACTGACTGACATAAACAACCCAACAATGTGATCGAATCCAGGTTAACTCCAACTGTATGGTGGGAATCAGACTGAAAATTGATAGTCCACACTTCCTGGAAACCTTCTGGTAACCATAGTAACTAGTAATCCACAACGCTATAAACAGTGGTAATTCCCTCAAGCAGAGTCTGCAGAAATTTGGACACGCGGAAAATGGGCAGTAAAAGCTCAAAATGTTGCCGGTAGAACCCTCACTCGCTTCGAGATTTGTCATTGGAACCCTCACAGACCTCACGAGTACACTCCTCTGAATCTGTGAGGGGGAAGATTGGGATTGGGACTATAGATGTCTGATGCAATGACAGGACAAGTTACAGACTGGTGAGTTCGAACAGTAAGTCTATGCGGCAAATGATGCATCATGAGTTTTAAAGCCCCCTAGTGGTTGTGAGGTCCTAAGCAACCGCATAATTGGCTCAGGGGAGAGTGGGCCAACAGAGAGAGGAGACTGAGATTGAACAGACATCTTCAGCTACAGAATAGGTTGATATCGTGTACAGTCCTTTATTGGTAACCACACACACACACACGCGCGCGCGCACACCTCCTCCCTCAACACAAAATCGCAGTACAAATGAAGTAAATGTACAAAAATACATCCAAACAAGCCTGGGGATTTGCTCAGACGTATTTTACTTGCTCGTTCTTTCTGTCTCCCATCTGACGGGCCCGCTTGTGTGAAGCAGTCCACAGAGAGCTGGGGTGAAAAGAGCCAGGCAAAGAGTTAAAAGACTGTGGGATTTCACCTAACGTCAGATGGAGACCCCAACCGGTCAGCAAGACCTGCTCGCACATGTCAAAACTGTCTTGTTAGCCAGTAACATGAGAGAGAGTGTGTCTGTGTTTGAAATGGCTGGTTTGACATCGTCCATCACACCTGTGTGTGTGTGTGTGTGTGTGTGTGTGTGTGTGTGTGTGTGTGCGTGTGTGTGTGTGTGTGCGTGTGTGTGTGTGCATGCAAAGGTGCGTGATAGTGTTGTTAATGGAGAGGAGCCCTCTTTCGATTATCAAGATTTACTTGACAAACCAAAGGATATTATCCAGAATTATAAAATGAGAATCTAAGGGAAATGCAACAACAAATTATTCTTCTTAACTTGTGATTATTTTATGTACTATTGTGTTAGAAGGAATAGGCTGCTTTCAAATTAAACATGCATCAATAACATTTAGTCTCTTGTATCGGTCTGTTCCAAAAAAAGCTTGATCATTTCATTTCCATCATGATCTCGATTTCTTTTCCTAATTAACATCCGCGTGCCCTCCTGCACCAAACTTGAACGCATGCGTTTGCATTAAGAAGTTATTCACACTGGGGCAGAGATTACCTTGATGACATGCTCTGTCTTGTTATTTTTTCTGACTTGAAGCTGCACCAGAACCACAGAAGACTTTCTGAAATTGATTTCACAGTCTCAGTGTTACTCCCCGTGATTAGCAGCTAATCCTGTATAAAATTGGTGCAATTCTCCTGTAAGACAAGTCAAGCAGAAATCCAAGAACACTCTCAAATAAAGCATCAGTTTTGCTCTCTGCTGACGTGGAGGATTTGACTGTGAAATACTGGACAGACAGTGTGTGTGCGTGCGTGTGTGTGTGTGTGTGTGTGTTTGTGTGTTGAAATGGAGTTTGTTTGCACCTGCAATCAACCTTTACAACATTCCCCTGGTCACCATATGATGGTAAAATAGTTGACATGAAATCCACACCGCTGTGTAGCACTTAACAATAGGGGAATGTTCCCTCCTCTGCAGCGTGTAAATAATAAATGAGCACAACGTGACCTAAAACAGCTGAATGGAGTGATCCACGTGAAGGAGAGTGTGCGGACTCTTGCCGAGATACTAGACTAAATCCACAGTCGATGTTTCCATTTACATATGGATGAACTGAGTGATTATTTCTCATCCTTCATCCAACTTGTAACATGCTTCTAGGGATGCTCGATTACACAGATGGGCTCCAAACCATCACTAAACAGATGTTGTAAAATTGTTTATAGTTGTAGTCGCTGAAATAGCCCACAAATACGAGAGGGCCATCTGGGCACATTCAGGGTTTCCAACACCATCCCCATCTTTTCATTTGTCATTTACTCTCATAGAATCGGTTATGGTGATTCCCCATGGTGTTTTTTTGTCACTGGCAATAAAGAAACCTGCTGTGGCACCATGGTTTCAGGGGGAGAAAAAAAAAAGGTGGAGTTAAAGGAGAATTCCAGTTTACTGCAAATTATTTCAACAGTTTTGGTCATAATGTCTGTCAATGACAGGGACATTGTAATAATGAGACCTTGATGATATCCAAATAGGACAAGAAACACAAGCAAGTCTGCAAATTGTGATCGATGTGCACATTTCTTATGGTTTAAGTAACAGAAGTTGAAAAACATTTCATCTTAAGTCAATGTCAGCTTGCTTGTTCCTCAGCAACCAAATTGTTCGTGTTCAAACTGTCCTCAAGCGATTTTAGTCTCTGCTCTAGACAGGTGAAAGTTCCAGCAGAGGCAAATAACAGGACCTTGAATTTTTATGTAAACTGTTTTATGTAAACCAAATGTAGAAATAAATCGTCCTTAGAAGACGCCCTAGGAGAGAGTAATGTATTCCCATTAAAACGGAACAAATAGGACTTCTCGTAAGGGCCAAAAGCACATTGTTCTTCCCACCAAAGTTTGGTGCCATGTCCGTGACACTCCCTTGGTGAAACGCCTCACTGCCAGGTGGAATGAAGGGATGGTGATTACCCATATATCTGTTGCCATCTGGGGTCTATGGTCCATGTGGTAGCCTGTGGCATGTTGTTATCTATG
This sequence comes from Aulostomus chinensis, assembly GCF_037954235.1. NCBI lineage: Eukaryota > Metazoa > Chordata > Actinopteri > Syngnathiformes > Aulostomidae > Aulostomus > Aulostomus chinensis. Next base: position 18,057,690 of record NC_141323.1, on the reverse strand, counting down.
GTTGAAGGTTCATGTTGTAGTCTAAGCCTATTGTGGCCTATTGCCCATGTGACAGTCTAGGGCGAAAAAAGGACACAATATCATTGTAATCAGCGTTTCTTATGACTGGGAAAAGGGCTACAACTGCAATATCCTCCCCATTACCACTGCATTTATTTGGAGATGGAGTGTACAGTTTCTCTTATTTTACTCAAATTCATGAAACTGACACAAATACAATGCATATTTTTGCAAATTCATTCCATTCAGATGAAGATTTTAAAAATTGTGCAGTCTTTTTATTTTAGTTCAAGCATGTAACAGCCTCTGGACAGCGATTGCTACAGAAATACCCGAGTTCAAGTGAATGAGTCATTTGATCAACTCTAGTCGAATTCAATGAAAAGCCCCTCCAGAGGAACCAAAGGGGAAAGTTGGTATGTTCAACAAGCTTACTTGGTACGGGACATTACATTAAGTTCAAAATGATTCATTTTTCAATTTCACCCAACATTAATATCCATTTTTACCAACATGACCATGTATATCGAGCTTGTTCATTGTGCACTTCCTGCACAGATTGAGCCTTTCCACTCTGGTTGGCAGTTTAGAAATGAAATGTTTCAGCAATCATCTCAAGTTATTGAGATATTATATACTGTTATACAGTTATATGTCTGGAAGACGTTTCGCACCTTATTCATGCTGTTCCCATAGACTAGCCGCCAAGTCTGTCTAGTCTAGGCTAGTCGATGGGAACGACATAAACCGAGGAAGCCACTTGGATAAGGGGCAAAAACATAGACATAGAGACAATATCCAGTTCCTTGAGCTATCTATGACCTGGACAAATCAGAATATGCACAGACATTTTTCAGTAATCAGGCGGCACGTTGGTGCAGTGGTTAGCACTGTTGTCTCAGAGCAAGAAGGTTCCACGCTCGAGCACGGGATCTTTCTGTGTGGAGTCTGCATGTTCTCCCTGTTCCTGTGTGGGTTCTCTCTGGTACTCCGGCTTCCTCCCACAGTCCAAAGACATCAAGAGGGGACGAGGCTGATTGATACTCCAAATTGACCGTAGGTGTGACTGTGAGTGTGAATGGTTGTCTGTCTCTATGTGTTGGCCCTGCGATGGACTGGTGACTCGTCCAGGGTGAACCCTGCCTCATGCCTGAAGGTTGCTGGTATAGGCTCCACACACACACACACACACACACACACACACACACACACACACACACACACACACACCACGACCCTTAACAGGATACCTTTCATCTGCCATTCGTAAACTAAACCATTAATACATACATAGTATGGTTTTGGTTAGCTCAACCATAACCCTTTCCAGCTCTACAGTTTTCAAGTAATTTCCTAAACAAACATGAGCTTTTCTCCATTGAATAACCACTTCAGACAGTCATTTGAATTGCAAATACCTTTGAAATGCAAGCCGGGTTAACCTGTTTTGTTTGAGTCAGATGGGTGTTTGCATATAGAGAATATTCCCTTCCTTTGATGTCCCTCCTGTGAGAGAGACGACTGACCGCACAGAGAAGCCCGACTCATCGTCAGGCGGGTTTGTTGTGTGCTGGAGAGGAGGAAAAAGAGCAGTATAGCATCAGGTCTACCATATGGCTATCTGATCCTTCAGCTTGGTCCAATCTGCCAAACCTGTGGGAGTCTGGCTGTGTTCACTGCACGCTCCATTTCCAACGCCTCAGATATCACTCAGAGTCAGGGAGCTACAGCAAACCGTGTATCCGGAAAGATTTTAGGTCGTAACTTTTCACAGATGCTGTCGCTATCTTGTATTACTCTCCAACACGTCAAGATATATCACAAAGCAAACATGCGACTCGACAATAATCAATCAAGGTAACATATTCCCTCTCCACACAAACTTCAGCTCACACCACCTTACATTTCAGCTCTGCAAAAGCTAACATTGGCCTGCAAACAACTGATAATGTTTAATTGAATCCTTATAGCAAATGGTCCTCAATCACCACTGCTTATGAAGTGCCCAGGTGTTCATTACTGGCAGCTACAAATGATAACCTGTTTCAGGGAGAGATTAAGAGGAAAATAAAGATTGTCAGTGGTGTTCTGTCATGATTTGAGTTGCAATTAATTCCTCCTCCAGTCATAACTGGACCTGTTGTTATTAGGTTTAAGCCTAGTGAAAGAAAAGGTTTATACAGAGATGATAATTATAGAGAGAGAAGATCCAAATTGCTTATTTGCACACAGTCACGCACACACTTTAATCCATGTGGGAGTCAATTTTATCAAGCTGCACATGTCCAACAAAAACTGGCAAAACAAGGGGAGCTTTTGCATCCAACACACCTGCACTTGTTACTTTTTGTTGAAATTGCAACTCACTGAATCCATTGTGAGGGGGCTGGAGAGGGGGACTGTCACTGTGATTCGTCATTAGCTGTTATCTGCAAGACAAAACACCGGCTGTGTGTGATCTCAGATACTGAGACAGAGCGAGAGAAAAGGCGATAAAGATAGGGTTGGATAAAACCCCCAGAGGTCCCATCATATTGATGCTCTCACACAAGCCTGAATTTTAAAAATATGCACACGCATGCATGTGTACATACTCGCACATGCTAACCTAGACAGTGTAGACACGCGACATGATGAGGACTTGTGATAGAGAAACTTCAGGCTTTCTCCTGAGAGATTGAAATGGTGTGCAGAAACACCGCCTGTCACCAAATCGCTGATTTTCTGTTCATATCTCGTGGGCTGAAATGTTTCCAGTTTATACCTTTTGTCAGTGCAATAACTTTGCGATATAAGAACAAAAAAATATCAGTGCAACTCTTAGGTTTATAAAAATTTCATGTAGGGTTCAATATAAGTGGGATTATCTGAAGTGCAGGAATATGTTGGGTTTATTAGTCATCTCATTTAATCATTTGTCAGTGAAAAAATAGCAAAACGATGACAGCGTAACAGCCAATCACAGCAGAGTAAGTGTGCCGAAGCCTAGCTGACACGTCTGTGACATGTCGTGTCAGTTGGTTTTTGCTTGACCTGCTACAGTGGCTCCTTCTGTACTACGGGCAGGAGATTTTAAGGATACTCAGCGGTCTCCTGCTAAACTTGAGGCCTGTCTAAAAGACATAAAACCATGGATGACCCACAATTTTCTATAACAAAATTCTGACAAAACTGAAGTTATTGTGCTGGGCCCAAAACACCTCAGAAACACCTGATCTAATGAGATGGTACCCTGGATGGCATCACCCTGGCATCCAGCACTATGGTAAGGAATCTGAGAGTTCTCTTTGATCAGGATCTGTCCTTAAACTCCTACGTAAAGCAAATCTCTTCAACCGCCTTCTTTCATTTATGTAACATCACTAAGATCAGACACATCCTGTCTAAAAAAAGATGCAGAAGAACTTGTCCATGCTTTTGTCACTTCAAGGCTGGATTACTGCAATTCCCTCCTATCAGGCTGCACCAATAAATTCTGAAAGACTATTGACAAGAACTCTTGGAAGAGACCATATCCCTCCTGCACTGGCTTCCCTGCATTGGCTCCCTAAACAAAGAAAGCCTTCAACACATAGGCACCTTCATATCTGACAGAGCTCAGTCCTCTACTCTCCAGCTAGAACCCTTCGCTCTCAGGATTCAGGGTTACTTGGGGTTCCTAGAGTCTCTAACAGTAGAATGGGAGCCAGAACCTTCAGCTATCAGGTTCCCCTCCTGTGGAACCGTCTCCCAGGTTTGGTCCGGGATGCAGACCCCCTCTCTACCTTTAAGATCAGACTTAAGACCTTCCTTTCTGATAAAGCTTATAGTTAGGACTGGGTTAGGCTGGCCCTTGGATATGCTGCTGTAGGCTAAGACTGCTAACATTCTAACAATCAATGCGCTGTATTTCGTGTTGCATTATCGCGGTAGCATACTCTTAGTGCTCGTGCTGGCGTGTCAGCCAATGACATCCCCTGTCCAATTCATGTCAGAAGCTGAACATTTAAAATTTGACAAGTTCTCATTAAAGCTGAGATATCAAGAAATGACAAATGAGCCAGGAAAGCCAAGAAAAAAGACGCCGCTGTCACTTAGCTTTAAGAAAACTATATTTATCTGCCAGACGTCCAATAATGACCAGCATGGAGGTAATTAATGGATGTATAGTTGAACTGCCTTGTTCACTAATCACGTCTGCTCTCGTCTTGGAACAGTGGCAGCGAGAGGATTCGAAATTTTACCAGATGAAAGAGAAAGGTGAGTTGTGATCCACACAAATTCATTCAAAAGATTTTTCAAGATTTGGGGACAAAACATTCTGGTCCAAGACAGGAAAGTTGTCTATTGGCTTATTGTTCCCTCTTCCTTTTCCAAAATGCTTTTTCTAAAATATAACTCCGCAGTATTTCAGTTATACTCCCAGAGGACAGAGGTCGTTCAGCCACCTGAAACTTATACAAAGTTGTTGTTGTCCCCCCCCCAGATCAATTCAGATTTAGGAAATTCAAAACAAGTTTGTGATGCTGTCAATCGAAACTGAATTGGATTCATCATTGGACGTCAAGCGTTTAATTTTGCGAGCAACATGGCCCCGGTGATTGGCTTTCATCCTATCGAGTCATTAGCAGTCGAAAGAAAAAGTTAGGAAGCTAAAAACAATTTAACTTCATTGATCTTTAAAAAGATCTACTTAGATAAAATGACATCCCATTAAGATCGGAATATCTAACTGACAGGTTAAACAATTGCCCTTCTCTAATCTGGATATTATGTTAAGGTACGTGTGTGTATTACTCATTTGTGATGTCCTCAAGTTACTCCTGGACAGTATGATATATTTACACTGACAGGTGGATGAACCGGGGAATACTGTAAGTTTACTGAGGATATTTTAAGCAGCGGTACTTGTGCTTATTTTCTAACATGTATCTATGATTTCGAACCTCTTAACCCACCTCGTGGTGAAAAGTATTATTATATATAATAAAATATTCAGTATGTGTCTGACGACGTTTCAAGTGTGTTTAGAGCTAGTGGAGGATTACTGACTAAAAGTTATGATACTAATTCATTTAAATTTGTCCACGAAACTGTATTTTGCATGTGGTTGCTAGAAAATTACACTAATGACAAATGGCCTTCTTCCACATGCCGATGCTCATTGACTGGAGGCTAAATATTGTGTAATTAACACTAGACTACCATAGCGGTTTGGAGGTTTTCTACGTTTCGGGGGCCCAATATTCTATTCTTATTAGCTCTGTAATTTCTAGCGACAGCCCTGTCTGGGATAGATGCAGAGCAGCAGACTTGTGCCATGGCTACTGCTGTAATTTACGAGTCCATGGCCCATTGATTCCACAGGGACAGGTAGACACAGCAGGGCGAATACATCATGTTTAACCAGGCATGAGGAAAATGAAGAGGGAGGAAAACTTCCCCCTCAGGCTAACTCCCATCCGCTGCTTTAGCTACTACATCAAGGCAGGTATGCAAAAACCAGTTAAGGTCTTTAACAAGAAGCCTTTTTTTTTTTTTAGAGCAAAAGGCCATTTTTGGTGGTTCTAATGTACTCAGGTGGTTTGGGTTTAATCGGATCATACTGACTGTTTCACGTTTTTATTCCTTATTTATTCAGCCATAGCAAACCAACCACTGCCATTTTTCTGGTAACTTCATTAGAAATGACTTGCAGGACAGCTGATTGTTTTTAAGTGCGTAGATTCGAGCGCCTACCCGGTCAGTTTCGGCCTCTCACGACGATCATCCATCAGGGAACTTCCTTTGGTTCGCCGGGACTCCTCTTGTGCCTCCTTCCTCTTGATATACAGGCTCTTTTACCAGATTAACTCTGATAGATTTGCACAAATTACCAATGTAGCGGACAGCCTGGGTGACATTACAATTAGCAACCTTGACATCAACTGACAAACTATGCTGTGCGTCTCTAAAGCCTTGATGGTGGCTGTTTTGTTTGGTCATCAGTTAGTGACAGATGTTAAAAAGAAGTTTTAATTTATTCACAAAAAAATGGATTCATCTGTAGGCGATTTAAGCAATGTGATTTTTTTCCCCCAAAGTAGTATTAGACTTAATCCTCGGGGTCACCTGAGGGTTAACCTGTTCCGTCCAGCTGCTCTGCAGGCACTCGAAAACCCTTCAACTTTCTTGACACGAGTTTTCAGAATTTTAAACAGGGGTCATTTTTATCTCCGTGATTGCAATCGTCATAAGATTAACATCGGAAACACTGAAAGTTAAGCGATGTCCGTGATGGATGTCTCTGTTGGTTTTAAAATTCTAAATGAGCAAATCTGTTACATGGAATTATCTCCAAGTCAAATCAGGACCTGTGAATAGAAGCCCAGTGACCTGACCTGGGATGATCACTTCCTTTTCGGTTGGGGCTGTCAGAGGCTAAAACGTTTTGGCAGTTTTTTTTACCAGCAGCATAGCCCCTGATCATTTTCTCTCACAGTCTATGATCACACCAATCTCTACCAAACGTGCGACTTGGTTAAAGTGTCGGTATTTGGTGTTCACCGCTTGCTAGTTTTGCCTTTATGTCATCCATTTAGAGAGTTCCCAGCAGCTCGTTGTGCACTGATTTAAGATGTTTTAAAAAAAAAACAAAAACACGCATGCGATCATTTTTACGTTCGTCAATAAAACGGAACGCATACATTGTGTTCATCTGCTGCCTGCCCACATTTAGCTTTTTTTTTTTTTTTTTACCCGTGCCCTGATCTGCAAATATATGTACATTGATTTAAAAATTTTTTTTTTTAAACCCATTACCCATTCCAGATAATAATAAATGTTTGGCCCAAATGTGGCCCACATCAGAACCAGAAGTGTGAAATGGGGTCCAAACAAGGCCCAAACCTCTGGTCTGAGAACTTGCTTCATTCATTAGGTTTGTGTGTGTGTGTGTGTGTGTGTGTGTGTGTGTGTGCGTGCGTGCGTGTGTGTGTATATTTGTTCCTTACGTTGATGTTGAAGGAAATGACCATGAAACGCATCAAATCTGCACCGTCATAAAAGTAAACTAAAAATTGTGGTTGGTAAATCTCATGTCAAGGGGTTAATACTTGCATGCCTTCCCTTGCTGATTCTTTGATTAGTTTCCTTTTAGCAGTGACTCATCCCCCATCCTATTTGTCTAGCTCAGCCTCTTGTTGCTAGCCTTAACACACACACACACACACACACACACACACACACACACACACACACACACGCACGCACAGTTTGTCACGAGTCATTACTCTTCTGTCTGCCTCTGATTAGATTGGCTTGATTCTGAGTCAATAAGAGAGTTGGAGAAAGCACACAGCACAGTTATATACTGGATTTTCTTCACATTCACACACTTATGCATACAAAAAAGTTGTGGTATTCAATAAAAAATAAGTATGTTCATATCATATTTTCAGGGTTTTTGTCTCCCCCCCCCCCCTTACACAATTTTGAAAGTCAGGCTGATAAATGACCATTTAAATGAGGTTGGACATTCAATATTAACACAGTCTGTTCTGTGTTTCGCTGATGCCAAAAGAAAAATCCTCCCATCTTCACTCGGTGCCATTTTAAACCCCCTTTTTCCAATCTTGATCTCGAAACAGGTGGGCCTTTAGTTCCCACTTGGGCGACTTGAAGCAGACATTAATAGTGGTAAATTGATGTCTATAATTAAAGTTAGCTTTTCAGAAATGATGTTCATCAACACATCTAATAGCTTGATAAATTACAAGATCAACATTTGCTAAAGTCGAGATGAGTTTATTCCCCCCCCCCCCTCCATTCTCCCACATCCTTTAAACTATTTCAAAGGATGTCAAAGTGAAGTTCTCAAAAACTCAAATTTTATGCAGTGTCATGCCACGTCACCAAATATTGAATGCATTTTCATCTAAAGCGTCTTAGACCAACAGAATTCTTTACAGAATATATTAACTTAAAAATGCATTATTCATTCAGTATTGCCTGAAGGTTAGTTGTAAAAAAGAAAGAAAGGAAGGATTTCTTTTTCCTTTTGTACCTCATTTTGCTTTTTCTTTATTTCCAAAGAGAGAAAAAAGTTATTTCTCTTTGAACCAAGGTCAAATAAATTCATGTTGAATTCATTACAAACATGCAGGAATGAAAAACAGGATTTCAAGTTTGCCCTGAACTAAATGCCCTGTAGTGAAGACAGGGGGATTGGATCAAGGTGAGCCTACAAAATTGTCCTCCGGCATATCAATTGAATAATTTACTGAATTGTTGTTGCTGATTCAGTTAATAATACAGTGATGGTATATAGAAATGAAATCAGTGTGCTCAATTAGGAATGTGGAACAAAAACAAAATCAGGGAAAACTTTTTAGAAGCCATCACATTGGTAAGAAGTTGAAGATCCTTCTCTTAAATGAATTGTCTGACATTTTGGAAATGTGCTTGGATCTAAAAGAGAAGACACGATTAACCCAAGTAGAACCCTTCGCTCCCAGGATGCAGGGGTACTTGGGGTTCCCAGAGTCTCTAAAGAGTAGACTGGGAGCCAGAGACTTCAGCTATCAGGCTCCCTTCCTTTGGAACCGTCTCCCAGTTTCAGTCCGGGATGCAGACCCCCTCTCTTCCAAGTCAAAGACATCAAGAGAGGACGAGGCTGATTGATACTCTAAATTGACCGTAGGTGTGACTGTGAGTGTGAATGGTTGTCTGTCTCTATGTATTGGTCCTGTGATGGACTGGTGACCTGTCCAGGGTGAACCCCGCCTCTCACCTGAAGGCTGCTGGGATAGGCTCCAACCCCCCCCCCCCCCCCCACCCCCACCCTTAACAGGATAAGTGGAAGAAAATGGATGGATGGATGGAACACATAATATTTATTCAGTCCATACCCTAAAATAGCAAATATTTAAACTTCAAGTTTTTGCAGATGTTATGTACAACTGCTATAAATGAAAGTTGAAAAGAAGTATCGACTTCTTTCAGTTAACACAGAAAAGTCAGTGCACTGCTCAAGTATTGGCGCAATAAGTGGAAGCCCGTTACTTACTTTTTAATGACTGCGGTACCAATTTACAAGAAGTCTCCCATAACAAAAGACTGATAAATGGCTGTGTGTTACTAATTGCATTGTAAACAGTTAATAAACTGTTCATTTACGGTTGTTTATATCTTACACTACTGCATTTCTAAGTAGCAAAATAACAACATTTGATGGTTAATTGAATGTGGATGGATGAAAGTGCTGTGGCATACCTTTGTCGTTCCAAATATTCCATCCACATTTATGTGTTGGAAATTAGGTTACAAGTCAATTACATCTTTTACGTCATGATTTAAGAAGTGTTGGAAATGCAAGTTATAACACTATTAGAAGCTTTTATGAATCCTTTATAGACGTTACAGTGCAGTCCAATGTTTAATCTATGCTTAAATGTTTTACAACCTTTTTTTTATAACTAAATATCTTTATTCCTATTTAATAAAAGGTTTCACGGATTTGATTCATTTTAGCTGTAGACGGTACACCTTTATCACTCCCATCCCTTGAAATGGTAAATCCGTTTTTTTTTCATTTATTTTTACATAAAATCCTTTTAGCATTATAATTAGCAAGTTATTGTTGCTGTCAAAATAAACTAAAGTCCTCATTAACCGCATTAATTAAGTTGTGGAAAACTATCGAGTGATCAAGTTTTCATCCTTAGAACAACAGTTTTGCATATTATTCAACTATGATACTATAGCATGCCATTAATGGAGTATGAAACAGTTTCACAGTGATTGACATTTTAAAAAATGAATTTAATGGACCACCGCTGCATCAAATCCTATCTCCCCCTGAATGTGGTTTTCTTAAGACGGCAGCAACCAATTAATCTCCCTTCTGATCATAAAATTTCTTTTTATGTGACTTGAAAGGACTGCATCTAATCTGTAACCTGGAAATTTAATATTCTGAATGTCAACAACAAAAGAATGCAATGAAAGACTAATCCGTGTCGTTCTCAGTTTGTAATTGCTTGAGAAACATCAATCAATCGCATCTCAGTGTTTTCCTGTCTAGTAGCGTGTAATATTCCCTGGGGATGTGCTGATTTATGTGTCTTAGTTTTCTTTTTTTTTTCTCTCACATGATTTTAACTCGATTAGTGGAATTAGAGGTCACTTTAACATGTGAAACGGATAGTTCAGCTGTTATATACACTTGGCACTTGTTAGAGCCTGAGCCGGAAGGTACTTCAGGCGAAGACCCTCTTATGTTTGCTCGGCAGAGCAACACATTAGCAACACTAAAAACACACACTAAACAGTGTCCCAGCCCCCCCCAACACTCATGAGGCAGCTCGGCCAGACGACCTGGAGCCGGTTTTCACATACACACCCATTCAAAATCTGGTACGAGACTGTTCTTGCTGTCAATGAGCGCGTGCAATATGTGCATTGTGCGCAATATGCGCACAACACGCATAACACGCACAACACGCATAACACGCATAATCTAATTTCACCCACTGAACATGCATGAAATTCGCTGAAATTCGGCACGCTTGTTTGGTCTGGCTAAACATTAGCTAATAATAAAAAAAAACACCACAAAAGTCAATAGCGCCACCTAGGGAGCCACACAACTACAAGATAATTTTTGATAATTTGCAGCGCGAGAACTCCTCCCACGAATATCCCACAAACATGAGACCGACACCGTTGGACTCGTCTCATGAAGACGCAAAATTCCTACACTCTGACCCCTCCCCTATCAACAACAGAATGTCCACAATTTGGACAAAACTGTCAAAATGATGACTTTTTTTTACTCCCCAAACAAAATCTATCTCCTCCTAGGGCATTAATGCTATCGCTTCCAAACTTTCACACATTGCTCTCCCAACTGTTCTGATTAAAAGTTGGTCCAGGTTTTTTAATGACTCACTCGGTTTGGATTTTACAAGCCCTCACAGTGGGGGAGACACGTTTCACGCTTACAATGGAAGCCTATGGGGAGACCGTGTCCTCTCAGGGTACATACTGTCAAACAAACGCTTCTCACATCTACACCATACATCCCACAGCTTTACCAAACACACCACTGCATTCCTGACAAAAATCCCTACAAAAATATGGTTTGATGTGTCACTTTTGACCAACGTATGCCGACTTATTTCACTTTTTCACACTACAATTCTGTTGATCCTCCTCTCTCTCCACTCTAGCACAGATCAAAGACAGAGCAGTGGGGGAGGGGTTCTTAAAGGGCCAGCTCTCAGCTCTGCTCTCACTCTAGCACAGATCAAAGACAGAGCAGTGGGGGAGGGGTTCTTAAAGGGCCAGCTCTCAGCTCTGCTCTCACTCTAGCACAGATCAAAGACAGAGCAGTGGGAGAGGGGTTCTTAAAGGGCCAGCTCTCAGCTCTGCTCTCACTCTAGCACAGATCAAAGACAGAGCAGTGGGGGAGGGGTTCTTAAAGGGCCAGCTCTCAGCTCTGCTCTCACTCTCTGATCAGACTCAGGCTTCTAACTCCTAAACTACAAGGCCTACAGACTTGGCCTATACACCGCTGGATTCAGGCCGGTGTCAGTAACGCGGCCGCAGGCCCTACCAACGCTGCTTGCAGCTTTAATTTATACTTCTATTCGATTGTAAAAATATAAATAACAAAAGCTTATTTACTCGTTGAGAATAATTTAATTTTGAAGTTATTGATAATGGCAGTTGTTTGCTTGTGTCTGGTGAGCATTAGGACAAACAATAATAATGAAAATAATGACGACTATGATCAACATAATAAGAATGAGGTAATCATATTGTTCTCATATAACTTTTAAAAACAAGGTTTACGAAGTGCTTTGCAGAGTAGGGGACCTGATCAAGGCCGATAGTAAGGCTGAACGAGTTCAAAACAAGAACCAGTCCAAATCAGAAAAAAGTTCAAAATCAGGAGAAAGTTTAAATTCAAGTGCAAGATTAAAATCAAAAGCATGTTTGGAAAAAAAAATGACGTGATAAAAAGGCAAATCTGTAAAACTGAGTTTTAAGAAGTTTAAAAAAAAAGTGAAAAAAATAGCTAGCCTTGTCTCCTCAGGCGGGTCATTCCAGAGACAAGGGGCCCTAATGGAGAAGTGCATGGTCACCTCTTGTTTTGAACCTCAATTCTGAAACAGCCTGAAGTGACCTGCCCAAAGATCTATGGCTGTAGTGAGGCAGTGTAGCGAGGCAGTGTAGTAAGGCAGCGTAGTTAGGGGCCAGACCCCGACAGGCTTTAAAGGTGATCAGCAAAATCTTAAAAGCCAATCCTAAGTCACACGGTGTGAAAGTTGATCAGCATTAGGTCAACTATGTTGGCGATAATCATGATAACTGTTGTGGATTATTCTTCTATGTAAGGCTCACCCAGAAAAATGAACTCATAAATTATATTTCTCTGGCAGCACGGCGGTGCAGTGGTCAGCACTGTCGCCTCACAGCAAGGAGGTTCTGGGTTTGAACCTCGGCTTGGGCACGGGGTCTTTCTGTGTGGTGTTTGCATGTTCTCCCTGTGCCTGTGTGGGTTCTCTCTGGTTTCTAAGGCTTCCTTTCACAGTCCAAAAATGTGCAAGTTAGGTTAATCGACGACTCTAAATTGACCATAGGTGTGATTGTGAATGGTTGTTTGTCTGTTTTTGTTGGCCCTGCATCCATGGTGAACTCCGCCTCTTGTCCGAAGTCAGCTTGGATCGGGTCCAGCCCCCCCTGCGATCCTTAACAGATAAGCGGTATAGAAAACGTGTGTACAATGTGTCGTCGGCAACTGGACTTGTTTCTGTGCCCCTGAAGAGGTTTCACTTCTCTTCCTAGAGGCTTCTTTAATTCTAGTAGGGAGTCTCAGGCTTTAAAAACTCTGAGGGAGAGGAGTCTAGTTGCCTACGACATAGGTTTGGCAACCCGCTCTATTTTCGGATCATCCAATCCTGTTTAATGTCCAATCCAATCATGTGAAGAGTGAGAGGAGTAACGTCACTGATGGGCAGCAAGTATGGAGGACAAAGAAGGCGAGTTAACGGTGAAGAAAAATGCAATGATGCCGATAGAAAAAAGACCCAATGACAATCATTTGTGAAGCTCGTGTTACTTCCATTAGATCGCTGGTTAATGTCTGAGTTCATCTTTGCCCGCTTCAGCTATGAAATGTTATATACATGCTTTGTAGTTTCGAGGCAGCTTTTTCAAATGAAATTAACAAGGTTCTTTACCGATACGGTTGAGGCACAGAAACCACTCGATCACGGGTCAGAGAACATGATGCGCGCTGTGTTCTAAATGGGCATCGAACACCTGTCTCAGACTCCAAAGTAATAGATTAATTTTACTTCTGAAAGCAGTTACTCTACCGAATACTTATATTGCTCTTCAGGCTGTGCATTGAGACACAGGCTGTTAAAGTGGACTGCACATCTCTCACTAATTTTTCCAGCTTTATTTAGCTGTAAAATAATGACCTCGCTCGTGTCGTCCGACTGCAAAAGTGAGAGATGAGATGAAGTGTCCTCACCAATGCTAAAACACTGTAGACAGAATGGAGTGTGACCCATCATGAAGACCCTTTATTTTAATTAAAGCCATCTAACATGTGATAAAATATTCATTAATAAATGTGACCTCTTGGAGTTTTGTCTTGCATCAGTACATATGGAAGGTTCTGACCGTTTGCCCGACAACTGTCCGGTTGTAACTAAGCGGTGTGAACAGACGTTACATGCATACCTAAAAACTGACTGATCTTATTGAGCCGTGCTTATTAGAGCTTGTAAACTCAAGCAGGTTGAAATTAGTCAAGGTAGAAGAGGGGCCTCTTTGTCCTACCTGACCCTGTTTTCCACTGCCTAATGGTCCACAGGGCAATCAGAGTCTCAGGATGTGATGAAGTGCAGCCTTTTGTGAAGAACAAAGGCTTACTCCATCCTGGTTCTATCTGGTTGACATCTTGGGTCCCCGGGGAATTTTCGCTCTCTGCCAGTTGCTCATTCTTCCAGTCATGCTGTGCAACTGTTATAGACTATAGAGAAACAAGAAGAGAAGGAGAGACAAGGAAAGAAACCATTCACTGGTGGCTGCATTGCTGCCTCAGACAAAAAGAAAGGATTTCGTTCGACTGTTGACTCTGTTAGATTAATTGTATTCACACGCTTGTGCCGTGCACTATAATAGCATAGTCTAATTTGTTGCAATAAATACTAGAAATGGAATAAAAAGATGGCGTGACTATCAGTGGTCTGTAATCAGGCAATAGAAGCATGGGAGTTCTCCCGGACTTCAACAGGTAAATGACAAATGAGATTATCATCTCTTTACACAAGCTGATAAATAAAAAAGCTCCATTTCAAACATTTAAGAGGTTTTTTTTTTTCTGTCCTACTTTTTTTTTTTGCAGTCAGAGTCAAATTTAGACATTCAGAATGAAACCCTGGGCTGCTGTTCTCGTAATTAATGCATTTATTTTCAATAAAAAATAACCGCAGTAGAATTTGCCACTAACTCACATAATAATGAGACAGGAGGAATAACGAGTGAGATGTGCGGAAATTTGCAGCCGCATTTCTGGCTTCAAAACCGGAGACGATCGTGACACCTTTGACCATTGTTTAGCTTTGGCCTTGTTTTTCATCCCCTACCCCGAACCAAGTGGTGTTGTGCCTGAACCTAACCAGACATGAACTAACCCGTTGCCAAGGCAACTCTACATCAACTGTAACCTGTGCTTTGTCACTACTGTCTGCCACTGGACTTGAACCCGTTACCATTGGCGTGGGAGGAGGAAGCACGATCAAGGAGGCTAAAATCCTAGCATCTCTTAAAAGCGAAGGGGCTAAATTCCTAGCATCTCTTGAAGTATCGGGGAGAGATGTTTCCTCACCATACAGCGCCATCCGCTGGCCACTGTTATACTCACATGTATTGATGAAACAAAACAGTTTGCTCAACAACATCAAGGCGTATCTGGTAGAATCAGTGAGAGTGGTGGGCACCAAAAACTTACATACCACCCAACTATAGAGAGCGTACATAGCTTTTGATAAGAAATCATTAAAAAAAAAGAAACAATTTGGTGAGAATATGTTTCATATGGTTGAGCTATAATATGTCTGACCTTTAAACCACACCCAAGAATATGTGAATGATTTCTGTGATAGCTTCAAAAGACAAGTACAATGAATCTACCCGAATGGAGGTGCGACCTCATCAGTGAGCAACGCCTGAGGGGTCGACGTACCGCTCGTATCTGACTGCTACTACCTGCAGCAGCCTCTGTGTCACAACTGATGGCAAAGCACTTTCTGACAGAAGATTTTTAGAGACCTCCAAAAAATAAAAGCCAAAGCTTTTATCCAACAATATCTAGGCTATTACAACGGCAGAACTTTTTTTTCCCCTTATTTACTTTTTTTTTTTTTTTTTTTTTTTTTTGCGCAGGAAGGGAAGCAATTTGTCTTTATGCTTTAAAAACCCCCTGCAACATGTGTAACTATTCAAGGCTAAGGGGGCAGTACAGAGGTAAATGTTAAAAAGCATGAGTCAGATAGAAATGAAGCATAAATGTGCTATTTAGAGATCAGTGGTTGGTTGCTGGCAGATGGTAAGTTTGGAGTGACAAGGCGTCATCTGAGAAAGGGAAAGAGGAATTTCCTGCGGGGAAAGACTCCTCTATCACTGTGTAACTCTACCTGTCACATAATTTCATTCGTTCCACTCCACAGAATGATTCTCTTCATCTCTGTCACACTGTTTGTATTTAATTTCTCTCAGGGCCATACTGTATGTACAGTGAATATTAGAGGTACTGATGAGGTAAATCTAGGTAAACGTCATTGTCTTTTATTAATGTGTTCAACCGTCACACGGGGAGAATGTGGCTGGAAGGATTGCTCGATCTTTGGAGGATTCTTTCTCTTTTAATATATATTTTATTCTGTTTTATGCTGACTTTTTCTTCCTTATTCCCCTCTTCTGCTTTTTAGCTTCCACTTTCACGTGTAGCCACCACCCCTGGCAGATTTTTCAGTGCCCGCTTCTTTCTCTCGCTCTCTCTCTCTCTCAGTTCTCCCGAGGGATAAACACATGGACAGACTGCACTACACACCACTCCCTTCAAGAACACAACGAAACTGGTCAGTCAGGCATCATGTTCACTGGAGATCTTACAATAGATTTGCCAGTTCTGCTAGATTCATTCATGTTGTGCAGTATTCGCTTGAGCCGTTATTATCATTTCCTTTATCATTTTAAAAGAGGGAAG
Organism: Aulostomus chinensis; assembly: GCF_037954235.1. Taxonomy (NCBI): domain Eukaryota; kingdom Metazoa; phylum Chordata; class Actinopteri; order Syngnathiformes; family Aulostomidae; genus Aulostomus; species Aulostomus chinensis. The sequence goes on along the minus strand of NC_141323.1, from coordinate 18,041,444 downwards.
GATACAGATTGCTATCAAAATAAAAGGAAAACAAAAAATAAAGAATCCAAAGTGTTCAAGTAAAGTGTTTGACCACCATAAGCTGCCAGAGGCGCTTTAGTGTATTTTGGCACATTCTTCCAAGAGATTTTTCTCTATTTTTGATTTAATGATGGTGATGGAACGTGCACATGTTGGCCCAAAAAAACCTCTTTAATTTCCTCAGTTGTGGGCTGGGATCAGGCTATTGCGTATGTTATGTTGTTTTGACCAAAGACAAATTCAGAGTTTTTAAACACATTTTTTGGGGCACTATATGTCTTTTGATGAAATAATTGAATATTGAATGTATATTTGATTGTTGAGCATCTGTAGCAGGGTGAATATTAAAATGCCCACTAATTAAGTCAGTATGTAGGCATAAAGAGGGGCGGTGTGGCTCAGAGGTAGCGTGGCCATCTAGCAGCCTAAGGGTTGCTGGTTTGATCCTCACTTCCCCCAGTGACCATGTAGAAGTATCCTTGAGCAAGATGCGAAGCATAAAGGTGGTTCAAGCTAAATGCTAATCGCAGCAAGCCTACGGTGATGACAGCTTACTCAGGGATAGCATTGCTATCACAGTCACAGTTCATTGTTAGCTTGCAGTTGTTGCTATATTTTACACTAAAAGCTATTTGAACCGAGGGGTGAGGAAATTCACTTTTACTCAGTCATAAACCGGAGTATTGGTCAAATTGACATTTTGACCTTTTTATGATGTAGCATGAAAAGCTCGATTCAATAGTTAAGATATTTCCCTCAGAAACCTAAAATTTTTAAACTTCATATTGGTGCTAGAGGGAGAGTCAAAAGATCACCAAAGTCATTAGGATTCCTCTTCTGGGAACCTGAACTGTCTGGAGATGGCTCAGCAGGTAGAACGGGTTGTCTAGTAATTGGAAGGTGCCTGGTTTGATCCCCAGCTCCTGTGGAGGCCGTATCTGAACATCCTCAAGCAAGACACCGAACCCTTAAGTCCTGATGCCTTTGCAATCAGTGTGTAAACGTTAGCAAGTTGGAAGTGTGGCTAGAAGCCTGTGCCGGCGGTGTACGGATGTGTGTGAAAATGGTTGAAAGCTCTTTGACTAGTTGGTAGCTTGATATATATATTTACTCACATTTACCAGAAGTTGGACCAAAACATGTGGACAAACCAGTTGACGCGCCAAATTTGCAATCCACAAGGTCCTGCAGCCACTGTGACTGAGAAAGACAAAATGTTACGACTGATTCATGGATCCCGTGCCATGGAAATCAAGCAAACATTTCAAGACACCAAACCGTGGGTCAGAAAATTACTTTTTGAGTGTGTGTGTGTGTGTGTGTGTGTGTGTGTGTGTGTGTGACTCATAACTTTAAGGTATAATGTTCCAGCCCAGCTGTGATAACATGTGGCTACATTCATAGGCAAGCCTGGTAAAATAATATTAGGGTATAATCTTGGTGAAGTAAAATTCCTTAATTCAGCCTTTCGTTGTGGAATTACTACTTCTGTATTTGGTCCCCGTGTGTTCAATGAGTCTAATATTTCATCGGGAATGTGAAACGTAAATGATTGTAATTTTGATGTAATTTCACTCTGAACATAAGAAATTACTTTTTTGTGTGTGTGTGAATTCTGTTATCGCTTGTTGATAGGTAGGGTAGTACTGAGACACTTTGAGTAACACTTGAGTGATCATGAGATGGACAAATCAGGCCAAAAAAGGCATATGTCCTTGGTCTTTAATCAACTTCCTGATATTATTTATTAACTATTAATGAGGGGATCGTTAATATAGAGTCTCATCTTCACTGGTAACTCAATCTTCAGATTTATTGTTCCTTTCTCAATCCTTACAAACAGTGAGGTGTACCGCATTGCAATGTGTTCCCGCCAGAAACTCTCAATTCCAAACTCTTAATTGTTTTACTTCACCTGCATTTAACCAACTGAAAGCCATTGATAAGAGCGGCCACAGGTGTTCAACACAGTTTAAGCAGAGACACTTAAAACCTCAATGAGTTTAATAGGTTGAAAATCTCTTTAGCAGCTGCTATTTAATTGAGAGCACCGCTCAGGTGTAGCTGTAATTCACTGACATGGCTTCCTGTCAGTGGTAACAAATAGCGGGGGGACGACGGGCTAATGTGTGAGGTGTGCCTCCCAGACTCCTCGGCGCTGCAAAGCGGCTGACTGGAGCACATTCTAACAAAATGTAGTCATCTATTTGTGGCTCTGTATGGGTCCCAGTGCTAAAACTCCTGAGTCAGGAAGAAGAAAAGGGAGTTGCGAGGAAAACAGGTGGGAAAATAAAGTTTGTGAGGTTGAAGTTCTTCGTACGATCTTCAGTTTTATAAGGTAATTTAAAGTAAGGAAAGATGAGGTAGGTAATTATTGGCATCTCCCACACAGCACTTATTCATATTTAAAAGTTCCTATACGCCCACACACTAACTAACTGGGTTCCCAGCTTATTCAAAGCAAATTGCAGACAAAAAAGTGCACCTAAACTGTGATTCATAATAAAGAATAAGCTGCATTATACCACCAGAGGATGCCTGTATAGGGGATGTGATTCATGGCGAGGGAAGGGAGTCCAGTGTTTCAGTTCCTTGGAATCATTCGCCAATTTTGCAAACGATTCCCTTTTCCATTCCAGTGGCTGCGAATGACGTCAGCAAATCAGAATCTCTGTTGATGTGTGGTTTTTGGAAGTTGGATTGAAGTTAGAATTGCTTTTATTCCACGTGTAGCATTCTTTCTTCTCAGTTTTTTTTTATTGTGAAACCAGATGCTCGTCACTGTTATAATTACAAATGATTGTTCATGGCATTCGGAGTTCAGGATGTCTGTGTGTACTTTGTAGCAGTTTTGAACTGTGATTGGCTCATATGGGTTCGTGGGCGGGGCTTCAGCGATAGGTCAGTTCATGCTCTCCCTGAGACGAAGATGTGGTTTAGGGAGACCTGTGAAGACGATGGCGAAGCAAACAGCTCAGTGAGATAATTATTCACGACATCACAGCTTCAAATAATGCACATTTAGAGTTCTTCAAAACACCAATAACTACCACAAATGAGCTTTTATCAAAGTTCAATCAACTTTTTCGAATGCAGTTCTTTGTAAGTGTCCATCAAATGGAAACTTGACTCACACCATTTATGGTAGCGAGAAATGGCTGCCAATTCAAATGCGCCTCTCACACTGAGAACGTAAGCTGCCAACTTAGCGTTGAAGATGTTAAACCTTCCTATGAATCGCTCAAAGACCAGGTTTATTGAGCTACATGCCACTTTGCATGTCAACTATTCATTAATAATTAATGTCTAATCAGTAATGAGGGTTCAATTTGTCTGTTGATGTGCTCACAGCTGGTTGGATTAAGTGCTGCTTGATGTGACTGTTTTTGCATTAAACAAAAAATGAGTTCGATTTAATTTGTTTGGCATTTACAACACCAAAGAACTCCTTCACCGGGATCTTTTCTCCTGAATGCATGAATTTCAATTGTTCACCGTCGGCGTCACTTTAACAATGACTGGAATTATTAATGGATTCAAGAATTGCTCGGTGACATGAGCTGCATGAGGAGAGACAGGCATAGACATGCAGCATAACTGGGTTTCCCTCAAGTAATTATGTATATATGTTTGAAAAAAATCATTAACCAACAATAATCAATTAATTGTGTGTGTGCATACGAATTGACGTATTGTGGACACCTGTGTAGTGTCTTACACACACACACACACACACACACACACACACACACACACACACACACACAGGAGGCTATTCTTTCTATTCTGCTAATGAACAGGAATTTAGTATTCCTGTTAATTAACAAAACAAAGAATCAGGCTTCAGGGAGTAGGATTTTTTTGTTTTGTTTTTTTGTTTTGTTTTCTACACTTTAATTAAAAACATTATATTACAGTTATTATGAATTAATAACCCCCATATTGGAGTATAATTAATTGGATTACATTTAAAGCCTGCTAAGAGGCTCAGCTAAAGAAGAAGAAAAAAGAATTTCATATGTGAAAAAAGACATATCAAACGTGATGAGTTGGACATGTGAAAGGAGTCAGACGCCGCACACCCCAGACGAGGAAGCTCAGTGGATACAGAATATGAACATAGAACATAAAGTTTAATTAAAAAAAAAACAACACGTCTTTTCTTCATTTTTCTTCACATCAAACACAGCATGACAACATTATCACGAGTTCTATATTTTGACATGTGTCAGCCCAACAGGCTATGAGGAGATGTTAATTTGAATATGAAAAGCATTTTTTTTTAATCTATTCAAATGTAGTCAAATGTGAGTAAATAAGTGAAAGGGGATGCTAGAAAACAAGACACAGTTTTTTAATTTTAGATGGAGGAGATGGCAGGTCACGTTGTCAGTAATGTGTACAGGACTGTGATGAAGTGACGCCGCATCTATATTCATGTCAAAGCTGATGAACAGGTGTTAGCTGAGCTTCGGAGATTGGATTCTGGAAATGAAGGATGCAAACAAATCTACCTTCTTACTACAGGGGGTAAGCACAAGTCCCCATGTGTTCCTGTAGAAGTTGCACACAAGTGTTTGTCTCTTTGCATGCAAAATACCTTCGCATGCTTCTGCAGAGCAATGCGATGCAATTTAGTAAGAGTCCAAATGGTTTCAGAATGCAAGTCTATGGGAACAAAAAGAGTTGGCGCTCTTCTACCGCACAAACCAGATGCAGGTCTTCCTTTGGCCCTTACAGAATAATGAGAGCCAAACTGAATCAGTGGACCCTCACTCCCTAGACCTTTATTTTCTCACGACATGAAGCAAGACTGCCACAAAGGTCCTACAAAATGAGGTCCAGAAGTCCCTTAGGTCCCATTAGTCACTTCAGGATTTCACCAACCAGCAAAGAAGTAGTATAAGTACTACAATAAGTGAGAAAAGACTGATCATTATAGATGTAGGTCACACTATGCAAAATAGATAAAACTGCATATAATCGCCTAAATCATGGGTCTTCAACATGAGTCTGTGACCCCTAAAGTTCCCCAGAGGTACTGCAAGGTGCCACAAATTTTTAACAATACTTTGATTTCCAAATTGTCTTAAAATTCAGTAAAATAAATCAATGATGTTTAAATGTTAAAACAAAAATATTTGAATTTGTCTATAATTATTATCTTTATAGCTTAGTATCGCATGCACAATCACAAAATATATTAATATATGGCACAGTAGGATGCCCTATAAGTTTTGTACTGTAGACCCAGTTCAATGTGCAGCACAATTTAGTACAGTTCATGTGATAACGGGTCCCTGCTCCATTCTTCTATCAGCTAGAAATTTTAACCCTGCTTTTTGGAAGCTTTCACTCCTATGACATCATACGTACCGTTCACAGATTAATGCAAAATTAATCCAATTTGGAATTTTAGCTTTCAGTAATGCGTCAGGAATTAATTTCTGTCATTTCAGCAAATTTCCACCAAGCACAGCTGTTTAGGGTTACTGATTACATCCATACCCTGCATTGCTTTCCACCAGCTGCGTTTCAGTCGTGTCATGTTTTGCCTGTCTAGCACTGAACCACCCATGCGCGCACAATTCAGTGACCACGAGCGCTACTCTTGCTGTTTGCCAGGTTAGCTCCATACATCCATGTTTTAGTTATGGAGGCCACAGCAACCGGGGTTCACCGTCACTTCATATGGAGCTAACGTGGCTGAGTCTGAATTTGGTGAGTAAGATTGTTATGGTTTTCATCTTGAAACATTCCACGTTAGCTCCATACATCCGTGTTTTAGTGATGGAAGCCACAGGAAAAGGGGTCACGGGCGGGGATAGCGGAAAAGTAGCCAATCATAGACGAATGATTGTTTCTGTGCTTGTTTTCTACACTTGGTTTTTCCAGTGTTTCACAGGAGCGCAGGAGTAGATCAACGAGCGAGCAGATTGATACACTGAGAGCACACACAGCTGCAAATCATGCGCGCATTTGTTGACTTTTGTGGCTGCAGTGAAGAGTAGCGCTCATGGTCACTGAATTGTGCACGCATGGGAGGTTCAATGCGCGCGTGCAGTGTGATACATGCTTGTGGAGCGTAATACATGCTTGTGGTGGATTTTTGGCGTAAATTTGACACCACAGAAACCCAAGCATTGTTTAGGATGGGCACAATAATCTCCAAAGCCTTAATTTGATGCAGCCATGTCTGGTGGTAATTGAGGCTTACCCATAGATTAGACATAAACTGTACCTCGCCGGAGTTGCTACCCCATGTTCCGCTTTCGAAAAAGCGGCAAAAGCTGGATCATTGGACAGGTTGCTATTGCTCACTTCTTGATTCCTCACCCCAGGCTTCAGCACAGGTACAGCGGAGAACACACTGAGAATCAAACAGTTCAGCAAGCAAAGGAGGATGTGAAGATGGTCCTTGCAGTGCTAAACCAGCACCTGAAACCCTGTATGTTATGAGAGGAGAGGAAGGAGGAGACTGAGGAAGTGGAACGAAACTGGATGAGGGAAAGAAGAAGCGTGACTGAGGCTGTTCTGGTCACCAAGCCAGAGTATCCATTTGCACACTTGCCAAAGAGCAAATTTGTCCCGGACAAATTCAAGAGGAAGTGCTTCATAACGGACATCCTAAAAGTAGTCCTTCCCATTTTCTGGAAGCACTTTGATCCTGAGGGGTGTTTCATTTGACACAGTCAGTACAAATACCCAGAGCAGGTTTACCTTTACTGCAACCTTATCTTAGGTATGTTCAAGCTCCTGCACGAACTCAACGAATGCCTTTGCCACTGTCACCTTGAACAAAAGCAGTTTTTTGGAAACTGGATCTTCAGAGGCCAGGATGGATGTGCCCCTCACCTTGTATGAAGAGTGGAAGGCAGACTTTGACTCATATTACTGTTGCAAGCTGGACCCCAAAAGTGAAGAATTTAAGACTTTGATTGAAGGAATACTTTGCCAAGAAGAGGGACTTCAAGGATGTGGGTAAAGCTATCACCTGGGCCATGACATTTGGCCAGTCTGTGAGGAAACCCTCTGCCTCTGCTCCCTAACTCTTAAAACACTAGTAGATTTTCAGCCTCAACACACTTATCGAACTTCAAGAATGACTTTAGAAAAATGTGTTTTTGTTCTGTGACCCAACAAATAAGGATTTTCCACAGTACAAACAACCAGTCTGAAGGGGACTTGACGTTGCTCTGAATTTGTAACATCTTCTGCTTATCTCTACTGTGCATTTAATTTGATTTATTTTGTATTCTGTCTGTAACTTGAGCAGAGCTACCTTGAAGAAGAGATTCTTTATCTCATCAAGACTTTCCTGGTGAAATAAAGGTGATATAAAATCAATAAAAAAAGGCATTCAGAGTGCATTTTGTTAAAGACTAGTTGGTCCTTTGAGCTGGATTGAGAGCAACTCAGCAAACAGTTTAGACATTTCAGATGTCAGAGACAGGAGGGGCACACAAGACGCTTTCACACTGGCCACTGAGCCGCTAATTAGCCATCTGTTTTGCAGATTGGTCTGAGGTTTCAGACAGAGTGCAGCAAATTGGGGGTCAATTTTGGCCCGGCAATATTCCTCCTCCGAGGGTACACTTATTGCTGTGCTGTGTGTCACTGCTGTGTGAATCCAAGCCGTTAATGTTCCGCCTTGGTGTGAGGTGGGTGGAGGTGTCGATGATGACACAAATTCGCAAACATAACGCTCACCGGTTCTCCCGCATCAAACGCCTCAACACAGACGCTGCTGGCAGCCAGAGTGGCGAACTTCTGTTTTGAAACTTACAGACTGTCACGGAGCTAAATATTCTCCCGACGCATCGTCTCTTTAGCAAGATGAGCACCTGAGGAGTCACTGAGATCAGGGAGCAGCTGACCATCACTGGTGACAGGACCGTGGATGACCACCTCACGGGACTGTGAAGGATGGCTTGTTGTACGTAAAGGGGAGGAGGGAATTGGTCGACGCGGCTATCGCTGGATGACAGAACGTCGACAGCAAGTTGAAAAACATACAATAAAAATACCACCAGGTCTGTGACCACAACAGCAGCAGCGGCAGAGGGAGGTTGGACTGGGGACACTACAAGGTTTGCTAGACTGTTATGGGGCTGAATATTCTCCCGACGTATATGTTGTACGTCACTGTTCACGCGCAGCTTCGCACTGCATGTCACGTGTTTATGCCCACCATAGTGTTTTTTGGGGGTTTTTTTTGGAAAGAGGAACATTACGCCTCCATTGAGATAAGATGGCAAATTTCCGCCTCTACCGGGCCGCAAATTTGGTGCATTCTGTGTCTAAAAAGGGTTATAGAGACACCTAACTGATTTTGAGGAGGGCATTTTCACTGGCTCCTCCTTCACATGCTTTCTCATGCCACGGTACATGTCCGGCTTCAATCATACCAAGTCAAATTTCTCGAACTCAGTCGAGCATTCCTAGATAAACTGGTTGAAAATCAAAATACTCAAACGGGACCATGCCTTCATCATCCTGGCATTCTCGGCATGTCCCGTAAGAGCCGCAAATTGAGTGGCTCAAAACATTGCAATAACAAGGCATTTCTGGACCAAGTGACAAACTTCATGCTGTCTCAGCCTGAGGAGTTGTTTTTTTTTTTTAGACTTTGAATATAAGTTAGCTGTTAAAGAGGCAAGCTACTTGCTGCCAGGTTAACTTGTTTAGTGTGGGACAAAAAAAAAAAAAAGTCAAATGTAAAAGTGTCTGGAGCTTCGCATCCTGTCTGTATATGTCATGCTCTGACTGGCGGCAACTGCAGTTGTTGAGGAGACGATGAAAGAGGTAGAGCTTGATAATCTCTGTCACCTTATAGAAGAGGAGCTACAAATTGATTCAGAATGCCTGCAGATACAGACTAGGTAGAGTGAGCTCAGGAGGAGGTAATGCAGGCAAAGAAAACCTTAAAGAAATACCTTTACCAAAAAAAATCCATTTTGCCTTTCGGATACTATCAAATACAATGGAATATCAGAGCCACATTAGAAGAAAAATTGGAGATTTCGCGAATAAAATCTGAAAATTTATTGAAACATATTCATAATTGAATGAGAATAAAGGCATGATATTTTGAAATTAGAGTCCTATTGTTGATCTATTATTTAGCAAGAGAGATATCAGAAGAGCAGTCCCCAGCGTTGAAATGAGGCTCATTGAGCACTTTGTGAAATTATTCTTCAGTTTCCAGGTTTCATAAATAAGGAAATACTTTCTCTTGGCACATCAGCATCACATTATCATTAGTATCAGGATTTAAATAGAATATGCAAGAAACTGCATCCATCTCGAAGAATAGATGTGGCATGGCATCGTAGACAGGATGCCAAGGAGGCTCTTGCCTGTTGTGTTTACTCTTATTGTAGAGTAGATATTATCCTTTTCTTGTAAATTTATGATTTACCAGTCCTGATACTGATGATATTGTGGTGCTAATGTGCCAAAAGATGCAGAAATCTTGGAATCATCTTGGCTTAAAAAACTCAATTGTCTTTTTTTTCTACACCTCAGTGGTCTTTCCAAGATCTTGAAAAGTAACTTTGAGACAGTCATTCATGCTTTTCATTCATGCCTAGTTGGATTATTGAAACTCTTCGTATACACAAAGAGCGGCAGAGCTTATACAAATTAAATCGTGCAAGACCTTTAAGGCTCTCTCTGGACTTGTTCCAAGTTATATTTAACACCACATGCTCCAGGTCGTAACCTAAGGTCCTCAGCCAAGGCTCTGCTCACCATTCAACCGCTGGCGCTATTATTTCCTCATGCGTTCTCAGTGATGGCTCCCACTCTCTGCAACAGCCTGAAACAGGAGAACAGACTGTCAAGCTGTAATATTACAAGGTTTTTCTCGGAATATAGTGGCTTTATTTTCAAATTAAAAAAAAAAAATTCTCTGACCCTTCCAGGGTGTACCCTGCCTCTCGCCCGTAGCCGCTGGGATAGGCTCCAGCCCCCCCGTGACCCTTAACAGGAATAAACAGAAGAAAATGGATAGATGGATAATTTTCTCCCTCAAGTGGCCCTAATATTTCGTCATGCAATTAGGATTCTTAAAGTCACATCTCATGAATGGAGGTATTTCGTCTGTCATTGGGTGATGACCACTGATGATGGTCACGAGCGCAAATGCGTCGGCCTCCTAAAGTTGTTTGCTTGACTACCAGTACTGCTAGATCTTTTTTCCTCTTCAAGTTTTCTTCCTTTCTTCATTTACCTTTGAAGTTGGTGATAGTTGTGCCGGAAACCCCATTCGGGGGTTTCTCAGGGCCTGAGCACTTTCAGAGTTCACACCTTCACAATAAAAGCTAACCTCAATGTCAAAAAGATAGCTTTTTGCTGTCCACAGATCTGCCTCCAATTTAATGGGCCTTTTTTTGTCCTATGCCATCCCTTTCCACGGAGGGCGGTAAAATTGGGCATCATCATTTTAGCATATTTATGCTAACAGACCAATAGAGGGAAAGATAAACACCACAAAAACCTATCTTCAGCAGACGTAAATATAGGAACTGGTCACGTGAGCTGCTGTTAGTGCTATGTTCAATTTTGAAGATTGACTCTGACCTCATTGCTCTTGTTTGGATTGTGTGAATAGGGCTCCTTTTTAAAGGTGAAAGCTATATGGAAGTTTATTTGCTATTCTCCTCTTCACCTCGTCAGTAGCTCTTTTACTGTCTCATCTGTCACTCTCTCCTATGGTGGTCATAAAAAAGGATGCAATCAAAACAGGTCGGCCAAAATCTAACCATGTCTTTTAAGCTCAACCAATAATGGGATAACACCTGCCAATGTCTTTTATATTACCAATATACTGATCCGTATTCAGTTGTATAATTTTTGCTGTCAGTTGTATAATTTTTGCTGGACCGGGAAGCTTCCCTAGCAACATATGCAACGCCAATAAATGACAGGAATTCATTAAAATTTAATGCGGTATATATTTTTGGCTATTTCATCAAGAACAAGTGCTGTCTGGTTTACAACAGCCTTATCATGCAACTTCAGATATTAACAATGATATAAATTGCAAAGAGAAATAGAGTGATTGGCAGTGAATGAGTCTTGAGGACTTTACAATATGCGTTGTTTAATCATTTTTTCACTTAGATATGTTCAGCCTTTAATCGTCATGGAGGAAAATTGTGTTTGCTTGGCCAAGAAATGGTTGGGACTGGAATCAACAGTGCGCAATCACGAGAGAGACACCTGTGACAGTTGGACCCCGTCAGTGTTTTTTGTGCATGTAAATGATAATTGGAACTGCACTGATGATACCAATGAGGAGAAATCTGCTTTTGTCTATTTTTATGTGCTTTTGGATGCTCAAAATATTCGAGATGAACTGCAGAGTCGGGTGATAATTTAACAGCCGACTCCTCATTTAAACTGCTTTAAATTAATAGAACATCATTTAATAGAGGCGATAACCAAACAACAATATTCAATCCCATTCCACAACCCATTCATTCAGGAAGTAAATAAATAAAGGCTGTATCAGTGAGTAATTCCTAATGACAGGAGAAACACAGTATACAAAGGCCTTTCCTTCAAAGTAATAGTTTCCTTTGTTTGTATCGTCTCTGTCACTATCTTTGTGTCTAGGATTGTGTATCTCTTCCTCCCTCAAGCACAGATACAGTTGTTCTCCCATTGGTAAAGATGGCGGATGAGATGAACGCAGCACTTGTCAGAGGCTATTCTCAACACATCTGCTAGCTTACCGGTCTTCAAAAGGGAAGAGACAGAGAAAGATGGAACTGGGGACAATAGGGGGAAATGATAAAGAGAGTATGAAAATGACCGAGAGGGAGAACATGATGGCAGAAGAGAGAAAGAAAAGCCCAGGCGCTACAATAACATAAGAGTGGTATGGAATCACCTGGTGATTATTCAAACAACTGGGAAAAGAGAATAAAAAAGGCCTTTGGAACTCAATTTAGAACAAAACACGAAAATCAAATTTGAATTAAACATCACAGAGAAGTGGCGAGACACTAGAGGTTGATATCCCTTCCATGAGCAGTCCTCAGTCGTTGTCCACCAGTGGTTTGTCAGTGTCTTGATTAACTGGCGCTCTGTTAGATCACCTGTCACTTTACTCTCTGAGCTCCATGTTCCTGTTGCTGCTTGTTTTTATAGATTGAAGCCATTTCTCATCTCTTACTGGGCTGCTGACACGGGAATGAGTTTTTATAAACTACTAAGCAAGGGAAATGTATAATAATTCAGAAGGACATCTTGCGACATTAGAGATTTGTTAAATAGAGTGCACATGAAATATTCTCTGCCTAAACAATGAGCGATACTCTCAATAACATCCTTTGGTATTCAGATTGCCTTCCTTTAGAAGCTGTCCTGCCTAAGCAATATATACTGATTGAAAAATAAAAATGACAGACTGCCAAGACAGTGGAAAAATAAAGCAGAGGGAGAGAGAGAGAGAGGATATTGCAAGTGTAAAGTAGTTTTCCACTAGCAGTTGATTAGCACAGCTCTATTTTATCACCTGTCACATTAGGTTCTCGCGGTTCTGCGGGATATATTTCAGCCACGAAATACGGATTGAAACCATTTTTCATTGCAGACTGGAAATTGGCCGTGCACTAAAAGATATGCAATGTTTCAACGCTAATTCTGGTGAGTTATCATAAAGTATCGGCGATGCATATCCTTACGTTGCATTGCTGTCATGTTTTGTATTCTTTGTGGACAGTGACGCTAACTCAAAGTAGCATGATGAAACCTCAGGTGAGGTCTTTTGGGACAGAAGTCTGAATTGATTTTAACACAGAAGCAATCATCTGGCATGCACCACGTGTTGTGATTGAAATGCACTGGAGCGTGTTACAGACATAAATTGAGCTTTTGAGAAAAAAGGTGACTTGTTTTGTTAAGAGTTGCACTCTCGGTTATCTAAACACAAACAGATTTTGTAAGGATTAGACAAGCATTGTACAACCTGTTAATTAGTGCGATACAGAGGTGGTTGTAGGTCGATTCCATTACATTTGGACCAAGCATCAATGTTGTTTTGCTGCTGGCTTTAGCCTCATAAGAGTATAAGTGACTAATACGATTAAAGCATGTGTAAGAAAGGGATGATTGATGGATGGAGTAAACAAAATTACCACTCATGCTAACCTGATCTCATAGATATACATTACATAGCAGCAACAACAACAACAAAAAAAAAGAAAAAAGACCAGGACCACACACAAATTCCTTTAAAGCACTGCAAAAACAATGCAAATAGAAAGTCATCTTTTTGGATCTTGTTTTTGTGTTCGTGGGTCAACAACGTAGCCCTCGGAAGATTGAAAATTAGTTTTACATGTTTTAATTAATAGAGTTAAGATTAGATTTAGGCCCCAAAAAAAATAAATTTGGTGAAAATTAGGAACATGTCATGATTTGGGTTAAATTTGTGAAACACAGCTGTAAATGGGACTCAAACACTTGACTTCCACAGTGAATTACAAATTTGGTTACCCACCACCATCAACTTGCCCCCCAGGTGTAGGCTTACAAAGTTTAACAACAACCACACCCACCCATCCTTTGACAAACTAGTTTTGGTAGTTGATCCTGACCGCAGTTTGCTAAATGAGTATTTTTGAGCAGCTTCTGTGAGAGCGGTTATGGAAGACTGGCTAAAATTCTTAGACTTACTGATGCAAGTAAAAAGAAAAAGGTACTTGAATGTGAGGGTTCTCTAGTTTGTCTTAATGTCCAGTAACCAACATTTTTGTTTTGTCTGCATTACTGAATATGAAGAGTCATCCATCCATCGATTGTCAGGTTCAAACCATCAGGTGAAGGGTTAGGATTATCTGCATAGCAATGGAAACTGTTGCTCATGGATAATCTAATGCCTCCATTTACCGATGGAATGTAATGGGACCCAGTGTGCAACCCTGGGGAACGCCACTCAAAAAGATTAGTGTCACTAAGGAGAAAGAACTCCTTATAGTAAATACATTTTTTGCAACCTGCTAGCCATTATTAAGATGGGCCGTCTCTATCTCCAATATATTTCTGTACTGAGGGATGTATGAGAGAGAGAGACTTGCAGTGTCAGCATTGTTTGCTAAACTTTCCTACCGTATTTCTTTAATGCTGTAACACACCCCTGTGGCCTCACGCTGCTAGACGAACTCTGTTGAGACAATAGCAGAATAATTGAATGAATTTAAAAAGCCAACTCTCTCACCTGGCCGCATATCTCAATTTCCCACAGTAGCGTATAGAGTCAGAATGAGATAACTGCAAGAAAGTGTCAGAAAATCTAATGCATATCAAGTGAAGAGACTTGCTGACACTCCCCAGTGATAGACACCCTGTACTCACAAAATACTGCAGTGTAAAGTTGAAGGGAGTGGACAGGGAATGGAAGGGCAGGTTTTTATTTTCTTATTTGCAGAGAGAAGCCAATATGGGCTTCGAAGGCAATGCATGACATGTGTAGCGATCTATTTACTTAAGCTGGGCCTTATGCCAGTCCCTTTGAGCATGTTTTGAGGCATTGTTTCTTGGTCAGTCGATAAAAAAGCTGTTTTTCCTCTTCTTAGTGTGCGTTACCTCTTAGTATTTGTTATTTTACATGTCAGTTTGATGTCAACAACCTGATAGTCCGGGTTCTTATCCTTGAGAACATAGCTTCCATTCATTTCAAATGAACAGAGGCATTTTTTTCCTATTGGTTCCAGGAGTTTTATACACAAAATTGAGGATTTGTGGCTTTTTCACCAGTCTGCCTCATATTTATACAAAAGCATTACAGCAACAACATTCAGCACATTAATACATCTTGAGGTAGGGAACTATTATTTCCTCATGCTTTGGACGTTACTTTGCTTTACAGGGAGGTTCAACAGCCTCTGAACTATGATCAGGCGGATCATTGAAAATATTTTCTGAAAAAGCACTTAGTCTCACTGCCGTTTTTAATGTGTTTAGGCAAGATCTCAAAGATTAGTCCTGTGTGTCAAAGGATTTTTTTTTACAGATGCTTAAAATGGCAAGTCAATGAAAACACTGAATAGATATGATGTGAAGACATAATACTGTAGATATTGTAAGGAAGGTATGTATCAGTTTTTGTTACATTTGGTGGAAAGGAGTTGGTAACATTGGTTCAGCTATAGAAAATTATATTTTCACTTACTGTCATGTGTTGTCAGAGTTATCCTTCCTGACGTCTTAATCTTTAAAGCACTAAATGACGTAACAGCGCCACTCACCTAATGAGTGCACTTGATGTATCTTGGATTTATCACAGATTCAATGCATCGAACAGCGAATGACTGAAAAACAGATTTTTTTCATGAACTATCTCCTTAAGATGTAGCACCAAATGCGAAATGTAGATACGTAAAAACTATAAACTGTTAAAATGTGAAGAAATTCCAATATATTCCTAAGATATTACTCTATCAGGAGTGGGACAAATGTCGAGAAGAATGGACAATCTTAAAGACAGAGTGCCTCAGGGTCTACTTTCTCTTGTGCAGAATTGTAATTTGCTGTCTCAACACTCCAAATGTTCAAGTACATCTTGTGTAACTAATTCATAAATACAAGTGGATGTTTTCTGTGTTCCCTGGGATGTCAAGAGACCTCCCTCTCATTGCCGAAAATTGGAACATGATTCTTGTGATTTGTTTCCTAAATCCCTCGAACAACATGTAAACACTCTACGAGGACGTGTTTGGAATCGCGTGCTCAAAAATTATTTACGTAAATATTACGGACAGCACAGTGCAGCTGCGGCACCCGAAGTGAACGATGAAATAAAATCACACGTGAAATTGAGTGCATAAGCTTAAATGTATCGCTGCAAAGTACAATATAATAGCGCTATAAGCTTGTGCAGGGCAGTGTTCAGCGTGAGGGAATGAGAGGTTTGAAACGGTGATGTTTGTGTGATTGTGTGTGAAATTCAGTCAGCTCTCTGCTACCTCGTTCTCCATTCAGCATTGCAGAGTTATAACTGCAGTTTCCCCCGCAGACTGTTTGGTTGTGATTCTTAACTATGTGGAAAGAGTTGTCAGTCTGATCGAGAACCTCTCGCTCTCTCTCTCTCTCTCTCTTTCTCTCTCTAAATGGATTCCATTCCTGTCATGCATTGTATAAACACACAAGCAGGCATCTACTCCCCTGCACACAAATAAACACTGCAAAATTCTCTCTCTCTCTTTATTGCCATCTCTATCCATGCGTATTGCTATCACACTGGTTTTTGTTCTTTTGCACATGCCTCTCTCTCTCCTTCAAGCTGGCTGTGGGGGCAGGGAGTGGAGGGTATTGGTGACAGAGTGAAGACTTGGGAGATAAAAGTGTTTTCTTTTTTTTTACCAATAGGAGGAGGAGATGGAGGAAGAGAAGAGAGGGATCTCTCCATCCATGTTCCTCTCATTACCTGCTGGCAGTGTTTGGGCACTGGCGTCACTCCATCTTTCTGTGTCACAATCTGGCAAAGACAAGGGGAGACAGCGTTTCTTCCATTTTCTCCTCCCTCCTCTTTCTTGTATCGTCTTTGCTATCAAATTTAGCGACTCACTTGATTCGCTTCCCTTTTTTAAATTTTTTTTTTTGCACCTATTTCTCCTCCCATTGATCTTCATCTGGTGTGTCCTCATTTTCCTTCCAATGAAATTTTGAATGAATTAAACCGAGATAAAGAATGGATGTAAGAAATGAATTAAAAGTCATAAAAACCTTATAAATGTAATATCCAATGGCAACGATAACCTTACATTCCCCAACGATGAGGTCATTGTTTTCACGCACATCAACTGAATTAACTTTTTTCTTCTTTCTCTTCATGGAATTCTTCAAGCACCTTTATTTTTAACCCCATGCCATTATTACAGTCCGAAGCACTGTGAATATATTTAATTATGCGCTGCGTCTGCAAGTCCGTTGCAGGGCTGAGTCATTACTGCTGAATGCAATGATGGGATTCTTGCTCAGATAGTTTACTTCGCAGTGTCTCATTTTTTTTTTTTTTTTTTTTGCTGGTATCAAATGTAATTATGGTGTTGGCTTTCTGATTTTTTAATAATCAACCTGGGAGGAGTGTTTAAAGCCTCATCAAACATGATCGGACGGCCAGATTCAGATGCCTCAGCGCTCTCTAAAATAGTTGGTATTTAAATTGCAAATTTTGCTGGAACAAGTTCAAATTGAATATAGATGTAGAGGTGTGTTTCCAAGAGGTAGTTCCTCAGTTTGTGTGTATTACCTTGACTCAACTTAATTTCTAGATTGTAAGTATATACGGGTTGATTGAGAATTGAGGTAATTGACGTGAAGGAATAACAGACCGGCTGAGAATCTGTCTGAACGAGGGTGTAATCTCTCTCCCTTTCTGTGTCCCTCTCCCTCTTTCGCCCCCTCCCTCTATTTCCTCATCTGCCTGTCCCCATCGATCTCTTCCCTGATCTCTTTCACCCAAACTGATCAAGGCAGATGGCCGCCGTCCAATAGAGCCCAGGTCTGCTCGACATTTCTGCCTGTTAAAAGGAAGTTGGCTGACTTGTATTTCAAAATGTTGAGGATTATTCGATAACTTTTGTGATTCGGCGCGGCCTAAATAGAGCAAAACTGATTTATCTAGACAGTTGTTCAACAATGGCAGCTCCTTTTGGGATTTTTGGACTCGTGAAATGAGGATCGGTTAGGGGAAAAAAACCGTCTCCTCTTTTATTTTGACGACACCATTTTGAAATTTCCCGTCCCTGACCTCAAACTCATCAAAACGCAACGTTATTGCTCACACCTGCCGCCTGGTCCCAAAGTCTTCTTGCAGTTGTGTCTATGTTTTTTTTGCAGTGTTTTAAGAGAGGTGAACATTGCCTTGCAAAAGAGACTTTCCGATGCCTTGAATGAAAAAAGCCGAAGCCTCATTTACAGCTGTACCTCAAAGTTTCATACACAACTGTCGTATGTCACCGTAGAAGAGGCCGTTTCCACCAGAGGGCTTTTTTATTATGTCTGAAAATTGCAGGTGCTCTTCATTAAATGACCAGCTTGGACAGCAATTTTGAGGTGCAGCGTTTTTCAGCTGAGATACTTTGTTTGCTGTGATTTTAGCAGAAGTTAAAAGGTCAGCACAAAGGAGAGTACTGTAATTCCTTTGGTCTTTGTTTCGATAAAATAAAGACTGAACCACACAAGGATAGAAGACAAACCCGCCTTTTTGTTTGGGTTCATGAGATTTTATGGCCGAGGAAGCATTTTGTCCAGTCTGACCCTCTGTTCGTCCCGCCTTTCTTCTTTGTTATTGGATAAGTGGGAAAAAAAGTGACGAGTACAGTGTTTTACTCAAAATGGAGCATTTTTCAACTCTTGGCAACCAGGGGGAAAAAAAAAAGCCAACTCAGCTGTCAGGAGACCTCATTCTAAACTGAGTCCTGCTTTTTAAAAGTAATTTATTAGGGCCTGAGCCGGAAGGTACTTCAGGCGAAGACCCTATTATGTTTGCTCGGCAGAGCAACACATTAGCAGCACTAAAAACACACACTAAACAGTGTCCCAGCCCCCTGCCCAACACTCATGAGGCAGCTTGGCCAGACGACCTGGAGCCGGTGTTCACATACACACCCATTCAAAACCTGGTACTAGACTGTTCTTGCTGTCAATGAGCGCACACAATATGCGCATAACACGCACAACACGCATAATCTAATTTCACCCCCTGAACATGCATGAAATTCGGCACACTTGTTCGGTCTGGCTAAACATTCACTAATAAAAAAAAAAAAACACCACAAAAGTCAATAGCGCCACCTAGGGAGCCACACAACTACAAGATAATTTTTGATAATTTGCAGCGCGATAACTCCTCCCACGAATGTCCCACAAACATGGGACCAACGCCGTTGGACTCGTCTCATGAAGACGTAAAATTCATACACTCTGACCCCTCCCCTATCTACAACAGAATGTCCACAATTTGGACAAAACTGTCAAAATGAGGACTTTTTTTTACTCCCTGAACAAAATCTGAACAACTCTGCTCTTCAAAAATCTTTAAAAGTTTTTATATGACTCACTCGGTTTGGATTTTACAAGCCCTCACAGTGGGGGAGACACGTCTCACGCTTACAATGGAAGCCTATGGGGAGACCGTGTCCTCTCAGGGTACATACTGTCAAACAAACGCTTCTCACATCTACACCATACATCCCACAGCTTTTACAAACACACCACTGCATTCCTGACAAAAATCCCTACAAAAATATGGTATGATGTGTCACTCTTCACCAACGCATGCCGACTTATTTCACTTTTCCACACTCCAATTCTGTTGATCCTCCTCTCTCTCCACTCTAGCACAGATCAAAGACAGAGCAGTGGGGGAGGGGTTCTTAAAGGGCCAGCTCTCAGCTCTGCTCTCACTCTCGCACAGATCAAAGACAGAGCAGTGGGGGAGGGGTTCTTAAAGGGCCAGCTCTCAGCTCTGCTCTCACTCTCGCACAGATCAAAGACAGAGCAGTGGGGGAGGGGTTCTTAAAGGGCCAGCTCTCAGCTCTGCTCTCACTCTCTGATCAGACTCAGGCTTCGAACTCCTAAACTACAAGGCCTACAAACTTGACCAATACACCGTTGGATTCTGGCCGCCGTCAACCGCGCGGGGGCTCAGGCCCTACCAACGCTGCTTGCAGCTTTAATTTTACCTTCTCCCTTGTTTGGACTCCCTTAAACATTCTCAAAGTCACATTAAGACCAGAATTACAATAACTTTGGCTCCAAAGAAACACAGGCAGGCATGCAAATGTCAGTGACTAATTATCCACTTGTTGACACAACCAGTGATTCTCTTTACACACACAAAACAAGCACAAACAAATTAGCTGATGAGAGATATACCCACATTTATGCACATATACACAGACACAACTGGGAATCTAAGTATTATTGTGAGGTTGTTTGCATGTGTTAGACCGCCCACCATTCCTGATCTGCATAATCAAACAAGCTTCATTTAGTATTAATTAATACCTACTTTGTTTTCAAAGTTGAATATGATGATGGCATCCATCAGGCATTAAACGCCTCTCTTCCCCCTCCCTTTTCTGTTGTGGCACGGTGGCACGAGCCGTTGTGCGTTTAAAAAGAGCAAAACCTCGCCGAGGAAATTTGGCACAACTCACAAAACGTTTAACCTTGAACTCAAAAAGAGAAGCCAATAAAAATGCGTTTCATTTTTCAATCCTTTTTTACAGAGTTGCTTTAAGAACGGGCTGGCCAAAAAAACAAAACAAAAAAATAGCACACACCGGGCAAACGCACAACAACAACAGTGTAACACACATACAAGATTCCAAGGAAGCTGAATGGAGCTCCTCATTTCATGAATATCTCAAAACCTAACTATTAACATATTCTGCTTTGTTGCAGGCATGTATGAAAGTTAATACACCCCCATACTGAAATATTCATTATTCATACAGTATACATGTAAAGGACATCAACAGAATGTTTCAATAACCAGCACTCAGCGGTGGAATTGGGTCCACTCGTGCATATTTGAGTGGATTTTTGGCAGGATTTTAGTTCTTGGGGGTTAATTGTTCATGCTAAACTTGCTGTCTACTCGCGATAGAAGGGTTGGCCCGCAGCCTCGCAGGGCATATGATTTTGGGTCGGTAGGCAAACTATTAATGGAGCAGCGTGTGTCTGTTTGTGAGACGGTGCTTCATGAATAATTAGTTAATTGGAAAAAAGGTTAGAATAATTCGTCAATTTCACATCTTTCCACAACTGTAGGTGGGGACAAAAGCGCGCTGACAGCTCCAGTCGGCATCCCAGAGCGCCGTCTCATTCACTGTACTTTGTTATAGCCACAAGCTAGCGTGCTACTTCAATGAAGGGCACATAACTGTGCAGGATTCTTGCAGGTTACATGTAAGACATTTTATGGCCTTTTCAAGGCCGCTGAATTTTGAACAGCCATTTCACAATCTGATACCAATACAAACTAAATAAAAATGAATAGTAATGATCAATAATTGATTGCCTCTCATCCCAGAAGTAGATGTGAAAGTCCAGCTGCTGGGATTTGGTCCAAACTTTCATTGAATCTCTGAACAAACAGACTGTTGTTTACTTTGGAGATGGAATGGCCCAAAAGGGGTTGGAAAAAGTTTTAATGCTCATTTCCGAATCAGAGAAAAAAAAACTAAATAATGTGGATTACTATATGGCACTTTGATCGTGTGTGTGATCGACAGCAATAAAGCACACAGCCATGTTGCGAGCCTCAGGTTGAGTTTACAAACTCTATTTAGTGGGTAAATGATTTCTCTTGACTCACAAGAACCATTTCCATACGTTTGCATTGTGAGCTTCAACTCTAGAAGTCATTTCAATCTTGATTGGAGGGAAAAAAGACAACTATGATGTCATATTATAGTACATAGATGCTGAATTGCAGATTTGATGCCGAGGTCTGGTCAGAGCTTTCTCATGACATCCCCCCCCCCCCCCCCAAAAAAAAAACACTTAGAAAATTTCTCTCAACATAAATTTACTTAAAGACATTTCTGACTTCATCACTGAATGGGTTCAAAGTAATTGATGCAATTTCTGAAATAGTCTACATGAGCATTTTACATGATTGAAAACAGCAGGAACTTCAAATTGCTTGTGTAATTCCAATCATGGTGGCTGCCTAACCGCATGATATGAGATTTATGTTATTCAAAAACGCCTGAGATGTAAATTATGTTACAATTAATATTATTTAGAGTTGAAACACATCTGACGGAAATATACGATCACATCTGACATATATATATATATATATATATTATATATTTATGCAGTCCTATAACCTACAGTCACATTTTATTCATTTGATTTATGATATTTATATATTTAAAACCACATTTAAACATTTTAAATGTTAAATATCTTTTTTTTTTTGTCAACTTCTTTATTCATCAGTATTCGGAATATGAAACCACAGCACCGTTCATCATATCTAACAGATGACCAGCAAAGATGAAAAGACTTGAGCAGAACTGGAGCGATAAAAAAACACTGGCCATCCCTCAAAGTGCACACACATGTATATCCTTCAGTTACGAGAGGGACTGTGTTCATGTCCACGTGCTGCCTGCTCACTGAGTGTGTCTCATGAATAGCGTTGTCTATGCACAGAAGTTGGAAAGAGACAGAGGCTGACTACCAATCATTTAATTTTAATTAAAAGGGCAGGATTTTTGTGGGGGTTCCTTTTTATAAATCCTGTCTCTCTGGGTCTTCTTTTTGTTTTACATTCATCCCCATTCTGTCCTCTGTTGCATTCAGTACTCTGCATTCTTCTCGGTCTCTCCTTGCAATCCAGTACTGCCAAAATTCCCTCACTAGCATGTGTCCCCTTGGCCCGAGGACTAGTCTGTCCTCAGCCTTGGCAGGACCTCTGACGGACTGCCGTGCCAGTGTGACTGGCAGCAGGCTGGGTGGGCAGCTCCATCACTTGTTGGGAGGTGGGGCAAATAGAATCAACCATATGACTGCAAATTCACTTGGGTGTGAAGCAAATGTCATTCTAGCTCTTTTTATTTTTCCTCCCATCTGTGTGTCTTTCAAATGCTTGCAGTGTATTTTGACACTTTGTCCGAGTTCTTAGAAGTTAGATTCAGCTCCAGAAAAAAACAACTTGTTATGTCAAACCCATAGGCTGTATAAGAGGTGTGACATCATAGATTTGTTTGTGACCTCACGAGCCTTGAACACAGCTTTTTTAGCTGTGGCCATCTTGGTTTCGGAATATTTTGGAACCATATTTGGATGAAATGGAGGAGCCGGAGAAGAATGGGGAACATAAAGTCAACCCTGTCATAGTTGTCACAAAAGGGGAAAATAACCGTGACGAAAGCTTTTTTGGGGGGGGTAGAGGGGGTTGACTCACATTTAAGAGCACACAGTGGCCATTTGAGGAACTGCAAAATTAAGCAATCCGCTTTCAAACCTTTCTGGAAAGATGATTTGCCCAGAATAAATCCAATGTGGCACTGGTTGGCAAGAATTGAGATGCGTACGGAAGGAAGGACAGCAGTTTATGACTCTTGAGTGTTTGTATTTTACATTAAACCGTCTTGTAAGGTTGTGATGAAATCCTGCCGATACACCCTAGAACAGGGGTGGGCAACCATGTGCCATGGAGGGCCGTGTGTATGCAGGTTTTCCTTCCAACCAAACACTTTAACAGGTGATTCCACTGATTAACACACCTCTGTGGCTGAAGGTGTGTGAATCAGTGGAAGAAGAACAGACAGATAAGTGTAAATGTGACTGATGCCATCCAGCGGGTAATGACCACAGGAAAGTAGGAAGTTGGGTGGCTTCAATACAAGGGGAGAAAAATAGGAATATGAAAGTGAAGGAAGCGTGGACGGATTGGCAAGTGCAGTGGCAGGGACTCACGTTGGACATTACGAAGTGGAGAAAGTAGTTTTGATGTGATATTTGGACAGGTAACGGTGTCGCTGCCGTGGGATCCAGCTGTTTGATTCTGAAACTGACCTTGATGTTTTTCTACATCTCTCAAACTTCCTGTGCCTAAAATTAAGCAGATTGTCGTAAAACTTTTACTTAAATGATATTAAATATTCTTGTAGCCACCCGTCAGTCCCTATTTTGATTCAGAACTTGTATCAGCACCATGTATTTATTGTCGACTAAAAATAACCCCCCAGCAAATGTAGTATTTGCTTCCTGTTCAAAAAAGTTATGTAACACCCAGTTTAAAAAAAAAGAAAAAGAAAACTGCCACTGACAGGAAGTTAGCAAATATTTAAGTCGACTGACATTGTTAGGTTTTGTGTGTGTGTGTAATAACAATGTTATTACTAAAATCCATTTTCTCATTGATAAAATAAAATCATGCAAACAAACTCTATGTTAAACAACCTTTTATAATAAAACATTCTTGAAAATGTGTCTTCTTCAGCTCCCGGGTTTCACAGCTTTTCAATTGTGCGTCTTGTTGTATTAATGTTTGACGGAAAGAAAAAAAGGAAGGAAAAAAAAAACCCCTCCAGGTTCAAATGTGAAAACTTAGCTAAACATTTTGCTCCACATACGGGCTCATTTTCTACTTCAGTGCAAAAGTACAGGAGCTGCGTAAAAGGCCTTAATACATAATTCACCACCATCTGTCCACAGCACATGTTGTGTAATAAAAGCTGTCTTGTACCCTCTTCTGCTCCCTCGTCTCCATCTCGCTTTCTCTTGCTACCTTTTACTTTTTTTTCCCCCCTCACATTGTCGCTCTGTTGTTTTGGTGTAGCCTGAATGTTTCAGGGTGCTGCGCTCATTTCCAGTTTCACTTCAACTCTGAGGAAGCGCCTCTCAAATACACAGGACGGCACGATAAATCCAACTTGAGCCAGCTTTTATTGTTGTTGTTGGGTTTTTTTTTGTGGACATTTGTACGATTTATAATCGGAGGTTATCATCTCAGCCGAACAACGGCACAATAAATTTCCAATGGCAGCTCTTTAAAAAATGTTATAGAAAATACCAAGAAAAAATATAAAATGAAATACAAGGACAAGCCAAAAGCCCATTTTGTCTTAAATTTGACTTACGGTACAGATGCCTATCAATATTAAATCTGATGCTGGAAACAAATCGAATTTTTAAACTTTTACATGAAAACGTGGGAATATTTTCTATGTTACATGTGTATGGTGCTTGTGTAATTTCATTCACGGCGCAGATTGAAAAGTCTTGTTGCTGACATCAATGTGGGATCACTCACAGGTTTTATGTCAAATGTATCAGATTCATTTGGGACAGATTTTTATCTTAAATGTTTAAGGTTCTCTGCTCGCCTACAGTAACTGAAAAACCCCAGCTGCTCAACTTCTACTTTGTAGTGGGAGGGCTTGGATTTTGTTAATTTAAGAATTTCACTTATTAGCAAACATCTTTAGTCATCCTCGCCACGTCTACTTTTTAAAAGACTTTTCTGTTTTGCACTATCTCCTCTCCTACGCTTATTTTTCTAGCAATTTCTCAGCTCTTTTTTTTTGTCCTCCCTTTTCCTTTTCCATCATCCTGTCTTTGGTCTCTTTCTCTCCTCCCTGCTGGTTGCAGTAGATACTTGTTACAATAGAGCGCTGTCAAGGACTAATGGATGCCAGAGCAGCTTCACTCTACCTGTGGGTCAATTAGCATTTTTCATAACTCATCAGGTCTCTTGTCTACGATGGTATGCGGTGTCTGATTGTGTGGGTTGCTGTTTGTGTGGTTTCCCTCTCATCAGGCCTATTGTGGAGGCTGACAATGCAGCGGCCATGCGAACCACTTTCTTTTGTAGTCCTTATAGAGTCAGAGGCTGGCGTGTGTGGGTGGTTAAGTGTATATCTCTTTGTGTGTCTGTTTGTACGTGTGCACGTGTGTGTGTGTGTGGGTAAAATGTCAGTTTGTAGGGCAGAACAACAGCCCACTGTTGATTCTTCACCACTACGTATAGTACAGAAGGTCCTCAGAGTAGTTCAGCCTCCTGGGAGAGGCGGAGAACAAGAGATGTCTCATTAAGGGAAGAATGTAAGATCATGTGGAGGGATTGGAGACCTCTTAGTCAGTCAGGGCACTAAGTAGAGAGTGCTAACTCGGTCTTAGCACAACGGCTAGCCATGCAGGATGTGTCCTACATCTTTTATGCATGACAGAAAAAAAGAAGAGTGTAGACTCACTCTTTTTTGGTTCACATTATTTATTCAGGGGTTACTCACTGACACATTCACACAACTATAGTCTAATTTTCAGGCCAATGAGCAGTCGCAATCTTGCTCAAGGGTACCTCAGTGGAGGTAATGAGGGCTGCTGCTTCACCTACCCCACCTAGATGTATGCTATTGGTACTTGGAATTTAACTGCCGGTTTGCTTATGTAACCTTGAGGCTACCACTGCCCACATTACCCATAACGCCCTTCGGTTGCCACATCAGAGGAGAAGACATCCACCAAAAGTTAACAAGTTCGAAGAATAACTTCTTCTAAAAACGGAAAGACGAGTTAAAGACTCTAAAGCCCAGAGAAATCCTGTCTAGTTTAATGAAGAACATGATGTCTGTGCTGTGTCAGGAGAGTTGGAGTAGTCGTAGTAGTTTCAACATCAGCGATGACAAAAAGTGAACCAGCAAACACTGCAGGCTTTGCAGAAAAAAAGACATTTTGCTTTATACTTTTGAGTACATAAGAGCCTGTGCTTCTTCTATATGTCTGTACTCGAGTAAATAAGCTGAATCAGTACTTCCTTTTTTTAATGTCTGTACTTCTACTTGAGCAATGAATGTGTGTACTTTTGCTACCTTTGTCCATACAGGATGTTGTCATTTAATACATTGCATTCGTCTTTCGATGGCTTACCAAAACTAAGTTGGTACTGCGTACTCATTGAGGCGATGTGCTCGTTCGGGTTGTTGACCTGCATAAAGGAGGCGACGGCTACATTTCTCAGTGTTTTGTTAAAAAGGCTCAAATGTTGTATATCCCTGCTCATAGATGGCAAATTCTTTCTGGGCAATATATTGTCATTTTAAGCAACTGTGCATGCGAGAATATAGAAGAATGTAAATATTTTCCGAGTATTACAGTCCGCAGTGACAATAGGCTGCATGGAGAGTCAGAAATATCAAATCGCCAGACATATTTGCGTTCCCGTGTATGTGCTCTTTTCTGCCATTCACTCTTTATGTTCGCAGCAGCGCACACATGGCCTTTTGTCTCTGTGTGGCTGATCTTTTAACTCCCGCCACCCTCCAGGCTGGCACCATATGCAGCCCCTCAATTCAGGCCTTTGTGGCCATTTTAAAAGCTCGGTTGACTGAGATACACCCGCGTTATAATAATATACTCTAATGGTGTTGAATTCTTCTGTCAATTACATTTGACATGGAAATGACTGACGTTTGATCCCTGGCACTAATCACACCTATTTCAACACAAAGTGTGCTGCCGGAGCGGTGTGTTTTGTTGAGTTGATCTGAGTGTGAATGTCATCGATCTTTCTCCAGAACGTGATGGAAACACGCAATGAAAATTCCGACAAATGAGGCATAAACTTTCCTGCGGACTCTACTCCCCCCAATCAGTGTCCATTCATAGCTTTTGTTTCCCCCTCTGAGGGGTTGTCTGTAATGAATGCAGTCAAAAAGGGCAGTGGGGGAAAAAGAAAAAAAAAAAAAGGACAGCACGAAAGGAACAGCAAGACTTCTATTGTTATTAGAAATACAAGAGATGGTTTGTGATCCCCCCCCGTGTTCACTGATAACAATAAATCCGTTTGGATGTAAATGACGGCGAGTTAAATCTGCCATTTTAACAAGAACAAATTAAGTTTCTGTCTTCACATGAATCCATGTAGTTTTGAGGCTGACGTGAATTTGTTGAAGACACAAGACATTTTTCCCACCTAACAAGTTTTATTTACATAATCCCAGTAAATCTCCTTAAATACACCCACACAACAAATTATGATCTTTTATTTGTTCTGTACCATTCCCGAGTAACTTAGTTCCCTGCAATGCATTCTGGGTACCTCGAGCAGGAATGAACCTTCTCTAAGACACACCTATCAGGAAAAGTAAGGTCAATAGTTGAAATTGAATGAAAGGATAAGAGTGACATGCTGATACTACAGTTTTTGGATTAATGTAAATATACGGAAAAGAAAATAAGTCCAGAACTCGAGACGGTTCATGTTGTTGTCCTATTAATCTTTTTTTTGAAAGTCAAAGTTATATAATTGAACGATACGTATTCTCAAGAATGCATCTGAAGCAGTTTAAGGAAGGCCTTCCTTGTCACAACTACTTGATTTTTTTTTATGTTTGTGTAATTTCTATTTATAAGTCAAGTAACAAGCGGCAATACTTGATCTTGCACAAAATTTGATTCATTTCATGTACAAATTCGGTTGATTTGACAATTATCTCGGTATTTTTAAGATTGAACGTGGTATGTTTTCCTTTGAGATTGTTTGTCTCTTTCTTTTTAATTTAAGAAGTCAGTTTTGTTGGAACGTGAGAGGACAGGTGGCTGTAATTTTGTCATGATTCAAAGCAAGTCAACTTTTCATGTAAAATTACGTCAGTTCGTCTCCTTAGGTTCCATCGACTTCAAATGCAAAGGCAATCAGGTGACTCACTGTTCGGCATGAAATAAATAGTTTTATTTATGTATTTCTGAAATTGTTTGAAGTCAAACTTAACCGAACTTGGTGGAAGGGTATGGCGGGGAAACAGGACAAACGCCGCAGTTTATTTGCGCAATATTCACGTTCGTTATGGGAAAGCTGTTTGAACGCGTTCGTGTGATTAAATTGGAACTTTTACAGTCGTTGCAATGAATTTAATAAGAAAAAAAAAACCAAAACCCCAAACCCAACAGTTCCCTGAAACATGCTACACATGTACTAGTTGTCTACTTGGAGTGACACAACAAGCAAGAGTGCAATAAATAAATTCATGAAAAATGAATGGGTTTTGTACCCTCATGAGAGAAAATTAATTCACGTGTCGTTATGGCAGTTTCTTCATTTATGATTCATAAAAGATGCAACCTAAATGCAGGTGAGCAACTTGTGTTAAAACAACCCAAATTCCTTTTCATCCCTCATATTTTTTCTCCACATTTTGCCCGATTGCTTGCTTATTCAGATTATTTCAAGTTGTTCCCAGTTTGTGAGTTTGTTTTTTTTTTTTTATTATTTTGCCCCCCAAAAATCACATCTGCGTTATTTTACAGCGAAATGAATCAACTTTTTTGCTCCAACCCCGGTAAATTAAAGCTAGAGAGGCCAAGCAAAGGTCTGTCGAGTAGAATTCATCTCTCCAATCCCCCAGCCCCACATTTTACCACCAGCTCTTTAAAAGCATGTTTAATGCGCTTCTCAAAATAGGAAATTGGCCTCGTAGATCACCGCACATTTCTCTGTCATCCTCCGGCAAATATAGTGGTTTGTCTGTCTCGGTCATAGATCTCCTTCAGGCCTGTGCATGTCTGTACACACGGGTGACACTGGACGAGAAAGATGGCGGAGTTGTTCTGGATCAGAGGACCCTATATAAAGGAAGTCGCTGAAAGGTAGAGACCGGAGAATATTCCTCTACAAGCTCTGTCCTCATGCATTTATTATTCCTTCTCCGTGTGCCGTTTCCGGCAGGGAAACTTGAGAACTAAATTCCTCAGGATAAGCTTGAACATAGAGAACATTAAAGAGGACAGCCTGCGAGAGGAAACCCCTCCTGCAGCGTTTTTTTCCTCCCCTCTGCATTTCTTGCGACTCTTGCCTTTTTTCAGATCCTGATTAAGCGAGCGTAGATGGTGCATTCCAGCCGAAACAACACAGCAACTGTTGAGCTGCACCCCGAAATACCAATAACACTAATCTGACGCCGTTTTCTCTCCACAAGTGCAATAATCTGCACGGTAGGCACAACCGCTTCATTTTACATTCAGTTAAATTTGTCCTTGGACAGAGAACACCAGCTCCATGGCCGTTACATCCGGCGGTTAGATATTAAAAGGATGAAATTAACAGACCATTACGGGGGTTTCTTCCGGATCAGAATGATCTAACATATGTTCATCCATCATTCTGGATTCAAGCCAAGCTCAGTGGAGATCGGCGAGATTTGGCCCTCATTTACGGCGAAGCCAGTAGAGGTGATACGGCGTGTAAAAATCTGCACGAGGTGGGGTTGATTTATTCAGGGAAAAAGAGAAAAGTCGTCCTGTCGAGTTTTCGTGCATTTCTGCATGCAGTTGTGTAATTATACTTAAAGGCATTAAATGAGGACGATTCAGTTTAACCTGAGCATCACAAATGGAATGAATAGCAGTATCGATACTAAACTCTGTCTTCGTTGGACTTTGTAAATCCACCCCAAGCTGTTCGAACATAAACCAGACAATAACAAGTCAATATTTTAATATTGAGAACTGCTCTGACAGAAGAACATGTATTCAAATGAAGTGAGACGTCTTCAGGGGAAAGATAAGTATGGAACAGTTCCAAGTGCTTTCTGATCAATCCCAGTATCTTTTTCATTCCCGGTTTAAGGATCGAGTTTTTTTTCATCATGAATTGAAGATGCAAAACAGATGAGATGCATCTCTTATTCTCTCACATCTGCTTCTGTCCCCTCCGCTCTCCTGTCCTCCTCGGCCTCCCTTCTCTTCTCCTCAACATCTTGCCGTCTCTCGTTCCTCTTCACCTGCCTTCCACTCCTCCGTTCCTCCTCCCTTCCTGCCTCTTCAAACCCACGCTTCTAAGCTGATAAATATGAAATTGAATTTATCAGAAAGTTACTGATTCGATTTGGGAAATTACAACTGAATACAAAATTCAGTCTAAATTTTACTGGATTGTACTGTGAACTTAGAGAAAATAACAAGGTGTTCAAATTTACAAACTCTAGAGGAAGAAGAATATGTATTTATTTACTATTGTCATGTTAGAACTTGGGCAGCACGGTGGTGCAGTGGTCAGCACTGTGGCCTCACAGCAAGAAGGTTCCGGGTTTGAGCCCCGGCTTGAGTACAGGATCTTTCTGTGTGGAGTCTCCATGTTCTCCCTGTTCCTGCGTGGGTTCTCTCTGGTACTCCAGCTTCCTCCCACAGTCCAAAGACATCAAGAGGGGACGAGGCTGATTGATACTCTAAATTGACCGTAGGTGTGGCTGTGAGTGTGAATGGTTGTCTGTCTCTGTGTGTTGGCCCTGTGATGGACTGGTGACCTGTCCAGGGTGAACCCTGCCTCTCACCTGAAAGCAGCTGGGAAAGGCTCCACCCCCCCACCCCCCACAACCCTTAATTCTCTTCTCTTGAACTTTTTTTTATTTCTACCCTTTAACTCCTATTTCATTCCTTTCTCACTCCTGACATCACCACCCTGCCTCCATAGGATTTTGTCCTGCATTCTTCGTTGCTCGTGTCCCAACTAACAGTTGAGTCACATCTTTCTTTATCACATTCCAGCCGTGACCAGAGTGTGAATAATGTTCTCGGGTCGTGACAACACCCCCCACCCCCCACCATCCAGACTTAACATTTTTCGCTTAATTAAGAGCACTAAGGGGGATTAATTTGAAGCAACTTTATATGCAGAACTAGCAGGAAGAAAGTTGCTGGAAAAGTGAAAAACACTTCAATGATTCATCTGCGTGACCATATTCAGCCTTTTTTTTTTTTTTTTAACACAGTGAAAACAACAGTAAGATTTTAGTTCAGAGAATTTGAGCGAAATTAAAAACGAAGGTCAAGTTAAGAACACTGGCTTTCTGACCGTCAACGCAATTGAGTTCAGACACAGCTACTGATCAGTAACGTGGACAAATGTACCAGTGATTGCATTTGAGAGGGGATTTCTGTTCAACAGATCTGTGAATCGTCGGCTGCTGCTCATGGCAGTTAAAGGAACACGGCAACTTTTGAAGAAAAGTTGACATCTTTCGTCCCCGTCCCAAATCCACTTTTTCCCCTTTTTTCTTACTTTTTTTGGAACAGTGCTTCTCCCCCTTCCATGTTTCTCCACACCGCAAATTCTCATTCTCACTATGGTTTCCGTGGAGTTTTTTTTTTTTTTTTTAATTTACGCCAGTTAGCTTTAGCCAGACCGGTGCAGTGGTTAAGTATCTGATTTTGTAGGCGGAAAAAAAACAAAAAAAACAACCTCCTGAAGTAAGTTGGTTGGTAAACGCCCAGTCTTTTCTCTTCTAATCTCTTAGGATTCTGAAAATTGTATCTCGAACTTCATCTTCGGTGAGTAGAAGAAGGGAGCTCAGCCGGGACCTCTAGAATGATTGCGATTCATCTTGAGTAGTCTACTTAACAATAATCTTAGTACTTAAAAACTTCTGCATCATACTAAAAAGTGTGAGCATAGAGCTTTACCCCCCCCCCCCCCCAAAAGAAAAAAAAAAGCAGCAGATTTGAAGTAGAATTAATCCAAGGTAGACTGTTTACCTCCTCGGAAATTCGAGCACGGCTGGGTGGTGGTGAAATAGCAGCATGACAGCTGATAGGAAGTGGCGGAGGTGATTTGTTGAATGCTGATAAAGCGAGCGGATGTTTCTACTTAATATGTGGGTAAAAGAAAAAAACATGACTTGTTACTGCAGGCAGCTGCTGGTTTGTTGTTCATTGTACAGCTCGAGCTGACACACAGGGAAGCGATGCTAAATCTCTAACATCAGGGGACTGCACTTAGAGTACAGTCTTCTTTGGATTTATGTCCATATTTTACAATGTACCAATATTTACACTTTGCAGTTTATTTATGCAAACCCCACTGCGCAAACACCTCCCCCCAAGAAACCACAGATATTCTTACCTAGACATTCTCAGATACAACCCAGGATATCTATGGTGGATAATCTCTGAATACACAGTACATAGATTTCATGTTTGGACTATATCAGTTCCAGAAATGGGATCATGTACTGCTAGAACCCAGAGTCCATGTTCCACCTAGATACTGAACATTGATATATTCAGGAACATCTATAAGCAATCCTATCTGAAGTCTTGATATGTAACGGTACGCTCCATGTCATCCAGTGTCTTGGTAGAAATGGGGAGGGGTAAGTAGGATCTCGCACAAGACCAGGACCTTTCCCAAACCGCAACCAATACCTTACTGGTATTCATCCTACAGCAAGTGATCATTTTATCCCTGAAGTCAGCGTGTTTGAAAAGAAAACAAATGTGAGAGTGTAAGGATCCCAGCAAATTTTACAACGGCTCAAGTGCACTGACCGAGCCGGGGCACCTCCAAACCTGCGGCCCTTGTTAGATGTTGTGTTGGGTGTGGCCCGAAAGTGGGAAGATGAAAATTTGTATTGGCATCATTTGGATGGGCGAGTGTGTGGGTGTGGCTTACTTTGGGAATTGATGGCACCAGGATGAACTATGGGAAGCGGGGAAGGCAGCGTGATACTTTTGATCTCATACCTAAACATTGTTGCGGACCAAGTACCCCCCTTCATGGAAACGACATTCCCGAGTGGCCTTTTGCCTTTTTTTTTTTTTTTTTACCAGCCACACTGCAAAAACGCTTCAGGAATAATTTGAAGAACGCAACAGCAAGTTCAGTTTGTTGACTTAGTGTCTTCATCGGTTTTGCGGAGTTCAGGCTTCGACAAACCAAATCTGTGCTGGTGGCAAAAGGGGGCAGATTCAACCTGAGGTGGGTGGCCATAATTCTGTGGCTTATCTGTGTGCTCTAAATGTCCCATACAATCATGTAACTTAAATTAATAGACTCATCTTGTTCCCTTGTTTCAGCTCAGGGCAGTGCAAGTATTCAACCTGGAATTTACATGCTCATCTTTCATTCCAAGTGATCAAAGTTGAGGAAATTCTCTTGAGGCGTTCCTGAGATACTCCGTAGAAAGAGACAGATGGGCATTCGAAAAAAAACATAATGCCTGAGGCCACAGCTGTTGCTGGCACAGATGAATAAAAATAATGATGGGTTTGGGTTCAAATAGGCACTTCTGTAAAGTTGAGAGAACAATCAGGATTCTTATAACACCGTCTCATGGTTGGAAACTGGAAACTGACGGCGATCTCCTGTTGGTATTGCTGTCAAAAACACACCAGTCAAACTGACTTGCAATTGGCAACGCGGATCAGCATTCGTTTAGTCCACCCACCACCCCAACCTGCCTTTTTATGGATTTTCCAGTTCTTAACACAATCAGATTTCCTTCTTTCTTCTGATTATTACGATGTCGCTTTATAGTATCTGTCAAACCTCCATATGGGTAGTGAGGTTTTCTCATTTGCATACTAGGCTACTCCAAAATACAGGTATGCAGATGAAATATAATACATTTTACGATTTCTTTCGATTTCTGATAAAATCAAAGAAATACAGTTTTCCCGGACGACCCATGAGTTTAAAATACACGCACGCCCTTACAGATCTCTCTCAAGTCAAGTGATGAGATCACACTGGAGCAATTTAGAAACACATTCCTCCACATAAACACGCAAAAGTCACTCTGTTCACTCTTTCAGCCTCTGCAGGATGAGCGGTATGACTGGGTTTTTTTTGAGTGGTAAAAGGGAACAAGTTGTCTTGGTGGGTGGCCAAAACCCATTTACTTTCCAAGAGCCAGCTAGACCGTGCTAGTTGGTGAGCTTATCTAAAATTAATCAAAATATTAGAGTCTGAACTGATTTCACACATGTTTGGCTGCACTGCGGAAGCTGGGAAAAAAACCCAACCCAGAATTAA
Organism: Aulostomus chinensis; assembly: GCF_037954235.1. NCBI lineage: Eukaryota > Metazoa > Chordata > Actinopteri > Syngnathiformes > Aulostomidae > Aulostomus > Aulostomus chinensis. The sequence continues at coordinate 18,007,132 of NC_141323.1, read as the reverse complement.
CAAAATTCATTTCCGATTAAAAAAAACAAACAAAAAAAAACAAGGAAGTGCAGGGGTTGTTTTCCTTTTGACACCCTTTATAAAGGATTAGAGCTGTTCAGTTAAGGCAAGATTCCTCATAACACCTCTATATTTAATGTATTCATGTCGGATTAGCACACATTCTCTTCTGATGACCAAACAAAGATATACACACACACACACACAGAGCGTTCTATATTTACTTACACCAGCAGCATGGTTTATCTACTGCTACTTTAAACTGGGAAAAACGTTTTAGTTTTTCAATGAGGTAAATATCACCATTCTATTTTTACTTGAATTCCAAGTCCCAAGGATTCTTTTAACTACGCTCGAAAATGATCGCTGCAAGCTGTACATTTCAAACTGCCAATCAGCTGACACATTTGAAGTATTCTAATTATTTGTGAGCCATACAATGATGTTGTTGTATCTATAAAAGAAAGTGGAGTTGCAGTCACAGAGAACAGTCGTGAAAAGTCATCAAGTGCATTGTTTTCCTGTAGAGGATATTAGTGGTATCAGTAGAAGTATTCTGTTGGACTGCAGGATACGGAGGGTGACTAACACATTTTCCCATTAATAATTGAAAACTGTTTTTTTTTTTTTTTACATATTCTATTGTGTAGGTAGTAATCGAGAGATACTCAGTTATTCCATACGTTACATTGTCTTCCTTTCTTTTCGCACCAAAATACACGACGATAATCCTGTTGTATGTCTGACTGTCGCATGTTTGGAACATAAAGCGTCCCTCCATTTTTGCAGAGTATGCACCAAATTAAGTTTTATGAGTATGTCTTGATTTAACGCATCCTAACTACCTATAGTTAAGTTCAGTTCCTCGATACTCCTCGTAATAATCTGTAATTATTACTTTTATTTTATGACCAACACTGAACCGGCACTTTTAGTGGAAGTGCAAGGGTACACTATAATGCAGTCCCACAGTTCCCCTGCAATCCCAGCCAAATGACATTTTAAAGTAGGGCAAAAGGGCCGTTCTGTCTTATGGGCTAATAGAAGCTGCTTTGCCGAGCTACGCTCAGCTTTATTTACCCCGTTTTCCCTCCTCTCTTCGTCTTTCTGGCTTTATTGTTCTTGCCGATGTTTCTTTTCCTTTTCACTTGTTTGCTCCGTCCGTCCTTCTTGTGCTTTCCTCCTGCTTTTACTGGAGGGAAAAGACCTTTTTAAGGAGAGTGGCTGATGCCGCATACAAAACACAGCCGCAGAAGACTCAAGCACGGTTGGATGGCGGGGCAGGTGTCCCTTAAAAGCAGAAATAAAAAGCACTCCAGCAGACAAAACACTTTCAGGTCAGTCACGACATCAAACAAACTACTCCCTCGCCATGTTGTAGTACTTGTAGAACTTTGTCTGCATACACAAACCCTACATGATGTTATGACTCCCAAAACCTCCGCCCAAGTACCGTACGTGGGTAGGATCATACTAAGTGTAGGGCGAGGTGACAGCTCTTTGTATTGTGTTCTGCAGGTGTAAAGTGCCTCTCATCTTGCTGAATATACAGTGTGTGTGATCGTTGGCAGAGTGCATTTCCCCAACTGGATCAGTAGGTGTCAAGCATCCTGTCTGCAGGACCTGGATATTAACTAATATTACATTAAACAGAGAGATCATCACCTTGTTCTCAAGTCAAATATCACTTTTCATGTAGTAGCTTTATTAGTGAGTTCATGAAATTGTTTGGACCTTCCATTCCAACTTTATTCCATATATTTTCCTGTCACATGATAGACAGCAGTAACGCAGTTACATGGTACGACTAAAACTATGAAATTGTGTAGGTATTTTGCTGTAGCTACAGCTTATACAACAAAAGACGATGTGCGTGTCTTGAGTGATAGATGTAAAAATGCAACAAATAATCTGCTTTGACTCCTGTAGTAAAACTAAATGAAGATGAAGAGAGTTGTCGTTCAAAAATATTCAGTCCTTTGGATTTATCTTCAGTCACACTTAGTATTAAAACGTTTCAGGTGTTTTTGACCAGACTTCAGTCGGGTCGTACCGAAAGTACAGGTGGCAGGAGTGGTGTTTTTGAAGCAAACATTAACAGTAAGAAAACAAAGAAAAATTAACCGTACATATGTATGTGTAACAATCCTATGGTCAGCCGCTCCCTCTAGACATTTTCCCGTGGACAGCGGTGACCCAAGCATGGCTACGATAAAAGCGAATATCAAGGGTGTTTAAAAAAAAAAAAAAAAAAAGCAGCTGCATAACACCGCCGCCCCCTCTGATTTCGCTGATATTCCAGTTGTTAAAAACAGCTTCTTCTCCTACTTCCAGAAAGGAGCAGAAGTCAATGGAACAGCACAACTCCAACGAATCGCTTTTTTTTTTTTTTTAATGTTTTTTTGTTTTACTCGCGCGCAAACAAAGCCATGGTATGGCCCGCGCCTGGAAATGCTCCTGCAGACGTTCACCACAAAAATGAGAACGACGTGACTTTTGGTCGAGTGGGACAAAATGCAACTGGATCTCATGCGTGAAATGCATTTTTAACACAAGGTGTAAATGTATGTGGTGGTCAGGTACTATCTGATAGCAATCCAAACACACACACACAAATACACACATTTTAATGCCAGATGTATATTTAAATGTAGTAATTGTAGATGTACAGCACACTACCATACAAATGTCCGCTTTTTCGTCCTAAACTTCTTTGCATTTTTGGAAACAGTTTCATGATGTGAAAGTAGAAACCAATTCAACCGAGTTTATCTTAGTTTTTCTGTTCCATTTCTTTAGTTTTATGTTTCAACATGATCAAAATTTTTCACTTTAACCAGTTTTACACCGTAAAAAGAAATTCATTGCAATTTAGAGATTTACTCCTTTGATACTAAAATTTGATAGTAAATGACAAGGCCATCTCTAGATAATTGCCTTGCTTTTTTTTATTCAAAAAATAATTGCTTGTTAATAAAGAAGTTGGCAAAAGTTGAAAGGAAGTAACAGCTGGGAAGTGTGATTTTAAAGAAAATAGTTTTTAATGAAGTTGATAAAGTTGGAAAATCATCATATACTGTGTGTTATATACATCTCTTCAGATTGACAGATTTACCCGTATTTGCTGTTAAATAAGATGAGTATGCAGGCTAACCCCTGAAAGAACATGGTTTGTTTTTGGACTGAATCAGTCGGTTCTATTTAGACTCAAACGCCACGTGTCCCATACCACACAAGCATGAACAAGTGGCATCAATCTCATCTAACTAGAAAGGAAATAAAGAGAAGAGCAGCTTGACAGGCCAAACAATGCAATGTACAAAAACACACAAGTCTGGCTGTTTCCTGTTTGGGTCAACAATAAATGACTTAAAGTTCATCTCGTGACAGAAATGACACTTTTCCAATTTTGTCTGCGGGAAATGGAGGTGCTTCGGGAAGGATTCAAATAGATTGGCTGAGAAGCAAAGTCAAATCAAATGACTCGGTCCGGGATGATGCGTACGAGTGAAGGATCTCAGATGGTGAGGGGGAAAAAGGAAAAAGAGAAAGACGAAATAAAAACGGGGGGGGGGGGGATATGAGAAGCAAAAGTAAAGGAAGTTTTCTAAACTGATAAAAGTCATCCTATTTTCTGAATAATTATGCATGGAATAAAAATCCGACGAAGAAGCAAAGACAGACGGACACAAACTGGACAGAAAGCTATGATTAATCGTGACAAGAGGCTGGTCTCGTGACTCTACATGATGAAAACGTTGCAAAAAAAACCCCAAAACAAATATACCAAACAATAAGCAGGACACAGGCTCATCAGATCGCAGCAAACTCCGTATCGGGCCTCCTTGTGAAGCTCTGCATCTTGTTTTTTATCAGATAGTCGAGGCGGTTTCTCCGTATTTGTGTGCCGAGTTTCATGTGTTGTCACTCCCGTTCTGTGTTCTGAAGTCCTGACTTGCTCTCCACTTCGTTTTATCTGTTGTTATGAAAAATTCAGTGAGGCCAAATGCAAGAACTGTCATACTGCTCTAATAGAACCTCCAACAGTTTATGAATAAGTCATTAAAACTACTATGACAGAGCAAACTTGGTTTAAAACCATAGAAAACAACAGCTTCCTTCTTTGTTTTATAAATTGTAAGCTGGTAGCAACACTTAAACAGATATGATGGAGTAGTTTTTCATACGGATTTTTTTTTTTATTCATACGGATATGATCAATCTCCATTAAAAAAAAAAAGAGAGATGTCTTTTCAGTTTTATCTCCATGATGTACAAATTAATCAAAAGAAGTAATCAAATGCTAGCATGTAAACAGCATCCAGTGGCACACGGCCAGTGATAACACTGGGCTACAATAAAGCAACGCCAATCTTGTCAATTTGGAATAGAACAGAATAAGAAATAGAAGAGAAGAAGCCTGTTGATATCCATCAGCATCAACAGCAAAACACAGAAATGTGAATGGTCTAACTTAATTGATTTCCTTTACAATTAGCTCAGTGCGTCCAGCGACAGAGAGACACAGCAGAGGATGCGTCTGTACGTGTTGGGGGGACGGAGCAACTTAGCAGTAAGCAGCAGAGTGTAGCAATTAATACGAAGTCAATGTTGTAGCTGAAGCTGCATGATGTCGTGATCGGCACCTCCTGGGTAATGAAGTTTATGGCAGCTTGTGAGAAGAGCCATTAGGCAAGAAAAAAAGTCATGGTTTGCGAAAAAGTTACACGTAAAAGTGCCGGTGCTGATGGTTATCAGCCCCCTAGCTCTGAACCCTAACCTTCAAACTCAGTAGTAAACCCACGGAAACTGATTGCGTTTTTCTCACACCTCAGGTGTGCTGACAGGCGGTTATCGGCTTCACTGGCACCAGAAATCGGACTCCTGAGGATTCCATCCAAACACAATGTGATCCACGTCTGGAACTATACATCGCTGCAACAACCCCTGGGTGAGTCACTCAGTGAATCATCATGTTCGAGCAGGCCTTGGTTGCATCCACGTAAACAGTCGGAGGTGGAGAACAAAAAAGACGAAACGTATTGGCTGAAATGGAAGGTTGGGAAAATGGCTGTAGTCTGGTGATTTAACAAAGGCATTTTAGAAGTTCTAAAATGTTAACTGTGCCTAAACTGGCTTCTTTTGACACCCTCTGCTGATATTCGTTGTATTTCAACTCCATGAAAACGTCTCAAGTTGCTATACGGACCGTAAATAATGAGCAGTGGACAGAACGAGGAAGTCTTGGACCAAAATATCCGCCGGCTGCACCGGAAATACCAAATTACTGGCCCTTGTCCCCAGGGGTTAAATCGAGATTAATCAGTGACAGACTGAGTAGTCTTACACCGGGGTCATCTGGCCCTGGTCCCAACCTTGGAGTACATACACAACACTAGCTACCTTTCAGTACTGTTGAAAACATAACTTAAGGAGAACAGATGCTAATTTGCAGGAGCAATTCTACAAACATTCACTAGAAACCCCAAATGACATTGGAGCTCTGCCCCCCTTTCCTTTTCTCCAGCAAAAGCATGTGTCAGAAACATGGCTAATAACTCTGGTTATGCCAGAGACACAAGCAATAGGCATTTAAACTACACGATGTCTTGTCATCTTTAATCAGGTTCCTTTTTTGCACAATTGTGACGTTTTACTTCACAATCACTGCAGTTCAGCCACCAGAGTTGAGCTGAAAACACAAGGAAGCATGTTGTAATCAGAGTTAACAACCTTCCTCAGACTGCCTTCTGCTGTAAATGCACAACATCTTGTGGCTGCATACGCAAGTTTTGTTTATTTCCGCTCGGCTTGTTTCTCCGGCTGAAGCGTGGCAAATTGTATCTGCAACAAATTTGGAACATTCTGCCGAGTAATGATGCCTGAAATGGACAGTGTGCTTTCTGCGCTTAGCGTCGCCCGTGCATGTGCCTCTCAGTGTGTGTGTCAGACTGATGCTCTGATAAATGGAAAGTGCACGAGAGAGGACAGTTTCCAACCTCCGGGTGACCTGAGGGCAATTTATTTTCCTTCTCCCAAGGCCACCCTCTCTTATTCCTTAACTTTGTCTGTCCTTTCTCCCTGCACCTTTTCCAAGAGATATTAAAACTGTTGTATGTGATATCAGGGGAGGCTGCCCCTTTTTTGTATTGCTCTGACTAATTGTTTTTTTAATGGATTTGGTTTTGTATATTCTCCAATTTTAGTCTCCAAATATGCCTCTCTGGAGACAAAACACTCATTAAGCTTGTTTTATAGTCATCAGCATACACGGCTATACAAGTCATTTTATGTGTCAATCGCAACTGTCTCTGGTACATATTATCTATAAATTCAGATGACAGGATGTAAAAAATATTGGTTTAATCAATTTTAAATATCAGCGTGACAAATGTGACAAACGCCAGGCCTCCCACTACTGATTTGTTTAATTTTTGACAATCACCATTGTCTCTGCTGTTACAGAGGCAAAATGGAGGCAAAGTTCAATTAATCAAATCTGTCATTGTCTGGCCAAGCCTGTTCACACTTTCTGTCAGGGACAATGAATTTCCCTTAGTGACTCCATGGCAACACAGCGCACTGATGTGTGCTTAAGTGTGTGTTTAGTCTACAAATTAAATCTATTTGTGTTATTATGTTCGTGGGTAAAAAGAAAAGAAAGAAAAGAAATGCTGAGAATGCAACAGATTACATTAAAGACTGTTTTATCAACATTACGCGCATTTGTTATTGCTTGCTTGCTGTTGCTGTGTTTGAACACAATTACTCTTATATACAGCCACGGAGCCGAGCAGTCGAGAGATTTATTTAATGCGACAAAAGCACAATGCGGCACCGCTACCAAAGGTACCCCAGTGCGCCCTAGTAGCCAAATTTTACTGATGTAAATATCTGTGTAAATACAAGTTGGGGGGGGGGGGGGGGGTAAACAATTTAACTGTTAAAAATAGTCTTGATTTCAAAACACATTTGGGAAAGTCCACAAATTTTGTATCATCGACAGATGAGCGAAGACTAAGAGACTTGAGCAAAACTGGGCATATAATACCAGTTTTATATTTTTTTCAATGTGTCTCTTTGCGACCCAGTAGGAAACATCCATCCATCCATCCATCCATCCATTTCCTACCGCTTATCCTTTTTACTTCTTCTATTTTTTTGTCAAATGTCAAACTTCTGTGTCAAATTGCAAACGGACACTAGGCAACTGTCACTGTCACGGACTTTGACAGCTCAGTTAAGATGTTCCGCCGCAGCAAGCGCACTGGCGAGCTAACAGATGCTAACATTAGCTGGCATGCTCATACTTACAATTATTTTACAGACCTAACAAACGTTACTGACGATGGATGTGTGAGAACAGCATATACATAACATACATAGCGGTGCTTGAAACAGAATCTTACATAACATACATCCGTACAACCCAGAGACGTTCAGCTCAGCCAGGTTGCTACTATATACTAGCCATTTCGAAAGCTGAAAGGAATGTGATGTAGCTTTCACCACATCAACAATATGGCGTTGGTTCAGGGTGGATAGTTTCCATAACGGTTCAACGTTAAATGGAGTACAACGGTAGTACACTGCGTTTTCACCTTCTTCTGAGTGTGAACACTCTTTGCACACTTTGTACGTGTTCGATACATACAGTAAGTGTGCAATCAGGGACACAGGTTGACAGGTGCGGCACACCGGCGTGTGTGTAAATGAGCTCTACGTTACATTTTTACATTTGAATTCACTCCAAGTCACTCATCAAATTGGATCATTATTCATTACGGGTTTTTACTTTCCTCGTCCGTCTTCCCCTTACTGTTCTTGGGTCTTTTCTCATCAGCTTAAAATTTTCCCCCCACCCACTCTCATGTTGGTTGTAGAGTAACGTGAAAATAACACGCCTATTCTGGCAAAACTTGGTGAATGGGTGTCGTATGGGCCAAGCAGGAAGCCATTCCATTTTTTTGGCAGTTCTGTTTGACACAGTGATTTTTTTTTTTCCTTCTCGTTTTTACTTTATTCTTGGCAGGGCACGTGCTCTACAGAGTGCCCTTCTAGTCAGTTTACTCTCCTCTTTCTCTTTCTTTCTTTTCCTCCCCGTTAACAGGCCGTTCTCTCTCTCTCCCTCCCTCCCTCCTGCCCTCTCGGTAGTGCTCCCTCTGTACTTGCTCTTCTGAAGCTTGGAGAGGAAATGGCTGTAGATTCCAGTAGCCAATGGCTTTCGATGCCTGTGTGTTTGTGAGCAAAGGTCAGTCATGTCCCTCTTGCTTCTGAGCTCTGAGGGTTGTAAAGAAGAATTTATTTTTCCTTTCCGAATTCCGTCGCGTGTGTGTGTGTGTGTGTGTGTGTGTGTGTGTGTGTGCGTGTGTGTGTGTGTGTGTGTGTGTGTGTGTGAAACACCAGCTATGTCTCTCTTGCTCTGTCACATACACAATTGAGACTTCCTGAAACTCTGCCTGTGACAGCGGTTTTCAGTAGTTGCCCGTGATTGTTTTGCTCATTGAATATCTCATCGTCATCAAGTGACCCTTCATCCTCACTGATAAATGACCTTGAGACAGATTCCAACTTCACATTAGCAGAAAAGAGTAGCTTTTAGAAGTTTTTTTTTTCCACTGAAGAGGAGAGATCATGGATAATACTTGACTTCAGGCTTCATGATGGAATGATTAAATACTGGTAGGGATATCAATATTTCACCTTTGTGCAGGGCAAATACACTCAATTTGGAGTTATACAGCAAGTGTCTTCTTTAAAGGGAAAATTACAGGTTTCTTTTTTCAACATGGACATTATTTTTCTGACATTTTATCGAAGGGAGTCATAACTATTTTTGATATTTCTCTGGTAGAAAGAAATGACAAAGCTCCCCTCAGCCCCAGAGCAGGTAATCCAATGGGGCAACTGGTTACCATCAAGGCACACCCACTAAAAGTGCATTTCTTCACGCTGACATGCTCGTATTGTCATTGTAATTGTCAGAGAACATACAGGAAAGGAGACGTGAACGTCTCCCTGTACCTTCAGTTTGATGCTGTCATGTTTGTTGTTGTGCAACTCTACTCAGAGGGAAGTCTGAAATCTCCCTAGAGTTGAGTTGTTGGTGCAGACAGACTGATGTTGTGGGCAGTTGCGTTACATACGGATGCTACTTCACTGCGCCATGCCGCCCCTCACATCTGCGGTTTGAGTACTGCCCATCAAAGACGAGAGCAAATCATTTTTCCCTCAAGCAAAATGTCATTCCAAAGATGAGAGAAACCTGATTTAGACATTAATGTCTCCTTTCAAAAGTTATAAGAGCAATCTGGACCTCTCAGTTAAAAAACATATAGGACTTGTCGTCGGCATAATTTGATAGTCGCCAGTTGCCCAACTGGATTGCATGACAATATGCCCCAGGGCTGCAGGTAGCCGTGCCATTGCTCAATACTGGAGTGATTTGGAAAAATCATCATACCCATCACCCACTTAGACAAAAGGTCCAGGAAAAAAAAAGGTCTCGGCTGAAGAAAAGGATGAACCTGTAAATGGTCCCCGTGCAGTATTAGCTGTTTGTCAATGTGAAACAAAAGCACTGCAGCATCAGATATGACGTGTTAGTTTCCATGCAAATATTTTGAAATGCCAAATACACTTTAGTTTCTGAAAGAGAGGGAGGATGCAGATGTGTAGGAATAAAGGAGATTACAAAAACCCAGTAAAATTAAACTACAAACGGCCAAAATATGAGTTTTTGCTGCCTTTGTGATGGATTGACTCTGCATTTTGGCCACCATCCCTGCTGAAACTGCTAGCAAAAAAACACACAAGGAAAAAAATGAATCAAAATATATGTAGATATTTATATATATATATATATATATATATATATATATATATATATATATATTTTTTTTTTTTAATTCTGGTGGGCCCTTAGTCTCAGGTGTGTCCAAGCCTGTGCGTGTTTGTTGGAGTGGCAATGTGGGAAGAACACACTCACAAACTCAATAATGAATCCTTTCATTTTCCAAGCAAAGAAGGCAACATTAAAACCATTATGATAAAGCTATTTTAGAAAAATGCACAGTGTTTTTGGTTTTTCCCTAAGACGGTCATAACCGTTATGGGCGTCGCTAAGCCCAGGTACACTCGCAAGTGAATGTCACGCTCAGACACTTTTTCCATAATCAGCAGCTTTTGTTGTGTCAAACAGGAACAGGGACTTTGAAAATGGCAGCGCACAGAAAGCCGGTGAGTTGGAGAATGCTGACTGGAATAATCACCAAAAGGCAAGTTTGTACTTGCGGCAAACTGCACCGAGACAGGACGTCTTTCAGGTTCAGCATTTCACGTCAATCTTTGTTAAATATCAATACCACAAACCATTCACCAGCACAAGACTATGCCACATTTGTGTTTAAAAAAAAAAAAAAAAAAAGAAGAAAAAATTAGGGAAACCCAGTAAAGGGTGAGTAAAAGTCTGCTTGTATACGATCTAAATTTTAAATTGCTCCAAGATCCATATACACAAGACGTTTCCAACATCTAAAGTGCCTTCTCCTAATATCATACACTTCGAAATTAAAATGAATTTACTGTCAATTCCAACATACTCAGGAAGATGTTCTCTGGTAGTAACGTCATTGAAGAGCACTTCTATTCATACTCCTACATATGTGATTCAATTTGTTTTATTATGGCTCTGCTCTAAATTGGATTATACTGCTCAAAGTGTTAGTCAGCACACTTGTGTTTCTACACTTTTCTGTAACATGAATATTTAACTTGGGGAAATACATTTATAATATTTTCATCTTTTTTGCATATGCACTCACTCAGCCACTTTATTAGGTACACTTTGATGGTACTGGGTTGCACCTCTTTTTGCCCTCAGAACTGCCTTAATTTTCATGGCAGGGATTAAAACACATACTGGAAACACCCCTCGGAGGTTTTGCGCGTATCTGTACAATAGCATCACACAGTGTCTGTGCACCAGCAGCCTTAACCGTTGTTACAAGGCATTTCAGATCCATGTTCTCATTTTGTTTACACCCAATTTGGATCCTACCATCTGAGTGCCGCAGGACTAATGAAGACCCAATCTTCTATTATCCAAGACTCTGCAAATTGTAGCCTCAGTTTCCTGTTCTTAGCTGACAGGAGTGATACCAGATGTTGTCATGTGCTGTTGCAGCCCATTTGCTTCAAGGTTCCACATGCGTGGTGTGCGTTCAGAGACGCTCTTCATCAACCCTCAGTTGTAATCGGTGATTATTAAGTACTGTCCACACCGCAAGCAATTTCTTTGTGGCCTGAAAAAATAGATATTACATACAAAATCTATTGGATAATGTAAAATTTTGAGTCTTTGCGCAGGTTCAAATTGTTCAACTTAGACTCATTTTTATATCGGGCCTTTCTGCCTTAGCGGCACTCAAAGCACTTTACAGTGTGATCTCATTTACCCATACGCACACACACACACACACACACACACACACACACACACACACTCACACTGATGTTGGAGGCTGCCATGCATGGTCCCACGCTACACCATCCATCCATCCATTTTCTGCTGCTTATCCTGTTAAGGGTTGCGGGGGGGCGGGGGGGGCTGGAGCCTATCCCAGTGGCTTTCAGGAAACAGGCGGGGTTCATCCTGGACAGGTTGCCAGTCCATCACACGGTCAGCTTCCAGGAAGCTGGAGTACCCGTCGAGAACCCACACAGGCACAGGGAGAACATATAAACTCCACACAGAAAGATCCGGAACCTTCTTGCTGTGAGGCAACAGTGCTAACCACTGTGCCACCCTACTCATCAGGAGCAATGGGGCTCAGTATCTTGCTCAAGGACAGTTCAACATGGTCACCTGGGGGAAGTGAGTATTGAACCAGCGAGCCTTTGGCTGCTAGATGGCCGCTCGACCTCCAAGTCGTGCCAGCTGTAACTTCAGCAATAAATTTGATTCACAACAGTGTAGAGAAAGACATGCAGAGAGAACAGGACGGTACTTACTGGTGACAGATAGACGGGCCCTCCACAGGTGGGACAGAATGTCTGCAGTTGGTCTCCATTCTACTAATCCAAGCATTGATCCTTGACAGCAGGCCATCAAACGGGTCAGCCTCAGGTAGCACTGGAAATGCTTATCATCCATGGCCAGGGTAAGGATGTTGTGCACCCAGAATGTTGGATGTTTGGCCTTCCTGTGTCTCGGGATCTTGTAAGCAGGTACAGGGCAGCATTTGAGGTAACAACCATGGCGGACTGAAAACAGACTGAAACAACCGTCTCTCAGTATTGAGAAGACAACCCTTGCCCCTCTCTCGTCGAGACCTAGAAAGGAAAAGAAAGAAAGGTAAAGAATTAATCGAGCCTCATATTCATGCAATTATCATGGTTAATTTTTTTTCCTCGCTTTGGTATAAACACGTTTTAAGAGTTACTGTTGCCTTTCTGTCAGCTCCAACAAATCCAGCCATTTTCCTCCAACCTTTGTTGCCAACAAGACATTTTTGGCTTGCTGGATTTTTTTTTCTTTTCTTTTCGGACCATTTCTGTAAATCCCAGAGATGGTTGAGAGTGAAAATCCTAGTAGATCAGCACTTAATGAAATGCCAATCATGCCACATTCAAAGCAACTTAAATAACCTTCTTCCATATTCTAATGCTCAGTTTCAAGAGCAGATTGTCTTGACCACGTCTCCATGCCTGGGTTCATTGAGTCGCTCCCATGTGATTGGCCGATTAGATATTTCCACAGGCACAGGTGTAACAAATACAGGGTTTTGCACTTCCTGGTATATGTCCTGAGTACACATGCACAGATTGTGACCTCTGTCATTTTTATATTCATGTAAAAAGTTCTCCAGAATGTTAGGATTTCTGCAATACCTAAGCAGCATTGAAACTTCTTTGCCGGTCAAACCAAAGTATAGAAAATATACAATGACACCAAAGGGCTGAGAGAACATCAAATGCAACAGCCAAAAGTGAGCTGGTGACGGAACAAGTGATAGGATATTGCAGAGGAGGATCAAAGACGTGGAAGAGAAACAGCAACGCAAACCGCCAACAAAGAAAAAAAAAAAAGAACGCAAATTAAAATCAGAATGACACCAAAAATATTGAAGGAAGATCAAACAATAAAATAAGAACAATGAGGAGGAAAATGATACATCGAGGCTGAAAAAGGAGAGAGTACGAGCGAGAGTTCGACTGAGGAGGACAATTTATTGAAAAACAAGGATAGAGAAAACATAATCCCTTGAGAACAGAGCTAATCATGCACGTTCAGTTTGTGCATTTGCAGATGGTGGTGGTGGTGGGGATCAAGATTAAAAAAGCAGGAGAAAGTTACTGTGTTATTATGTGTTGGATGGCTGCACGTCACGGTTGGCTGGTGAATGGTATTGATGCTCGCCTCCTCTCACACTCTGCAGCCTGCAGAGGGGGACACAATCTTGTCATGTGCCAACATATTGCATGTTGGTGCTGAAGCATATGGACTGCTAATGCCATCCCTTGCTCCGGGAAATAATATTATCGAGAGAAAAGGGTGGGTGAAGGGGGGCAGAAGAAAATAAGAGAAAGGTTGAGATAAGAAAAGGGCTGGCAGGGCGAATGGGGAAAAAAAAGGGAAGGGAATGAGAGCGGCTGCTGTGAGGGGTGAGAAGTATGGTTGTTGGAAAGAGGGGAGGGTTTTGAAGGAAAAGAAAAAGATGCGGAGACGGAGATACAGGTGAGAGAGGGTGAGGAGGGAAAAAGGGGGGAGTATGGGAGTGGGAGAGAGAGACAGAGCAAGAGAGCAGCGGTGACAGTGTGTTGAATTATAAATGTGTTGGAAGCGAAGCATGGTCTCATACTCCAAGCTCACTCTGCCTGCAGTGTGGGTGGTTCATTGATGCGATCTGGCATGCAGGACACACGCTAGATTAACCGCTCAAAATAACGGATGCCACAAAATAGCCCGGTAATATTCAAAGGTTCCATGCATGAGGTTTATGAACATTACACACTCTGAATGTGTGTGTGTGTGTAGCCCGTTCTTCTCCATACATACATTACCTAAGTGTCTGTTTTAATTACGACCCCATATCGATGGAAATATAAGAAATTACCATGAAAATGACCTCTAAACACCACATTATGTGGCGTTGACGTGACATCTGTTAAAATTACCAGCCAGGATCATGGAAATGTTCATAGACATTCAATTAGACTTCTTTTGTCGTGGTTTAGCCAGAAAGGGCCTTATTTAAGACATCCATGGCACCAGGCATTTGGCTGATGGGGCTGTCTGCACCGTGCAAGTTCAAGCTTCATTTTGGTTTATAGAGAACGCAAAACCATGGCTCAAACGAGCAGTCATTACACACCTAATTATTCAAAAATATGTTTCAAACAGGGCGGCACAGTGCTGCAGTGGTCAGCACTGTCACCTCACAGCAAGAAGGTTTGCGGGTTCGAGCCCCGGCTTGAGTACAGGATCTTTCTGTGTGAGTCTCCATGTTCTCCCTGTTCCTGTGTGGGTTCTCTCTGGTACTCCAGCTTCCTCCCACAGTCCAAAGACATCAAGAGGGGACGAGGCTGATTGATACTCTAAATTGACCGTAGGTGTGACTGTGAGAGTGAATGGTTGTCTGTCTCTATGTGTTGGTCCTGTGATGGACTGGTGACCTGTCCAGGGTGAACCCCGCCTCTCACCTGAAGGCCGCTGGGATAGGCTCCAGCCCCCCGCACCCTTAACAGGATAAGCAGAAGAAAATGGATGGATGTTTCAAACAGGACATCAGTCAGAGAACCTTATGTCATTCCCTTGAAAACCCAAGTTGCGCATGGAGTTGCTACGTTGTTATTCCGGTGGTGCATGCATTTCAACTCATGAGAAGTGAATGCTTCTCAATCTGGAAAAACAGACCTCCTAGTGAGCCAGATGAAGGCGCGGGAGCACATCTTATTTTTATGTAAGGGAGCAGCAGGCATCCACCGAACCCATCAGAGGTGAAGCAGGCCCGGGAGGAGGCGGCAGCCAGTGTTTCCTCATTTTCAGGCATTAATAAAACCACATTGCAATGCTGTGCATCTGCTTGTCTAATTGATGCACCCTCTAAATAGCAATTCACATATGGCGCAAACATTTTCTGCTGTCCCAAAGTAGCAATGCATCGTGGTTGCGCCAAGCCAGTCTCATTAACATACTTAAGCACGTGCCAGCACAGATGGAGTACAAGTTCATTTCCAAGGGCGCTTGGTCTGAAAACGTGATTTGCGCTGGCTTGAAACTAGCAATGACGCTTGCACTTGACCAAGTGCTAGCTTGGACCATGCTAAAGATGGGACCTCAAAGCTTGGCATAAGGCTATGGATGGGGGGGGTTGGTGTTTTTTGTAATTTACATAACTGTATTTAAACGTTATTTACTGTCACTGTTCAAAAATTATTTTTCATGATGTGTTACTGTAAAATCTGGCTCGGTTTCGGCACCGAAAGAAATTTTAGCTGGGTTATGATTTTTATAATGCAGTGTTGTAAATGGGACTTAAATTGGAATCAAATACCTCGTTGCAAATTCCGGTCACCCCACCCCAACCAAATGTGCTCTCTGAAATAGACTGTCGTGTTTTAATAGGGAACCAGGGAAGTAACATGGAAGATGCTTAAAACTGCAACGCATTTGTCAGTAAACCCTACTGAATCCCGCCAAAAATCTCATGTCAATTGTTTTCCAACATGTCCCCCCCCCCCCCCCCCCCCAAAAAAACACCAAAAAAATGCAAGAAAATGACTCTAACAACCTAAATTATCTGGAAATATTTACTTCCAGTGGCTGGAAAAGTATTTCATGCTCCGATAAGGGCTTAAAAACTTTTCCTGCCGTGCCCTTCCCCCTTTTTTTTTTAAATCTCCTGTACTACTGATTAACTTAAAGAATATTGAAATATACACCAATAAATACACTGAATTCTGACGATGACAGTAATATTGCTCTCCCACATTACTTGAATCTAAATTCTTGATCAAATTTATGAATATAGAATCTGACGTGACATGGATGACTCTTAGTTTCACCACAAAATCACACATCCACAATCACACATATGATATTTGTCCGTACGATTAATGTGAGCGGGAGCATCAAAGAAAGTGCTGTCGCTAGAACACCTTTTTTTTAACCTCTCAAATCTTCTGTTGTTTGCTTTAGCACAGGATGTTGTCTCTTTGCTACTCTGAATGTTTTTCTCGAACAGATTGAGAGATTCTGTGTTGAGCTTAACAGGAGGTTCACTAAATATAAATCCTAAACATATTGAGAGATTCCCCCCCCCCCCCCTTATCCGCAAATCAAAATACCTTCATGCAAAACCATGGAATGGTAAAATAAGGAGAAAACGTGCATATTAATATAGTTTATGTAGACTTAATAGACCTTATTTTGAATCAAAAGCAGCAGAAGAGAGCAGAGCACGCCGTCGTAAACGACACTCCTTCTTTCAAGGTCATTAATGGGTGCTAAGTTACTTTTAAACAGCTGAAGAAATTGAACATGAGTCAGCCTGTAGTGGTATGTAGGATGGTGTGATGAAAATTATATAGAAGACTGAGTTTGACATTTTCAAAGCTGTTCATCTTTCCCAAAGTCTCTCACGGTTTAATGGATTTTTCTTCAGTTTGGTCAATTAGAAAAGGGAGGAGAGGAGAAATGGGCAGAAGGAGAAGAAATGCTCAGCCGCTAGATAAAGATGAAAAAGACAAATGTGGATGTTGAGAGAGAACAAGATGGGAAGGAAGGACAGGGAGATAACAAAGATAGTTACGATGTCACGTGTCCAAAATAATGAGAAAGAAAAAAAACGCTGGTCCAAAACGTTGGACAGAAAAACCTCAAAATAAAAGAAAATTTGACGGCGGATTTACAGGAGAAGTGTAAGAGATTGAGTAACAAATAGTGCCGCAAAAGAGAGTTCAGTCTTGGAGGGAAATTAGGACGTCAAAGTTTTCGGTCTGATACTCAATCTAACCCAGATATCATTAATCACAGTGGGGCTATCTCGCAGAGAACGTAGGCCAGATAAAAGTTCGACAGAAAAGCGGAGGAGGAGACAAAATCGCCGACTCACACCAACTAAAGAGACCTTTTTTTTTTTTTTTTTGCCATACACAAACTGAAGGCTCGCGGTGCACATGCTCTGATGTATTCTCCTCACACACACACACACACACACACACACACACACACAGAATAGGCAGCAGGGTAGCTGTTCCTCAGCTTCTCTAGTGGGAGCAGAGCTATGACTGTTCAGGTCTTACTTGGTCAGGAGGTTTATTTGCGGATAGGGACATGGGGGGGGGGGGGGGACAATAACTGATACGATGCAACTGGACAGAGAGACAGTGTAAAGAAAGAAAGTGTGTTCATACCAGCTATTGTTTGCACAATTTTACTTTAAAGACAGTAAGTCTGTACCTTGATAAAAATGTAGTCAAATTCTATTTCACTCCAAGAATAGATTCAAAACGTTTCTCTTTATAAATCTGGAAATACAGTTGTTGGAGCCTTCAAAAGAAGAGGCAACAACCTGTCCGTGTTTATCTCTGAGAAAATCAGCGTATATCAAATGGCAAATTCACAGCAAGCGGGCGAACACACATATCTTTGAGGTTAAAGGATTTTCTTGGCTTGAAAGAAGCTATTTTCAGGTGTTTGACTGCCTCAAATGAGGTGTAACACAAGGCAGGAAATATCACAAATGAGTGAAGTGTGCTGACCACTGCCGCTCTGACTTACAAACTGACTCAACCTCTTTAATTTTGACTCATATTGTCAAAGAACAGTGTGCAGAAATGAGAGAGAAGCTAAATATGAAAGTCCGAGCGAAATTAGCTGCATTTTGTTTCTGTCAAGGTCACAGCAGCATACATATCTGCTCTATAGATCAAATTTCCTGTGTTGTCCTTTGAGAAAGGGAAAAAAAAAAAAAAAACTAGGGAGGGAATTATTTTCGTGATGGCAACCCCCTTTCTCTCGTTTGATGAAATGCCGTTATTCCACGATAATAACTGGAGGCCTTATTTCAATACAGCAAATCTAATCTTGCGTGAAGTGTGGCGTTCTACCGCAGGCGGAGTTGACAGGCACGACTTTCATGCTCAAGAGTCCTAACTAACACTGACGGCGGGGAAAAGTGCACCGCTGACGTCATAAGAAGCAAATCGGCTGTTTGTTTTTTTTAAAGCAGGAAAAAGCAACACGTGTGATACGTTCATGAATTTGTTCATTTCTAGAACTGTCTCAGTAAGTCATGATCATTATCGGGATAGAAGGACTTACGTATTTATAATCCCTCATGCGGGTGAAATTGTTCATGTCGTCAGGTGCTCCAGTTCAATTTTGTATATGTATATATATATATATATATATGCAGAATTTTAGTATTAAAAATGTATTTAAGTGAAATATTATGAAATTTCAGGCTGTGTTTCCCTGGCGTAAATGATACTTAAATAGCAATCAAGCTTTTGCTTATATTTCTAGCTACTTATAACATTAATCATTCATAAAAAAAAAAAAAATCTCAATGTTCTGCAGAAAGTGTTTTGAACCACCTTAACCGTCAACCAGTCATCTACCTTGATGCGAGTTTGTGTGATATAGACAAAAATAGGTTAAAAAGGAAGTTAGTTGAAGGCTGCTAATACCTGAATTTTTCTCAAAATAAAAATGTTCCTAATAAGAATAATGGCCTTTTTTTTTTTTTTTTTTTTTTAACAGAGTACAGGACGAGCGGTGGGATGAGTCATAAAGTTCATAACGAGTGAGATGAGAGAGAGGTGAATGTTTCATACAGGCTGCGTTAATTAAAAGAGACGCTTGGCACTTTGTCTTGGTACAGATGACTTTTTATGTTCACACAGAAATGAGCTAATACTTTCAGATGCTACTAAAGTACGGGAAAGATCAATGAACTTTCGTGAAACGAGTTCTGTTTCTCCTGTATCCATAATTGTGTTTGACCTACTTTTCAAATTTAAGTCAGTTGGGTGATGAGGCGATGAAGACGTCTTGGCTGTTTCCAGCAACTTTGCGTAACCGGTGAAAATAAAGGAGTGTTGATGAGGAAAGGGAAAATATTAAAGTCTGTTGTAAAATGGGTGCATATTGAGCGTCGAAACTCATGGTTAAGGTTAGGACATGTAGCGCTCCGCACAACATGTGCGGGGTATTCAACATGCTCCTTTGATGGCAGACCGATGTCGGCATCATGCATCCATTATTCTGAAAAAAAAACAAAAATTAGGATGAGATGATTTTTGATGAACTCGGGGTCTAAAGTTCTGTCTTTGTGAATCACGGAGCTTGTTTTTGACAAGTAACTAAGAAATTCTAAGGTATGTTAGAGGAGCCAATTTGAGTGCTCTTACTTGGATGAACACTCCTATAAATAGGATGACAAGCCTCGGAATCCTTACATGTCCCAATATTTTCTACGAGCCAATGACCTGGGGCAGACTTGGGCTATTTAACCAATGGTCAACAATTTTTTTTGTCAAGTCGGTATACACAGGTTAATTACAGGTTAATTCAAACAGGACCTGTGTCACTCCGTAGTACCGGTCCTCGATAATTAGCTGTCCGCAAAATGGGCTAGTGAGTTATATCTCATATTTCATGAATAGGCAACATATACTTCCTGCACACACATACACAAATCCAAAAATAAAATACTCACTGAAACTGCAAAATGTACACTCAAGTCCACGTTGTGCATCGCAAAGCTAGAACAGCAGTATGGATTTTCAATAAAGGACCACTCAATGTGAAATTATCACGCTGCTGACATCATTATGCCAGATGTTGCTACTGTTCATGTAAATACTGCATGGGATATTCTGTATATATTCCTACTACTGACCCGCAAGTACTATCATGGTTTTGTTTTGGTTTGGTTTTATACTATATAACTGGAATTCGGGCATACATTTCTTAAAAAAAAACTAGCTATGTCATTAAACCTGTGTTGTGACTCACTCAAAAGGATTAGCGGCGTACCACACGGTTGAGAGGAACGTATCCATGCATTAACACGAGTTGAAAAAGTTTTAATGTAACGTCCTTCATGCTTATATGACCGACAATCTTAAACCACAGCAGATGCTAGTTGCTAGCATTAAACTGGGTAACTAGCAGTCGGCAAGGATCTTGTTTTGCTCTGTTCTTTGCTAACTTTTAGTACCTTCAAGCTAACATGAGTTTCATGGATGAGTGGCTACATTGCGTAGTGGAGGGCTTTCAAAGCTCCCGAGAGAGAATTCTTAGCAAACCAAAGCTTCTATTAAACAGGCATCATAATGTTGATTTAACAATCAGTTTTTGTACATCCATCCATCCATCGTCATCTTCCGCTTATTCCTACATATTAAGGGTCGCGGGGGGGGCTGGAGCCTATCCCAGCGTCAACGGGCGAGAGGCGGGGTTCACCCTGGACAGGTAGTTTTTGTACAATACAGTTCAAATAAACACCACTTGAATCACATTTGAGGAATAAACTACCATCCATCCATCCATCCGTTCGTCCATTTTCTACTGCTTATCCTGTTAAGGGTTGTGGGGGGTGGGAGCCTATCCCAGCAACCTTCAGGGGAGAGGCGGGGTTCACCCTTGACGGGTCGCCAGTCCATCGCAGGGCCAACACATACAGACAGACAGACAGACAACCATTCACACCCACAGTCACACCTACGGTCAATTTAGAGTATCAATCAGCCTCGTCCCCTCTTGATGTCTTTGGACTGTGGGGGGAAACTCCACACAGAAAGATCCCGTGCCCAAGACGGGACTCGAACGCTCAAACACCGGAACCTTCTTGCTGTGAGGCGACAGTGCTAACCACTGCACCACCCTGTGCCTACAAACTACCCTTTTGCTTATATATGAAAGCACTTGATGTCAGTGTTACCACTAGCCCAACTCAATTTATTGCGAGCAATTTTCAGCACATGTTGTCAGATTACAATAATGATACAGTCATCATTCACCACCAGATTATTTGAAAGATTCCTGCCGGCATTGCAAAGCTTTTCTTTATGGGCAACAGCAACCTGTGATAATTACGCCACGACTGCGCTTCCACATTGCACCAGAGATTAATTTGTCTCACCCCAGTTGCTGGAAGCCCTGGTGGTGCTATTCATATTTAAATGAACCCAAGTCAGACAGTGTGGGTTGGCCTTTTCAAACACTAAATCAACATCGGTATAACCCTGATTGAACCCTGGTTTTGAAATGAGTCGAAGCTAGTGAGTAACATTTGTGCCCTGTTGAAGCGCTGGGATGTTTATGTACTATAAATGTGTCAGTAACTGATTCACATCTTACCCCATGTGTACTTTCCAAATTTTCTCTCTGGATACTGGCTCGCCATGACTAAACGTAAAGTGAGTTATCAAAGCAACTACGTCTTCTCTCTGCGAACTGCAACAAGATACCAAGATACCTCTTAGAGCAGCTTCTAAATTCACACTCGGTGTAGTTTTCTCACTGGATGCTGTTTTCTGAAGGGGGGGGGGGGAAAAAGGTTCAAGATGAACATGATGATAGGATCGGCAGTCTCAAAGAGTCTGTATAATTGTTCATTCCGCTGAGCTATCAACAGCTTAGCCTGTCTGAGATCATCATTTCAATTTCCTCTCAGCCTGGGTTGTCAACACTCCAATATTCCTGGGGGGGGGGGGGCTTCAGCGTACCCACTTCTGACCCTTCGACTGGTTGGTAATCCTGTTACGCTGGATGATACATGCTTCTATCCAGGCCACACAATAATGCAACATGGGTTTATAGGGCAAGAAAACAAGATATATACTGTAGCCTCCTCTGGACATCTGTACCTCATATTTTATAAATCAACTTTAGCTCAGTAAGGACAAGTATCAAATGGAAATTGTTTTGTTTTGTTGGGTTTATTTGTCCAGTATACATTTATGGATTATTTTTATGTTATGTATGTCATTTCATGCATTTTTTGTTGTATTTAAACGATGAGAATAGCCAAGTTTATAGGCGTTTAAAGGGTGGGGAACTGTTTGCTGGCTAGTCCAACTAAATTCAACTCTGTCACTGCCACATTTTTTTATTTCAAGACTAATTATGATTCAGCTTTCTGATTACATGAGCACAGCATAGACAGAGCAGCTGCTTTCTTTCCTGCGAGGCCCAGACTTCAGACTGACTGAAGGAAAGTGGGGGATCTTATTTATCAGGACGGCAAACAGTGCTTAAAGTGCAAGGCGAGCTTTGTGACCTTAAGAAATGCGAGCCATAAACCATGTTGAAATCAAGGGCGTGAATTAGGAATTAGTCATAAATCCTAAGAAATCTCATTATTTGCAGGTAAAAGGAGAGATATTCTCTCACCGTTTGTTTTTGGAACTTTTTGACATTGGCTGATGCTTCGTACTGATTCCACAGTTGAGGTCAGACTTGACAGTTGCCCCTGTCACTTTTTTGACGTTGTGCAAGCTCTTTCCGAT
This sequence comes from Aulostomus chinensis, assembly GCF_037954235.1. Classification (NCBI taxonomy): domain Eukaryota; kingdom Metazoa; phylum Chordata; class Actinopteri; order Syngnathiformes; family Aulostomidae; genus Aulostomus; species Aulostomus chinensis. The sequence goes on along the minus strand of NC_141323.1, from coordinate 17,984,608 downwards.
CGATTTTGCAGATCTATTTGATACTGTACATCTTTTGATGCGTATAAGTTACATGTTGTTGCAAAGAGGGCAGAAAACACAATAACATATTCTGCAAAGCTTAAGGTTACTTTCCAAAACTGCTACCACACCAGTCTCTGTCACTTGCTTTCAAACATTCCCCTGTTCTTTTTCTTTCCATCCATTTTTGCCTCATGCGTTTCCCTCACACACAGTGACAGATTTTTCCCTTTCATCTGTGCGTGTGTGTGTGTGTGTTTGTGTCCGTCTCTATGGATGGTTCTAGCCAGTAATGGGATTGGGCAGATTACGCTCTCGCCATTGTTGTAATGTCCATGTTTTACAAATCTGTCCCTCTCTCTCCTCAGAAACTCTCATGCCAGCTGCCTCGCTGTGGATGTGAGATGATGTAGCTGTTACAGTGAATTCTTCATCGTTCTCCTCTTTCCTCTGTTCTGACTTTTTTTTTTGTCTGTCTGTGTGTGTGCGGACTTCAAAGTTTAAACAGTCGAATTGAGTTAAAATAAGCCTCACAGATCGTTGCGCAAGCTGGTGAAAGGCAGGTAGAGTTCTAGCGTCCGAATGGGGAAAAAGGACAGACGCTCATGCATTTTTCAGAGGCCCATCTTTTGCAATTGATACCCTCCAGGACTATGGCCTCCCTCTTATTTGCACTGGAGTTAAAAGCAGTTGGATTTTGCAGGGCAGAGGAGGCTAATGAGGCTCTATTCACACCAGAGCACTAATGCTGCTTCCAAGTTAATAATTACTGAGATATTTCATTTTGGTAGAATAAACTCATCCAGCGGCATCTCTGTTGGAATTCAGGACCACTCAAATTCATTGTCACTTCTTGTAACGGTTTCCTGCATTAAAAAGATACAAACAATCGATTTAGTCTTTAATGTGTGACTTAGCATAGCCTGAAACAAACAAAACCCGAGTGCCATGTGAGCTGTGAAGGTGAAAGATCAGCGTCAGACGTTCAGTAACTCTGTACTGTAGATTCATGATGTATTTTCTTTGATGCGGAAAGGAAAAGCTTCTGCCTGAAGAATCTCTCATACCGACAAAATTCTCCCCTTCGGACAGATAATTTACCATCAGGTTGTTGACACTGTTAATTCATCCAACAATAACAAACGTGGCTTAGAATACAAATCCCTTATTCACTTATGCATGCATGTATTACGAAACAACAAAGGAATATTTATGTGCCTCAATATCTTGAAACTGCACATAAATAATGGAAAACATGATATAAGGTCCTGCTCGCGTCTGACACCCATTATAGTGAAGAGAGTGGGCAAACAAAGAAAGCAAAACTAGGCTACATCATCCAGTGTCATTGGATGGAAGTGTGCTAGCAGCTAAAAGATAGCCTGAGCACATCAGCTGGGATAGAACTTTGATAGCATTATTGCATATACATACATAAACACACACACACACACACATATATATATATACATATATATGTGTGTGTGTGTGTGTGTTTAAAACCATTCAAAAAAGGGGGTTCAATATGAGACGTAAAAAATAAAAGAACAAAAACATCAAGTGCAAAAATGAGCAAAATATTTTGTGCCAACCTTTTGCTTATACCTTAGGAGGGCATCTTCATGTCGTAATTTCTGTCAGCTCATTAATGTAAATTGGTTTCATTGTCATGTTCGAAAACTGTTTTGAGTGTTTGAAAATACCAAAAAAATCACCACAAAAAGCTGTTAAAAGTGTAACCAAAGCTTTGTGAGGCGATGTGGAAAGCAATTTGAATTTTTACAAAAATCGATTAATTGAAAAAGTTTTGTTCAGAAACCGGTATTAAAGTCAAGCCTTATGTGAATATGTAAATTGAGAAAGCCTATACTTCCATTTTAGTATTTTCAAACGGCTTTTTTGTGACAGTGAGTCATTATCTCACGATCGAGACTGAGCAAAGTTCCTGATGTCATGACGACAGAGTGTCATCCTTGTATCTGTCATAATGAAAAGGTAACCGACTTGTAATGACATGATTAACTCGTTATTTTAAGAAAGCAGACATTTCCTCTTGTTATGGAGTTAGTTGTCTTGTTTTATCGAGATAACAAAATCATGATCTTGTAATAATACAGCAGGATGATTATCATGAGATAACAGGCTGTCTTTGTGATGTTGAGAAACTATCCCATGATCAACTTTTAAACCATATTTTCATCAAAAGACAAGCGTGCTGTACCACGATAATGACATACTGTCCTATTACAATATGATGATTTGTTACTTTGATGTAAAGAGACAGCAAAATTGTTAACATGGGCTAACATCCGTTTTATCAAGATAAGTTTATTATATCGTTATAAATGGGTTATTATCTTGTTATTATGATGCCGTTGCGGTTATTACCCATACAAGAGACCGTTTGTTATCATGACAAGACACTTGTTATTTCATAATAACAAGATAGTAACCCAAAATTCAAATCATGGCGTCTGTCACACTCGCTATTCACCTTCATCCCCTGAAGTAAAACCACTTACCTCACCACCCACTCAGTTGTATTTCTTGGTCTGCACTTTGGTCCCTGCACGTTCACTTGAGTATGCAAAGATGAATTTCAAGTTAAGAACTCTGTCTCGCTCAAAAGACACACATCTCTCTTTTTCTCTTTTAAACATACAGGATAGCTCTTCTTCCCATTTTCAGTGCTCGGAACATTTGCGGTAGTCGGCAGCAAATAAGATGAATAATGTATCGCCGACAGGACTACATCTTCCCACTTTACCTGCACATACAATTATGTCACCTTTTTTCCGTATCATTTCCTGCGACCTTGCTAAGATTCAGACATCACATGTGTAAGTGTGTTTTGAGACAGATGCTCCATCGTTCACATGAGTAAGCACACGTACTGTACACACACAAGCAGCGCACGTTTGTATACCTGCAGTCCTCGGGATAGTTACCCCTGATGGATGAATAGCAGAGGATAAAGCGCCACACATCTGCTCTGTATCACAGTCCCAGCTGGACTAGGCAGCCATGTGCATAAAGACATTAACGCAGCTTGTCCTTGCCTGGATAAATCACTACCTGTATGCATACATATGCACATACACATACCCGCCTCACAGATACAGTGTGCACACGCATGTACTCTGGATTAAAAAATGTGCGATTTGATGCATGTGTGTCAACATAAAACAGGTTTATTTGACCTCTTCCTTTGAAAAATAGATTCAGAGTGCTGGCTTGAATGTGCTAAGTGCGACTTTTCTATAAAAATGTCATGCTTGCATGGTAAACCTATCGTTAAACTTGCATCCTCGGTAATGAAGTCATCACGTTTGATCCCACAATGTTATCAATCTTGTCACTTTGAAATTTTCAGCCTTCTCTCCCTGTAAGAAGAACAAGCTTCCATATTATATCTTTTAAAGCCTAGTTTCTCTCTGTTTGGTAATGATCTGTATGGTATATTTCCCTACAGTAAACCGGATTTAATGCTTAGGTACCCCCAGAAATCCTCTAGACGAAGTATGTTATGCATGGACAAATAGCAATATGATGCCAGCACAACAGTGAAATGAGACTTCCAACTGTATGCTATAATCTTAACATAAAAGTCTTCCTCTAGCACTCTGAGAGAAATATCCGTTTTAAACGAAAATGTATATTTTGAGTAGTGCCAGCTCTTGAAAAATAAAGAATATATCATCTAAAATTTCTATGAGGGTCAGCAATTTTAATGAAATAAGCTTATTTTGATTAAAAGTGTTCCTTTTTTCACTTTATAGATAATCGACTCTCCGATACGTGCAGCATCCAATGAAGACGACACTCCTTTTTAGCCAGAAATCAATGTGGCAATCTCCTTTCTGTGTCACTCTCATAAACTGAGATCGATTTCATGAAGAGTCATAAATGGAGCATAGCAGTAGTTTAATCTGGCCATGAAGTGAAACTGGCCTTGCAATGTTGTTATATCAGCTGATCAGCTGTTCCAATCCAGCCCACTTCAGCCGCTGACCCACCCGTCTCTTTCAAGGCGCCTTATGTGAGCTGCTCCAGTCTCACCGCTCTTCTTGCGTCCTCTGTCCGCCGCCTTGCAACCCTCCTCCTAACTGCCCTGGCTCTGTTCCCTATAGAGGTCCTGCTGCTGCTCTCCCTGCCTTAGGCTTTCCTTCAAAGCACATGGAAGGACAAGGAATTGCTGCAATGATAGTTTGTTTCTTCTTTTTTTGACAAATGTGGTCCTGACTGAATGAAAAACATCCCCAACTCCAAGTATATGTTTGATTACAGGTTTGTTAATCAACCAGTGTTATCACTATGGAAACTGAGAAAGGCCATACTTGCAGTTCAAGTCTAGTTAATTTCATTTGTATAGCGCCAAATCACAACAAAAGTTAGTAGGTCTAGCACCTCGCTCTTTCAATTAATTTACACCCAACAATTCTCGAGCACATCTTGCAACGGAGGCGGCGATAATCTTCCTTTTCAACAGGGAGGAACGTCAGGCTCAATGGGAACGGCCTTCTGCTTTGACTGGTTGGGGGGGAAAAGAGAGGAGGAGAGTGAGGCAGAAGACAGCTAATGGAAAGAATAGAGAAGAAAAGAGAGCGACAGAGATAAAGAGAGAGAGCATAACAGATAGACGGGGATGTGAACAGGCTGGAAGGAAAAGACGGCAAACAATAACAACAACAACAAGCTACCAATAATAACATCTAAAGGTTGTTCAAGCAATCAATTTCAGCATAATATGAGCAATTATGTGCTAGCAAATACAATACAAACACAATGCTGATGTTAATGCTTGTACAGTATTGAGAATACCAGTACTAATAGTAATACTGGTGCTAAGGGTGGCAGCTTGAGCCTCTTCAGGTCTGCAGCCTCCTCCAGCAGCAGCAGTCACGGATCTGGAAGGTAGGGAAGCACAAAGGCTCTGGAGAAGTTAGTAACACATATGAATATAAGAGGACAGAGAGGAGAGCAGAGAAGCCCAGTGCATCATGGGAGATCCCCCCGCAGTCTAAGCCTATCTAAGCAGCATATCTAAGGAGTAGCCTAAGCCAGCCCTAACTAAAAAACTTTATCAAAGAGGAAGGTCTTATGTCTGCTCTTAAACATTGAGAGGGGGTCTGCATCCCGGACCAAACCTGGGGGACGGTTTCACAGGAGGGGAGCCTGATAGCTGAAGGCTCTGGTTACTGTTTTGCTCTTCGAGACTCTTGGAACCACAAGTAACCCTGCATCCTGGGAGCCAAGGGTTCCAGCTGGTTAGTAGGGGACTGAGCTCTGTCAGGTATGAAGGCCTGATTGCTGAGGACTTTGAATGTTAGAAGAAGTTTGAATTTTATTCTGAATCTGACAGCCGATGCAGAGAAGCAAGTACAGGAGAGACAAATCTCAAATCCAGTTCAATTTTTGTTATGACACGATTTCCTCATAGTGGGATATTATCTCATTCTCTTGACATAATGAAGCTTGTTATTTCATGATAATTAAATAATATCCCACTATAACCAGTTAATTTATCTCAGCATCATGAGATTAAGAAGTCTGGTATTTTTGATCACAAAATAATATCTGCTGATAATGAGATAATGAAGTTCGTTGAGTCTGGATCGGTGATTTGATCAGGAGTGCCGCGTACATAAGTGGCAGCTTGAAAACTGGAACTGCTGATTTAAAATCGAAACGTCACATCAAGCCAGTCCAGCCAGTCGACATCTCTCAGGGATCATTCTGAAAGAATGAAAACAACCTGGTTCCCCTCCTTGAACGACGAGAACTCGGAGAGAGACGTTGGGAGTCTCTGCCCGTGTTGGACGATAATCAAAGTTCATTCTGAAGGGTTGCTCTCAGTATTCGTACTTCACATTCTGGCATTTTCATCTTAAAGCAGTTACTACAGTTTTCAAGCCGCTCCCTATGCGTGGCACGTCCATGATCGCGCGTGGGGTAGGTCGAGATACAAATTTATGATGTTTTGTTGTCTGGTGATAGCAGAATATTTTCTCGTGATGATGAGAAAATTTATGTTTAGTAAACGATTCATTATTTCGTGACACCGAGAGAAAAACATTGATTGCAGTCCTGAACATCCGTCATTTTGAGGCTGAAAAGCTAAAATCACGAGAGCAGAAACACATTTGGCAGCGTGTCATTGTCTGGCTCCCAGAAACTCAACATTAAACTACTGTTCAAAATGCATGACTCTCTGATTACAGATGAAATAACACCAAAGCCGAAGAAATGTGTATCCATAATCATGATGCGTATCCTGTGATGACACTGACACTATGGATCCCTTCTTTTTTTTTTTTCCTCACTGTTTATTGAAAGCTCGTTTCGGCCTTCCTCTGTGCAGCCTTCCGCAGGCTCACTGCAACATATAATGTACAACAGTCGTACAACCTGCAGTTGTGCCGCAAATCCTCCTCGCTCCAACAAAATCCTCTTGCTCTATTCCTACTTTGTTCTTCCTCTGGCTGCCTCCACAATATCCTGAAAGGATTCTTGCCTGATCCACTACAGTCCCATAAGATTTTCAAAATCGAATCCGTCAAATCAAACGTATGTATTTCTACGTCTAGTTTAAAGCTGTGTACGGTAAGTGTGTCCTTGACATACTGAGTACATACTGAGTACACTGGGTCAAGAGAACCAGGATCATCTTATGCAGCCGTTCACTCATGTCAAATATATCTATACAGAGATCAGTTTTCCATTTGAATAACATATGTAGCATTTTGTGGTGCAGTGTAATGTAGCGAGTGAAACCGCCTCTGTCATTATGTAATGTTTCATCGGATCGAGTCAGTCATACACGCGTGCACGCACACACGCGCAGTTTGTGAACGTCTCTTTGCATATCAGTCTGCTCTGGGTGTCATCTTGTTCATTAGCTCATGTTATCTCATTATCTCTGTCTTTTAATCAATCAGCGTGTCTCTCGCACACATGCTGGACCACCAGTCAACACCATTAGATCCTGTTTCCGTCACTGCCTTTCCCCTCTGACACTTGCAATCGAGTCTGGCTGTCAGTCACAATCCTGGTATTCTTTTAGATATACGTGTGTGTGTACATGTCTGTAGAAGTCTGATTTTTTTTCTCCTTGTGTGTGTGTCTGTGTGTAATGCTTTCTGACGGCATGACTGGAGTTAAACTACAAACAGCCGATGAAATATTGATAACATATATTCAATCCGTAATACTTTCTGATACTTGAGCTGGACTATCCCACAAGTATCATTTATCTCTTGTCAGATGGACAAAATTATGATTACGATCTTATCAGGAACAGCTCAAATCAGGTCATAATGTCCTGGGAAAGAGTCAATCAATTCCGTCGAATGATTCCTGAGTCAGTCCCTGGAGATGGATGACAAAGCCTTTGTAGATAGATTGTAAACTTGGCCGCAGAATACAGTTTCAGGCTGGAGGGACACTGTGATGCTCCAGGATTTGTTGGACAGTGATGAAAGTGTGCTTAGAGGCAGGTGTGTTTACACAGGAGACGACAAGTTGGGGGTTGGTTGCTGTATGTAGCATTTTTCAGGGTGTTCTCATGTCTATATGGTGCACTATAATGCTGCCCCCTGAAACTCGATGGTTCAGAACATCAGTCAAGAAACCCCCAAGCCCGCTGATATTCTTCAGGTTGAGTTCAGACTTGCCTCTAATATCACTGAGACTCATGTTTTTTATCCCTCGAGTCCAGATATCTGTGAGTTTTCTCTTCTGGAAAACAGGAACAAAAACAGCTGCTGTTATTGCACTACTATAGTTTGAGTTTAAGCGTCTTTTTGGGGATGCTAAGTTTGGTATCCGCACCTGCTGGGCCTCACATTTCTGACATTTAAACACAACAGAGACATTCAAAACAGCCGCAAACTTCAAACTGATTCACTCAGCTAGCGCAGCAAGTCGCGAGGCACGCCAGCCGATGTCAGCAACGTGGTTGACAACAGCACCACGTTGCTTAACCGTCTTGAAATTCACTGCTAGCTCAGCTGTCCCCTGGAGTTGACATGAGATATCCTGTACCATATTAGGCTTGTGCTTGCCACTAGCAAAGACTGCTAATGTGAGTTTGCCTCGCTCCTAAAAATCTGCTCCGCTCCTGTGTTTTCTTTGTTCAAGCTGAGGTTCCAAAGTGGATAGCATGGTTTTATATGTCACTCGCTCAGAGCAGCATCGTAATCATACAAAAACCTCAGCTAATCAAGTCGACCCTGAAAATGTGGATACGGCTCTACTACATATGTTCAAATCAGTGCATCAGCCTCTGTCCCCGCGTATGGGGTCTCTCCAGGACAACCGCTGCCAGTCAATGCCATGACAGGTTGTCAGGTAGGCGGCATTCTCAGCATCCGTCTAGTATGTGTGTGTGTGGGTGGGTGTGTGTGTTAATGCGCCATCTCTCTTCTGTGTCACAGCGCAAGAACCTTCAGGGTTGCAGGCTGTCATCAAAATGCACGAGGCCACGTCTATCTCACCGTCTCTCTCTCCCAGTTGAACTGAGATGGAACCTGTCTCTTCTTTCTCAACTGAAATGAGACTGAAATATGTAGAGATTCATGTCCAGTGTCCCTCTCTGAGCTCTCCTCAGTGATAGGGCAACTAGAGCGAAGCTTTTTTTTTTTTTATACTTCTTTTCTTCGCTTTCCTTTCTGCGACGTCGGAGTTTCTGACAGAAATGCAACAATGAGCCGGCTGGCGAGGTTGTGCTATCAAGAGAGAGAGTAGCAAAAGACTGAAAGATAGAATCTGCTTGGCACCGGCAGACAGGGAGATAATGAGAATAGATGGTGGCAGACTATTGTCAGCATCCACCTATGGACACACATACAAGCACGCAAGTGAGGAAGAATGATGCATCTCAATCTGGCTGACAACTACCCGTACAGTGCTGGTTTCGATCTTCAGTCTCGTTTTTTTTTGTTTTTGTTTTCCTCAGCACCTCTCCTTTCTCTTTTTTCAACAGAAACTCAATCTGCCATCCATACGGCGCTCTATATTGCATAGAATAATTTATAAGTGGCAGGAACACTGTGTTGAACTTTGAAAATGTGCTGCTGAAATGGCCACCTCTTGTTACCGCTGCATCCATTGAGTTTGTCATTATTAGCCTATTGAGACACGCAGCCAGCAGGCTGACTGCCAACATGCTGTTGTTACTCGTCTCTTGTTGCTCCAGCACAGGAAAACCCTGAGTATTACTTCCCTTTTTTTTATTTTGTAGTTTTTTAGTGTAACCGCATCATGGGATAATTTAGCTCATCTGAATTTGATGCTGTTGTTGTTTTTGTTTTCTTTGCTGTTTCATCAGAATTACGCAACATTATTACTCATGAACTATTAGGCCGAATTCCCCCCAAAATTTGCAGGGGTTGTGGAATGGACCAGAACAAAACCCATTCTATATCAGGGCACTTAAACCATGAATAAAATGGCTTTTTTAAAATTAGATTCATTTGACCTCACCCAGGTGGAGGTAAGACTGCCACACAGCCACGCACATTGACAAGCGACAAAGTTTGTTTGTTCCAGCGGCCCGTGTGATGCATAAATTCACTTTATCGTGGTTCGAGATTAGACTGCCCTGGTTATCACACAGACAGATGATTGAAACTTTCATTAATGGTTTAAGTCATTTATTTCGCGAAAAGAAAAAAAAAAAATCACCGGCTCCTGTTGACATCATCGGTAGTTTATTTTCTTTGAGTTTACAAAACAAGACGTTTGAAGATTGGGATTATCTCTTGTTGTCACTGCCCAAGATTAAACTAATCACAAAAACATTCTGTAAAGCAGCATTATTTACTTTCGTCTGTTCGTTTGCTGTTTCGTTTTGAGTACCTCACCGCTGCGGCAACGTTAATCAACTAATTCTGACGATAAAACTGAAACGGCAGCGTGTCGTATGAGATGATAAAATATTTGTTGCCTAGGTAACATTCAAAGCCTTCTTACAGTATTCATCGTTCACGCTTACCGATGGAGGAAACGGTTTGATTAAGGGTTCAGTGTCTTGCTCAAGGACACTCTGACAAGGTTTCTGCGGGGGTGGAGGGGGGACGGTGGAATCAAATCAGTAACCTTCACATCGCTGGATGTCAACTGTGCCGTCACTTCTGTTTTGTATGTGAAAAAGAGGGTTTTTATATTTTGTCAAGAAAAAAAGCGTTTTGTGTTAACTGAAAACAGCCTTGTGCGACTGAAGCGGTCCCTCTCCTCTATTTGAAGATCATAAAAAAAAAAACAACAACTATTCAGGCAATTTTCTCTCACAAAGCTTCTTCCCCAGCTGAACAAGGACGTATTCATCACCTGCCTCTTATTCTCTGATATAAAAATATACATATATCTCTGTTCTCATAGCAGCTGTACAGAAGGCTGGTTTTGTTGGGGGCGTGTGTGTGTGTGTGTGTGTGTGTGTGTGTGTGTGTGTGTGTGTGCAGACACAGTCATGCATGAAATGTGATGAGGCAATGAGTAATTTATTCTGTCTCAACAGATTGCAACAATGCAAGCTTAGATGAGACTGTGTGTGTGTATGTGTGTGTGAGTATAAATGTGTGTGTTTATCACACCTGCTGTCTCACACATACACACACAAAAGCGCTCCATAGACATTCACCCTCTCTCTCTCTCTCTCTCTCTCTCAAGCGTGCCCTCCTTGCCCTCTACTTACTTCCTTCGTCCCACAAGAACCTTGTTTCACCAAATGGTTTTATTTTTACTGATGACCTCTTTATATTTACTATTTGCAGTGTATTGAATGTGGCCCCGTGGAGCTCTTTCAGGTGTTAAATTGAGAAACGAGACATTGTAATGGAAATAGTTATATTCTTTCCTTTTCACCTCCTCATGAGTCCTTTCACTTTTTTTTTTTTTTTCCTTTTTGTGTCTAACAGTTTTCCTAGTTACATTTTCGAACTTCCAAACTAATCAAGAAGACTATTAGAGCTGAACACGTCTATTTTCAGTATTGGAAACATAAATACTTTTTTTTTTTTTTTTTAAACAAAACCATTAAGAGCAATGCATCCTTATGAAGTATTTTTAAATAATCAGATGGAATTATGTTTTTTTTTTCATTATTCTGTGTTTGTAGGCAGCTGACAGTTGACATGGAGTCCAATACCAGAGGTTCCCAGCCTGTGCGTACACTGAAACTGCTGTTGACCTACTTGTAAGGTACAAGTAATGCAGTACAAGTACCACACGTAGTGTATAATTAATGAGTTCAAAACTGTCACATCAAGCCCGCTTTTAAGTGGAAATGGAAAATAACAGACAGAAGACAGAGTTAACATAACGTGAAGCCCATTTCCCAGAGGTGGCTTTTCTTCTATGTGTTTTTTTTTTTATTAATTACTCATATTTTCTATTCATTATTTAGACCTGAAAGAATTGTGTACTAATTTTCATCGGGCCCGTTTTTAATGCCGCCATTTTTGGCTGTGCCTGAAGGTCATGGCGCCATGTGAATGAGGGAATTATATTGATATTTTATATCCTACGATGCATACCCCATATAAAAAATGACAAAAATATCACCACCAGTAGTTCATGAGCTAATTTGATGCTTTTGTTTCAAGCAACGTTGTCATGTTGTACCTAAAAGTCAGACATGGCGTGGACTGTATCACCACCATCGTCCTCTCTGTCTTTAATTTTGTCCTTTCTATTCACAAATGTTCCTCCTTTTTGTCTTTTTGCTGTTTTTATTTCATCAACATTTGGCAAAATAAAAAAAAGCATTATTATGCGCACGAAACTATAGCCAGCTTTGAAGCCTACTTAGCCTCTCTCTCTTTTGCTCTGCGTTATTTAATTTTTTTTTTTTTTTTTTTTTTTTTTTTAATCTCCCTCCCCACATTGACAGTCGGACGCGGCTCCAGACCCCCAAAATAGAGCAGCTCTCATCCCACTCCTATTCACAGATTGGTGTCTGGAGCCAAGAAGATCACACACACGCACGCACGCACACACACACACACACACACACACTTAGAAATATATACATACACACTTAGAAATATGCGAAGACACACATTTATCCCTTGTAAAACATACTGCGTCTAATGCACAAAAACAATATAGCTAATATGCTAGCTTTATATGCTAACAGCACAACACAGTGAAACTAAAGAGTTTTAAGAGATCATGTCCGTTGACCTGTTTATTATTGAATATTTTCTGACTGTCACCCTCTATTTTTTCATCCTAATCCCCCCCATTCCCCCTCTCCCCGTCTCCAACTTCATCTTCCCCTTCATCTCTCAGTCTCTCTTTCCTGGGAAATCCGGCTAACTGTGTAATTGTACCACTGATTTACCTGTGATTTCTTGATATATTTAATCAAATAAGTCTTTTTTTTTTTTTTTTTTTTTGGTGCCACATTTTACAAAGATTGACCAGGAGCAGTTTGGTGGGAAAAGTGGGAAAACGTGTCAAGCTTTTGAAGAAATGTACCTGATGAGCTGACATGAGGTTGTGCTTTGAGCTGATGAGCTTTGCTTGCGGAACAGTAAATTTAGTCGGACAGCTGTACGCACTTTTAAGGAAAGGACAAAACGAATTCATCTGTGTTTTACCGAATCGCTACAACAACAAAAAAAGATGTCCTTGCTTTCTCTCTCTCAAGGCAATATATATGCATATTTGTGTATCCCGGCAACGTTTGACCTTTTTAAATTGACCTTTAGTGATACATAGAATATCCCATGAGCATCTCAAGGCAGGTAAAAATGATGCAATGGATCACCGTGGCCTCCCACGCCGTAGAAATCAGCCTCTTTCATCATCACTAGTGCACAAGGTCAAAGTCCTGGTAAGCATGGCCATTATGGACCATAAGAAGCCTCACTTGCTCTTGACAACCCAATTACCCCATGAGATGTGTGGGACTCTGTTTGCCCTCTGGCTGATATATTTAAGGACTCCACGCACACTTCTTTTGTCTTTATCAATGTTGGCATCATATTTTTAGTTATTTATGATATATGGGTCTTTTCGATAAAAGAAGAAAAACGTGATTTATCGACCTCTAAGTACATGACTGTATTTACAGCTTTGCCAAACAGCACTGCGGTACGTTAGGAATGACTCAGACATAGTTCCGATGGGATTTACTGTCAGCTCATGTCTTAACCGTCAACCGTACGGCGAATGCACCGTATGTCATGAATATCTGTGCAAAGGTAATACTGTCCACCAGCATCAGAGATATTTGAATCCAACTATCTCGGTTTCTGTTTCAGCTCGGTGTGTCGCTTTGCATTAGTTGAGAGGTTTGGGGTTTTAAAGCAGTTTAAAGCCTTTTATCAGACAGCTATAGTATTAACAACAGCATTAAAACACTGACTGCTGTATAATCTGCCTTAATCAGAATGCAAGATTTAGACAAAGTTGTTTGAAAGTGGGGATTTAGAGATTTCTGATGGATTGCCAAGGCTGTACCCCGTGTCTCAAGACCACTCTTTAAAGGTCTCAGTCTTTAATCAACTGCATTTTTACTCTCTTGGATGTAGCGGACTCAAGATTTAACCCAAAACCACAATTGCGGCAACAGTACTAAACTGCCTGTGCGTTATTTGACAGGATCGAAAAACACCCATCTTCAAATGCAACCAATTACTTGACTGGTTACTTTCAAATCTTCTAGAATAATTTGCCGTTGTAAGAGTTGTAACCATTTCAGATTAGATTTTAAAGGTTCACTTTACGGTTGCTTTTACCCTCCACACGAGATTAGTCCAGTTGCCATGTTTTATGCTTTTTTGAGACTTACTTCCTGCTCCAAAAACAAAACAAAAAAAACACAACAAAAACAGCAGAAAACAAAACAAGAAGATGAAGCAAAATATCAAACTAATGGGGAACGTCGCTGTGGCTACGTCCACTTCCTATATTCAGCAAATGTGCATAACATCCAAAATCTTCACAATGTGTCTTTATTACTAGCTTTGGCAGCCTAGTTCTGTATATCCGGTCGAAAAAAAGACTGAGGACTGAGGATGAGGGAGATTTTTCTTTATCCTCCTTTTTGCCTCTGTGGAGAACCTCCCAGCTCAGTCTGGAGTTGAGAGAAGCAATTTCCTCGCAAGGTTCTAGTAAGTGATCCATCTGGATCAACCTTCCCTACCCCGCTGCTGCTGCTCGGACATCCAGAGGTCATGGTTTAATATATAGTTGTCTTAAAAGGTTTTTGGTTTTTTTGTTTTTTTTTCCAAACGTCGCTGTTTCCATCAAGCTTTTCTTATGCAATACTTCCAAATGGGCATTAAAGATATCGCCGTGGATAAAAGATAAGGAAAAGAATCGCCAAAATTTGAGAGGTCAGTCGGTAAATGTGTTATTTTTTCTCTCATACGCATTTGTTTTATATCATCCAGCGCTTATTTCCCATTTCATGATATCTTTGTTACAAATGATGATGGGTTTTCCTCGCCTAGTTTTGATCCCCTTTTTTTTGGGGGGGGGGGGGGGGGGGGCAAGGCATATGAGTATGAGATTCATGTGTGTGTGCCCCTCGTGTTTTATGCAAAAAAAACAAAATTAAACAGAAAAATATTTTCGGCTTAAATTTCAAGTCTGAGTAAGTCACAATTGCATGAAGTACAGCTTCCACACACAATTATGGATCAACTGCACAGCTTTGTGTCTGCAAGCAGCGACTCCGAGTACAACCAACTCTTCAGGATAACAACTACTTCATTGAATCTGAAGGGAAGTTTGCGTCACAGCTGCTCGCATTCAAGTAGAAAATTGTGTCCTTGCAAGTAAAATTACGAGCGAATGTCATGGCAACGATGAAAATAGCTAATTTGTTCTACAGATGTGCTCAAGTGCAAATTCAGCAGGAGGATAAAAACATATGAACTGTTACAACTGCCAAGACACCATCCAACTGCACAAAGCAGCATTGTGTGGGAATTGAATACAAAATACAAAAGGTATTGATGCAGTGTCAACTTGGATTTTATGAATACAGACATGCGTAGAATGTAAAAATATGATTCAGCGTGCCACTCGACAATGTGAGGGTGTGTAAAATAGCGATTTTCCGTTTCTTTTTAAATGTTAAAAAAAAAAAAACATGTCAAATGTATGGTTCTCTGTGCTTCACAGACGAAAACTGCTCCGTCAGTCACAAATGGAAAAATCCAACACCGTGCTATAAATACAGTTAAAAAAAATTTGTTTTTTTGCTGTTTGGTAGAGAATGATATTTATTTTTTATTATAAATACTGTTGGTGCTGTATTTAAACATGCATTGGTCTGGTAATTATTTCGATAACCATTTCACGTAAGGACAGCAATTTTTGCACCGCATTATGTAGCACCTAAAGATATATAATTTTCTTTTTTAGTTATATTTATTCAACATACGTGTCACTTAGTACATACACAGTGGTTAAGCTCTGTTGTTGGAGTATGTTTCATTATGCTTGCCAAAAGGGTGCAGGGTCAGTGTTAAGTGATTGTCAGCCAAAAAGTAGAAGAGTTTATATACAGTCTGTTCTGAACCTTACGTTGGAGTAATAAAGGTGAACTCGTTCCTGCACCCAACCGTCGTCGTTGGGGTGACGATTGCTCATCACTGAACGCACGACTCCTTGAGTCAAACCGAAGTTTAACTTAGCAACTTAATGACTGAAGTCCATGATTGAACAGAAGCCAGATCTGTGCGTAATTTGCTTTAGAAAACACACTTAGTTCTCCTGATTGTGCTGCAGCCCAGCCAGAATAACGTTCACTTTCACTTCTCGGTCTAATGTGAATTTAAAGGGTTTCTACTGTAACCGCTGTGCTTTCTGCCAACAGTCACATTGGAGCAAACGGGGGGTTCCCATTAGGAAAGCAAATATAGATGAAGAAAATGATGTGTTTATTTATTGTTTGGTTGCTACAGGCTACTAGACGTACCAACAAGACACTGAGGAAGGAGATTTATTTTTTCCATTTCTTAATTCTCTTGGTCTTCTTGGAAAATTAACCACCTCGTCATCATCTCATTACACTCATCCTTGTAAGGATGTCAAATGTGTGAGTATACTGGATAATCCCATCATTCTCTCATCTCTGTCAGCAAGCACACCAAAAAACATCATACGTGATCTGATCTCTTCTCATCTGTAGCACACACCCCCCCAAACAGGACTGATGCTGCATTCAAGACAATTGGGAATTTGAAATCTCAATCCAGAGATATCTGACCTCTGACATGTTTATGCTGCAGCTTAATTCTGAGTGGGGGTTGGAGAGAAAGCACAAGATTTTGACATAACCACTCTTTTAAAAAGCCGTTAAATCTGAATATTGCTTTTTTTTTTCAGATAGACACATAAAAATATTTCACATTTTGCAGAGGTACACACCCAATTGTGTGCTTAGATCTCAACAAACATGTTTATCAATTATGTTTTACCATAAAGGAAGAAGGCTGCTACCTCAGTCGCTGAAAGTGACCACAATACAGAGTATTTGGAGTTCTGGAAAAATACTTATACTGTATAGCACTGTTCAATTCCGTTTTTCTTTACCCAGAACTTTTTTTTTCACAACTTTTGAGTTGCCTTGAACGCAGCAAGTGTTAGCATGGCAAACTATGACTGTGCGTTCACACCCAATGCGAATTTGCGCATTCCCGCGAACAGTTTCCATTCAAAGTCTATGCAAACGCGCGAATGACGTGCATTTTTAGTCTGGCGGCGCGAATGAGGCGAAATATTCGCCATTCGCGCAAGTTGAAAATATTGAACTTTGGCGAAAAATTCACGTCAAGACAGCCAATCAGCGTTGAGGATGTCCCGACGTCACAGCTGACTGTGACTGACTGACTGCGACTTACAAGATGGCGGACAAGTTGATTGTGGCTATGTGTGGAAACCCGGTTCTATATGACACTACATGTCAAAATTACACGAACCAGTTGAATAAGTTGGTGTCCATTCGTGAAATTCTGTCACCGGTCCTAGCTAGCAGGTCGTCAAACTGGCCAGTCGTCATCCGAAAATACCGCTTGAAGCGGCGGTTATCCAGACGGAGCCCCTGGAGGAGCTCAATTCACCAAGCGGTGAAATTCACCGAGCTGAGCTTGCCTCTAGAGATGGTGTTGATAACCCAGATACGACGGCGTTTAGTTTTCCGACGTATTTCTGCCTTCCACGGCAGGTACAACGCAACAGTTCTGTGAATATTCATGGTGAAATGGCGGAAGGAAACGTTGCCGGAAATACTCGCTATTCGGGCAGGTGAGCGAATTCACGTATTCGTATTCGTTTGGTGTGAACACACAGTGAGACCAAGCGTAAGAAAACCAATCATCTGTTTTGCTCAAAATCTCTTCCATGGCCATTGACGTGTATCCGCTAATACGGTTTCCTTCATATTTCTGCTTGAGTTTGATGTTGTTGAAATATATAAGCAACACCTGGATGTTTTTGACACTACGCCCACTCAAGCTCTAACCATTTGATGACTTGCACTAGGGGCTTATTTTGAAAGCAGCTAACTTTAGCTTGCTTTCACTATAGGCTGATGGTTATCTAGTTAGCTGTTATGATAGCACTGTGTGCTTCTGCTCCCTTTTTTCCTTCCAATCCTTAACAAAGATACTTCTTATGCAAAAGCGAATTTCTTGTCAAACATGTTCAACTACTCATCGCTAAGGTAACCTCGTTGGCCATTTAACGCTTTACTCCAGCTCAACTCAATGTTCAATGTCAAGAAGCATGATACAGATTATCAACATATTTGGACATTAACAAAGCCTTGTTTTGCCCCTATTTCAATTGCACAACAGGTCTTTCACGTTTTAGTGGGTTTTTTTGTATGTTTTTGCTGTGTTCAAACTCAACTTTATTGCCGCCACTTGTCTTGAATTTGTCAGAACCTCAGTGACTTCTGCCTCTTGTGATTCCAGTTGTCACGTGGATTCCCTTTAGCGAGGACCCACAATATTCACATCAGATATTTGCTGCAGACACATAAATACACACTCGTAACACACAATTATGTCCAGGGCACACACTGTCACAAACACAACATGCATCTGTTCATCTATGCTTTGCCATCTGTGTAGGCTATAGCGTACAAGTACACGTGTGTTCCCCGGGGGTTTGGATCCCATGTTTCTGTATCATGTTTATTTTAGCTTTCTTCAGCTTCAAAAAGTATTTTGTTCTACACATCACATTCTATATTGCCATACAGTGTCACTTCTCTAGCATTTACATGAAAGATCCTCTCAAAGCTTACTTTTTTCTATCTCTGGAGTGCGTGTGTGTGTGTGTGTGTGTGTGTGTGTGTGTGTGTGTGTGTGTGTGTGTAAATGTCTTCGTTGTCTTCCAGCAAAACTGTGTGCAGTGCTTTTTTTCCCTATCTGCTTTGTGTCAGAATGTGAGGTGTGACTGGATATGTTGTGTGAAATTGTTCACATTTTATTTGTGAATGAAGAAACATTTTATTCGTGGAAGTCGTGTGATGGAAGATTCCCCCTGAATCCTTCAAAAGATTAAACCCTTTTTCTCGTATTCATGCATCTCTAATGTTTCTCATACAAAATGAGGAGGTAAATAACTTTTAAGCCATAAAGTAATGAAAAATTGGGGAAGCGTGTCGCAAATGATATGGGGGCTGGACATGTTCATGTGCGTAAAGGTGCATTCACTTGATTGCTCGGGTAGGTTTGATGCAGGATTTTACAGGTTTGACAAATAAAACCAGGCGAACATCAACTCAATAATAAAAAAGAACCCGATCAAATATTTCCAACAGCCTTCACCGAGAAAAAAGTTTGAAGATGAGCTTCAAATGATGTCAGATACTTTCATGAATTCTGCAAGGAGTGCTTGAAATGCAAGGCCCTTTCTTGCTTTACTTCACTTCAATCTGAACCCTGGGGTGAGCAACAGGGCTCCATTTGCGGCTCTTTAGGGCTTGATGGGCCACACACCAGGCCAGTATGGATCATAGAGACCACCTCTATAACAAATCCCAGTCTAGTGATTTTGGTACATAAAATAAGTGTAACTGCCAAAAAAGAAAAACACTCAAGGGTTTGATTAAGCAGTTCTAAATTAGAAAGGTGTGATACCAAAGTATGCAAAAGAGAGAGAACCTAAATTTTGAAAGAAGTTCAATAGAGATTAATTTTCCTTTGTGGCATAACTTTGGCTTCGGTTTCCTCACATCCAGGCTTGCCTACTGTGTTTCCGAGGTTCGACTTTATACACCCTATAAAAGGAAAACTGCATCATGTGGTGCTGAAGTTACTGGCGGCCTGACGGACACGCATAAAAGAGCTTAGTTTACTTCTACCAGCAGATTGTCCTCTGTTTTCATCGTGCTCTTTCATGGACTCAGACCATTTGCAGTAATGTTGGCATTCTTTAGGTTGAGGGATGATATTCCCATGAGTACTACAGCATCGGGTCATTTCATTCATTAGCTGGTAAATGACAAAATAGAACGAGAACATTCCAGATTAATCCAGGGAGGACATGGATAAATGCATCGTCTGAACTGGAGATCAGTTGTACAGCAACACCGAATTTTTGCACATACGGCTCTTCCTTTCTCTGCTATTTCTTTGTGATGACTGACTGTGTGAGGTGAGTGGCGGTCTTGAACAAAAAAAATTAGGGGACTGTTAAGTGTCAGACTTCAACCTACTGTGCAAAACAGATCAAACAGAATTAGATGTTAACCGCTGTGAAAGTTCAAGTTCCCTTCTTTCCTTCTTGATGAAACAGGCGTGCTCAAATGAGTCAGAGAAAAATCCCCCCAAAATCCCCCTGCTGGTTTCACGTTTGTGACACAGCAAAACAAAAGTGCGTGTGTGTGTGTGTGTGTGTGTTTGTTTGCCTTTGGGACTTCTTGTGAATTTTTCTTGGACCCCATTCTGAACACCCTACATGACAGCTGTGCCATCACAACGCTGAGCAATACAGGCGGTGTGAACACTGTTCAAGTCTCTTTGATTGTTGCGAAAAAGCGATTGGTCATACAGTCTGTCAGCTGGAGAGAGATGAACATCATCCCCAGAACTTTTTTTTTTGTTTTTTTTGTAGCACTCCACCGCAGACTCTTGACCTTACTCTTGTCTACTGTGAAAACAAATAGTACGACATATTGCTTTTCATGACTCATCTGAGCTCCTTTTTTTTTTTTTTTTTTTTTTTGCCATAATATCTGGTTTTTCATGACGTTTGCATTTACAATTTCAAAGATTATCTTGAAAGAGTTTTGTGACCCGTGACCAGTCTTTTTTTTCTTTTTTTTTTGGGTCTTCTCTGACTCCTCTCTATGGATAGGGTGAGCTAGGAGGGCTTAGAGCTTAGAGAGGCCAACTTCTTACTTTCGGGTTGCTTGTTCAATCCCCTGGACCAGCAGGGTAAATCTGGGTGGAGAAAGAGAAGAAGGAACAACCTAGTCAGTGTCTGTCACATCAGAATGCATCTTCGCATCCATTCCTGTAAAGCGGTGAGCCTGCTAAAATTTTATCAGTGAAGGTGGTGTTCTTGAACAAGTCTTCTCTTTTATACTTGGCATTTTCTCGATCGTTACATTTAGAGAAAAAGAGCGAGCGTATATGATCAAGTGACATGGTTCATTTGGAAATTTGGCCCCTCTGTGAGGAAAGCTCACATCAACTGAAGGGTTTTTCCACTACATTTCATTTCTTTACGTTATTAACAATGAATGAAGTAACCGATCGCTCGGTTCTGCTTTTGGACATCCCTTATAACCTGTACGTTGTTAAACCATGAAGGCGTAGTCACTCAAAAATACAGGTGACAATGTGTACTACTTAAAATGGAAAGATGGGGGTGGTGGGAGTAAGGCTTTGAGAAGAAAGTGTGCACCCCCTCTACCCTCTCTGTTGATCAAAATGTGCAGTTATGGTCTCTTGAAAACCAATGCTGTGCTATTGAGGTAATCGATAACTTGTATGGAACATTTTTCAAAAGCGTACCTGTGTGTACAGAACTATTCTTGTCTTGTACTTCCAGTTTTAAGGTTTCACAGCACTGACTTTCGTAGCCATCTCTGGGAACTGCATAAAGCGTCCAACTCTCCATCCATCCATCCATTCCATACCGCTCATTCTGTTAAGGGTCGCGGGGGGGCTGGAGCTTATCCCAGCAGCCTCCGGGTGAGAGGCGGGGTTCACCCTGGACGGGTTTCCAGTCCATCACAGGGCCAACACATGGAGACAGACAACCATTCACACTCACAGCCACACCTACGGTCAGTTTAGAGTATCCGGTCGTGGCTCGAACCCGGAACCTTCTTGCTGTGAGGCAACAGTGCTGACCACTGCACCACAGCGCCCAACTTTATTCTCAGTTATTTAATCATAATAATTGGAATACAACCTAAATAATCTTGATTACCATTTGGACCAATTTAAGATCTGTCGGCCCCCCCCCCCCCCCCCCCCCAAAAAAAATTGAAATTCCCAAAATTAAGATTGGATCAGGGAATACGATCCTCTTCCAGTCTCTGTCATCATGAGTCATTGCCTTGTTCCTAATCTACATCTTCTATGTCCTTAAAGTTGCTTTTAGTTTCATCAAAATCCAGTTTATGGATTATATATTACATTTTCTAACACGTAAGAATACCTGCATTCTAAATTCTGCTTGCAGAATCTTTCCATGTCCTGAAGGCACCAGGTAATAATTAGGTGTCGGAATGGCATCAGTGTGTGTGTGTGTGTGTGCGCGCGTGTGTGTGTGTGTGTGTGTGTGTGTGCGCTTTATTCATTCATTCACGTTCTTTCCCATGTCAAGAAAACCTTGACAAGACAAATCCACTGACATTTCTTGAAGGGCACAGACATTGCAAGGCCAGCAATGCAGCTATTTAGTACATGTACTTTGTGAATTTCTTAAGTGCATTCCAGTTTCTGAGCTCATGGTATATTTTAGAAACGCTAAACCAAAGGAAATAAAAGCTTCATCTCATTGAAATGAATGCACGTGCACACAAACATTTTTTAAAAAAAAATCAGAACTCAAGTACGAATGCTTACTTACTTATGTGTGTGGGTGGGAATTTTTTATGAGATTGCATTTTCCCTTTTCCCATAGTGTAAACCTACGAGTGCATATCCTCATCATGTCTCGTACTGTTAGACCGTATCAGTAAAGATAAAGGGGGGGGGGGGGTTGCAGTAGAGACTGCTCCATAAAAATACAGGAGAGAGGAGGAATAAAATAAGCACGTGAACAGGAAGTAGGGATAATAGAGCCCCGTAAAATAGAAGAAGTGGGCACAAGATTCAAATTGCCTGTAAAACATTTTTTGTCCAAAACAAATAATCTCTCTCACACAAACACTCACACACACACACACACACACACACACACACACATCTAGAATTGCTCACATTTTGACATGACAGTAGAAGGCAGCAGCGGGGGGGGGGGGTGACTTTGTTACGTAATTCAATGTTTCAGTGCCGTTTAGATGCAAGCGAGTCTTTGTAGAGGTGTCCATCTCCTTTTGAATGCAACCTACGTGTGTATGACAACTGTGGTACCACAGCGCCATCTGTCGACTGTCAGAGGCAACAACCTGCAGAAGGACAAAATCAATCCACTTGTTTTTGTTTGGTTTTTTTTTTGCAACAAAGTCGCTCTGATTGTCTGAGTCATTTATCCATTAAAGCTCGGCGGCATAGGTCGTAGATTTAGACTGGTTCAATAAATGATTGCGTCTGAGCTTTACTGACAGCGACATATCAGTGTGTGCGGGGTTGTTTGTGGGTAATCCTTTCATTTCCAGAGTGGTTTATATATTTAATTCATATAAATATGAAATGAAATTGTGAATTTAGACCTACCTAGAAACCTAGAATGGCCTTTTTTTTGTAAATAACCTCCTAAAAACCTGAACAGTCTGATAGACCTGACAGCGTCTACTAAAACCCTCCGCCTCTGCGTCAGATAGATATACAAACGGGGAGGGGGAGGAGCTTAAAATGATTTGCCTTTGCCATTTTGTCATGAGAAATGTAGATATTTTTCTGAAATGTTTTTAAATACCGGCTCAAATGACATGGACTTTAGGTTAAACGTGCTCATGCAGCTTTAGATACACGTGTTTACATCACAAGAAAGTAAATTCATCATGAAAACGTTTTATGTGATCATAATCTGTGTAAATATTAGTTTTCGTAAGACTATTGTGCTGTGACTCTAATGCTCTTCGGGCCTGCAGCCTTTTATTTTGCTTGTTTCTTCGGGGTTAACAAGAATTTATCTGAATTTTGATTTATTTGACCTGTTAAGAAGACTTCAGTGAGACTTTCAAGGATTTCCGCACTGGATGATTTGACTCAAACCTGGTCAAGTGGTCGCCGCGAGTAACCAAGTCTTTTTCCTAACCCTGCACAGTTACTTGATGACCACTTGACCTCTGAGTTATGTCAACCAACTTAACATAACCAGACCTTAACACACTGTTGACACATCATGTTATGCAATCTGTTCTCACAATAAATTCCTGTTTATTCCTAAACGAACTCCGTCCATCCTCAATTGCCTAAACTATTTCGGAGCAAGAGTTGCGGTTTAAACCTTGAACAGGTCGCCAGTCTATCCCTGGCTCCCATCTAGGCACAGACAACCTTTCACACTCACACCTAGAGGTGTTTTAGAGCCTCTAATTAACCCAACATGTGTGTTTTTTGATGTTTGCGAGAGAAACAGACGCAGGAAAACATGCAAATGCCACACAGAGTCTTCGGACCCAGAACCTTCTTGCTATGAGGCGATGACGCTAACCATCCATCCATCCATCCATTTATTTTCTCCCGCTAATTCCTGTTAAGGGTCCTGGGGGGGGGGCTGGAGCCTATCCCAGCAGCTACCGGCGAGAGGCGGGGTTCACCCTGGACGGGTTTCCAGTCCATCGCAGGACCAACATATAGAGACAGACAACCATTCACACTCACAGTCACACCTACGGTCAATTTAGAGTATCAATCAGCCTCGTCCCCTCTTGATGTCTTTGGACTGTGGGAGGAAGCTGGAGTACCAGAGAGAACCCACACAGGAACAGGGAGAACATGGAGACTCACACAGAAAGATCCTGTGCTGGAGTCGGCATTCGCACCCTGAACCTTCTCGCTGTGAGGCTACAGTGCTGACCACTGCACCACAATCTCACTCCCTAAGTAAAGTGATGCAGTCTGTATTTGTATGATAAACCATGTCATTTTGAGGCAGGAGGATAAATGAGCAGCAAACTGTATCTTTCCAGCAAAATGTTTGGACGTTTCTGGGTGATTTAGTGGGGTGACTGGGTCATTGTTTTTTGTTTTTGTTTTTTGTTTTTTTGGCTTCTTGTGATTTAACTTTATTTAAGAAATCATGTGTATGACTCCTGAGAAAATGACGTTATATGACATAAAAAAAACATGCTTATGAGTTGTAGAGGCTGGAAATAACCATCATAAATATCTTATATGGTTGCTTTGGGGTGTAGTTGAAGTGGAAACCTCAGTCAAAAGGACAAAAGTTGACAGTTTCCATATATTTTGCCTTTAACTCTCAGATGTTGAAGCACCAAAAAGTCACTATAACTCCCAATACTTTCTCCACATTCGTTCATAACAGCAGCTTTGACATTTTACATCAAGAGAGCTGATTGATTAAAGAGTCATTGAGCTCTTTCCAGCTGCCCATTTTAGATTAGACACACACTCAACCACGCGCGGGCTGATTGCAAAGAAAGTGACTTATTCCTCCACTGGTCAGTTATGTGCACAATAATGATTTGAAATTATCGATCTGACAAAAGAACCCAACATCCCTGGCTGCTTTGAAACAAGCAAACGGGAGGAAAAAAAACGAAACAAACAAACAAAAAAAAACCCCGAAAGAGATCGATGGTTATTTTACTCTGCGGACCGCACACACAAAAGCATTGGCAGAGATCCACATTTATCACATTAGCAATACACACCCTCTCCCCACCTGCTGCAAATCTCATCTCCACCTATTGACCGCAGCATTCCAGCACGAAAGGGTTTAAGCGTTAAAATATCGTTGAAAGACAAAAAGAAAAATCAGGACACACAGAGAGGTCATGAAAAACTACGACAGAAGATGATTCGGTTAATAATTGAGCCAATAAAAAGAAATCTTCATCTTTTCCTCTTTTCTTCATCTCTTACTCTCCTGTGCACTTATTTTGAAAAGGTTGCTCTACTCGTTCCTTCTTTCTGAATGTTTTCAATTAAATCCAAATGAAAGTGGCCTCTTTATGTATTTTTGCCCCTTCTCATAATTGTAAACACCGATAAGAATTTTATCACTCCGCTGTTTTAACGATCGGTTCAGTTTGCTGTTGTTTTTTTTATTCTCCCATCAGCCACTCATCTGTTATTGCATTTTTATGCTTTCTGCACACACTTATCTTTTCTATAGACCTGCAACGGATCAGTCACTTGATTCCCCCCCCCCCCCCCCCTTTTCTTGTCATTCTCTTTTATTCTTGTGAGACACGGTCAGGCTTGAATCGATTCACAAAGGGAGAATTATAAACGGATGAAAGCGTCGTTGCGAAAAACCGTATAAACATACATGTTACATACAGGAATTTGCACGCGGGAGAATTTCTCCCGGCATCGATGCAGGCTTACGGGGCCACAGGTTTCAATTGGACTTGTTTTATTTAGAGGCCATATTGAGTTTTTCTTCCTCGCTTATTAAAACAGAGGAGTGAAACCGGCTCGGAGATCCACACCGAGTCAGACGCTGATATTGTCTTCACCACTAATAGGATCTTTACGCCCCCCCCCCCCCCCTCGCTTTTAATGATTTTTCTCCTGAAAGAGGTTCGGATCAATAGCAATATTACATCAGTGTCATCAAAAGATAACAAGTTTCATTTAAATTGGAATCCTAACGTGATGCCGCAACGCTGTCACACTGGGAGACGGACAGTTGACATTACGGAAACTTACTAAAAAGTTTGTCCCGTTCAGGGACCCCTCACCACTGCTGTCAGTCAACAAAAACATGATCCTTTTGAATAAACTCGAAATCTAATTTGGACTCACACAGGATAATTAGCTGTAGAGAATTCGCTTCGCATTAACGTTTTTGTTTTGGCAGACAAGATAAGCCTCACCTTCGTGTGTCTGTCCGTTTGTTTGCTGGAAACAAACAAACTAACGGATGGATTTTGATGAAATTTGGTGGAAAGATGGATCGTATAACAAGAGACGACTGAGAAGCTGTTGGAGGTTTGTCGCGATTGTTCTGCGAGGCACTGCGAGGATTTCGCTATTCGCCGTACTTTTCTGAACATGCCAGATGAATCTTAATCAAATCCCCAATACATGTGGAAGGGATTGAAAGAGGAAAGTTTCCAGTTCTGGTAATCATCTTCATCACATTCAGTAGGTTTTGAATTCTTTCTAATTTTGAATAAATTCAAAACCCCGATGGTAGAACTCACTTGTGTGTGTTGTATTCAAGAAAATACTGAGGTCATGTAGAGTGTCCCTTCAGTTTTAGGATGAAATGTTTCCAGCAGTGGAGAATTAGACTCACATTAAATCTTAAGGCTTTAGGATCTTTGTCAGCTTATCGAAGTGTTCTTCAAAAAACGTTTTCGCATAGTTTGAGTTCAAATAATAAAATGTTATGATGCTTAATTATTAAGAAGAAAATGTTTCCTTTTAAAATGAATACATTAGTTATGTTCAGGGAAACACTTTTCAAATATGGTGCAGTAAACAACCATGCTAGTGTGTGTGTGTGTGTGTGTGTGAGTGTGTGTTTTGTGTATCTGTGTATGCATGGCCCGCAGTCACTAATAATCTTTCCTATCCCAAATGTCATATGGCCATGAGACTACAACGTGATAGAGCAACACCTTCCGTCCTCATCTACCTCATCTCACAAGCACACACACACACTCACACACACACACACACACACACACACACACACACACACACACACACACACACACACTTCAGAGGGCATTACATTTCCTGGAGACTTACCCGACAACTTTCCTCATCTTTTCATGTAATGACTTTCATCATGGGGACTTGCCTTGTCCCCAAAAGAGACGTGAATCCCCACAGCATGTGAAGTACAAACACACACGCTCACACAAACACACACACATACACATATCCTCATTATACGAGTGTCAGCACCTCTAATCTGAAAAGTTACATAATCCAGCATATATTAATAAAGACAGAAATAACAGTAAATGACTCATGTAGCATGTGAAGAGCTAGAGGCCCAATAAGCATCATGGGTAAATAAAGTCAAGACAGAGACCAGGGCCGGATGCACACCGGAGAGCAGTTCATAGATTTTTTTTCCCCCAGATTTCATCATGCAGAGCACAGACCCAACATTTTATCTCTACATGTTCAACAGGGTCCAGCAAGTGCAGCAAGTGCTATTTCAAATACACAGCCTCCCATGACCTCACAGCATCATCTATTTGTTGAAGCGCCCCCCTGAAGTGCAGTGGTTAGCACCGTCGCCTCACAGCAAGAAGGTTCCAGGTTCGAGCCCCGGCTCCAGCACAGGATCTTTCTGTGTGAGTCTCCATGTTCTCCCTGTTCCTGTGTGGGTTCTCTCTGGTACTCCAGCTTCCTCCCACAGTCCAAAGACATCAAGAGGGGACGAGGCTGATTGATACTCTAAATTGACCGTAGGTGTGACTGTGAGTGTGAATGGTTGTCTGTCTCTATGTGTTGGTCCTGCGATGGACTGGCGACCCGTCCAGGGTGAACCCCGCCTCTCACCCAAAGACTCCAGTGATAGGCTCCAGCCCCCCCCCCCCCCCCCCCCGCGACCCTTAACAGGATAAGCAGTAGAAAATGGATGGATGGATGGATGGACTGTTCCTTCTTACACTGGCAACTTTTGGGGGGAACATCTGATTCCACCTCCATAAACAAATCAAATTCCCATTTACTTTGGTCTTTAATCAGACTAAAACTACTCTGAACACATCTGTAACTGAAACCTTAGACATATCATGTAACATTACCCTCTCTGTTAACTAATTTCCAAATGTGCTGTTGCCCTCACATATAATTTTAATGTTTTATGAAACATTTCTAGTTTTAGGAGCTAATACCCTTCACTTTTTCCTCCGTCTCGCACACACACACGCACACACTGCAGCAAGGAATTTAATGATACAAACACACACTTTCATGCCTCAGTGTTCAAGCTACAGATAAATAGATGAGAAAACCAATGGCCAACAAACACAATATTTTGCTCCGTAATCAGAATTTGCCCTCAAGCTAGATACGAAACACCTAATGTAAAATAGCCTGGAAAAGGTTTTATAGTCGCAGTGGGGATTTTAGTACCCCTAAACAAATTTTAAGCACCGCTCAAACTTGATGTTTTACACACTTTAGTTTGTGGCACAATGGCAGCATGTTCTACTCCTCACCAGTAACCAGTCAAATGTTTCACACACATGAAAATCACAGGTATGCCGGAACATTTTCAGATAATATTGCTGGATGTTCCAGCCAATAATGTCCAATTGGGACATTTTGTTCACCGGTGAGAAATATTGTATAGTGCAAAGCTACACATTGTCGTAGGGGAGGAAGGAACACCTTGTCACTTGTCACATTTTTAAATTTCTTTGGATGAAAAAGCCTTGGCCATGTATTTTGCATTCATTTCACTTTTCAATCATATTTATCATACTATCAGAGTTACAAACATTTAAATAGTGAGTGTGGCCCCATCAGCGGCCAAGTGACCTCACAATGAGATGTCAAATATAATTTTCTAATATCACAAGAGTCATTTCATTGCGAGGGTTTTTTTTTCTTGATAAGATTTACAAAAATAATTTGAGCTTGGGGCGGCACGGTGGTGCAGTGGTTAGCGCTCTCGCCTCGAGCACGGGATCTTTCTGTGTGGAGTCTGCGTGTTCTCCCTGTGTCTGCGTGGGAATCACAAAATAGATTTTACGCTTCTGAATATTGCCCTCTGATGGTAAAATTAATTGCAATCATGACAACCTAGCCATGTGCCAAGACGCCCTGGTCTCCCGATTGTGGTGTGTCAAACACATTAGCTAGTAGCTAGCTTTATATTACTGGCTAATGTTAGCTCCCTGAGATTGCTAGCAAAGACGCTAACAGATGCACTTCATATATTTTAAAATCGACACAGTTTCTTTTATAATTATGATATATGACAGGAAATTTACAACAGGGAAGTGATGTGTTGGAACAATTCCTCTCTTTTTTTTTTTACAAAAATGAGCCCGATCCACTTTTGATTTTTTTCAGAATACCGTGGTCAGCTCAAGCAGTGGCGGCACCGGGAAGCTGAGGTCTCAGTTCAGTTTGCCATTCCCACGACCCTTACATCACTCAACTAAGAAAATGTACGATTTTTAGCATGAACCATTAAAAACATAGCAAAGGGAAGTGACTGTTCTTCAATGAAAAGCCACACACTCTCACTCCTGGTGAATAATTGCCAATTCCAATCCCTGCAGTTTCCCAATTACTCACTTAGAATTCATATTTATCTCAGACATCAATGAAAGTATGAACATAGCTGACTGAAACAATGATAACGCCACTACTGAACAGGCTTTTAACGAAAGCAGTACATTTGAAACTGCTCACAGTATTACCTCCCGCCTCGCAAGTCGCCACAATATATTGTGGGGTGTAAAGCTCATGTAACAATCCAGAAATTAATCAAATGTAGTGTTAGAAACTAAAATATTGTAAAAATATATTTTAAAATAAACAACAGGTTGAGCAGCTTTGAAGGTCTGGACCTAAACTCGACCCTCTCCACTAGCAAAAACCCAGAGAGAGGCAGTGTACAGAGGAAATACTGTTGAGTCAAAATAGTGGTGATGGAAATATGAGCTCAGAAAATTGCACATCCATTTAACACTGCGTAATTACCACTTAGATGTGAATAGCCTTTGGCAAGCGCACAACCTTGCTGAGAATGAGGTTAATTCAGCCAGTCACATTGAACTTAACACCACTCGTGTCTTCTCATGAGCTGGCACAAATGGCATAAATTTTTAAAGAGTTCAACACACACCATTCACAGTCTTCTTGAGCAGTTATGACATCGGATGTTGTTGTTGTTGTTGTTGTTCTTGAAGTTTTTCAGAACCTATGTGAATACAGCATGATGGAAATATGACCATGACTCTCAGGAAAATCTAAAGGGAGAGGGAAATGCCAGTTTGGAAAACAGAATGAGAGAGGTAAGACAGGCAGGTAAACTGGATGAGAGAGAAGCCGCTCTCGACGTGATGATCACTTGTGTTTAATTGTCGTGCAGCTGCTGAGGGCACACGTACCCTCAATGCGCGCCTGTGTTTAATTCCATAAATGATATCAGCACTCATGATATCTTCTTAATGGGCGATTACTAGAAAGGATGCAAATGTTGCACACATAGGCGACTGTGTGTCTCCTCAGTAACGCTGACTCCATTCTCCAGGTAAGAGGCAGGAAGAGAGAGAGAAGATGATGACCACTTAGATTCAATTTGCATACATCAAACTCTCATAAAGATGTCCTCTCAGGGGGAATTGGGTCTGTCATACCTTTGGCAACGCTCACTTCCTTACATCTATTGAATAGCCTTTGTAAAGGATGACAAACGGTTAATGTGGCATTAAAGCCACAGGTTCATTTTCCTGATACCAGTGGCAGGCGGGGTTAAATGTTCGATGACACAAACCTGTGAAATGCCCTGAAGGCAACAGCAACCTGAATGAGAACCATCCACTTATCCTAAAACGCCCCACGGCCGATCTGACCTTTCACAAAACCATTTCACAGCCCGGTACCAGATGTTTCCAGACGTTCTCCCATTTTCTCAACGCTTCTGTCATTTCACTCCAATTCCCCTCCTCCCCGTCTTTATCATCTGCTTGTTTTGTCCGGTGATTTCATTTTCTTTATTCCAGGCCAGTGCATCAAAGACTTCGCTTGTATTTGATTGACGTTCGAAACGGACAGTCTGACCCAGGTTTTGATGCAAGAATAAATGCTCTCTTCTGTCTCTCGTTCGTTCTACGTTTCAAGAGTCTGTATGTATGTTTTTCTCCAGCAGAGGTATGGATTACCCCATCAATCCGCCGTGAGTGTAAAGTTGAAATCTGTAACTTTCAGAGCAACTGCACAGAGTATTTGATGGTGACCTCAAGTGATGGCACCTTAGAAAGAAAAGGTGTGTTTCCATCAGGTGGCTTGAGCAGATAAACTATGCTGGTTTCATGAGAAGATGGCAGTCCAGGCAATGTGTGACAATGCCTATTATGACATCTATTATTTATGCCTATTTTTTCATATGAGGTATTTGAGACCGAGGAATATTTCGGCATCCTCATCGTTCCAGGGTATCTGCTACCGAGGTGAGGGAAAACATGAAGAGCCGTCACATGAGTTCAGTGTTGACAATATCAGAACTTATTCAGCAAATGTGTTTGCATCTCCCAATCAGCCCATTAACTCCTTTTTACATGAGTTTAAAAAAAAGAAAGAAAGCACATTAAGGAAGCATAAAAAACCTTTTTGCCAATTAGACTTTTAATTTGAGTTGCAGGGCATTTCTGTCCCCCGTCTCCAATGCAGTAGTTCAAAATGCGCATAAAACAGAGTGATAGAAACCTAGCAAATGTGAACCAATTGGGACACTTGTTTGTCTTTTGTTCAGTTTCACAGAACAAGTAAGCTAGTTGTTGGTACCAGCAAAGCCTTTTGGTACTGCAAGACCTTCCATCCATCCATCCATTTTCTACAGTTTATCCTGTTAAGGGTTGCTGGGGGGTGTCTCAGCGGGGGGGGGGGGTGGAGCCTATCTCAGCGGCTTTCAGGTGAGAGGTGGGGTTCACCCTGGACAGGTCACCAGTCCATCACAGGGCCAACACATAGAGACAGACAACCATTCACACTCACAGTCACACCTACGGTCAATTTAGAGTATCAATCAGCCTCGTCCCCTCTTGATGTCTTTGGACTGTGGGAGGAAGCTGGAGTACCAGAGAGAACCCACACAGGAACAGGGAGAACATGGAGACTCACACAGAAAGATCCTGTGCCCGAGAGCGGGGTTTGAACCTGGAACCTTCTTGCTGTGAGGCCACAGTGCTGACCACTGCACCACTGTGCCGCCCACTGCAAGACCTAGCCCAAGTTTTTTTTTAAACTAAAACTAAATGAATGGCCACCAGCAGCACTGCACAGGATTTTGTGTATCCACCTTGACAAAATTACCCATGTATTCACCACAAAGGGTGTCTGTTTGTCTTTCTATTGCCAGTTGTGTCCTTGGTGCCAGCAAGGAAGCTTGCCAGATAATCCACAACCACCGTATAATGAAAAGGTCGTGTTTATTTTCGAGGTTATTCCGTGTATTTCTGTAATAAGATTAGCCTTGAATTTCCCACTTGCTATTGTCTTGAAATTCTCACATTCATGATGAGGCATTTATGCCAGATATGATTTGATAGTTAGGAGCTTCTTGCAAAGATTGTGGGAAAAAAACAACAACCTGAAAGTTGATTGAATGTCAACCGACCTCTCTTCACGCTCTCTGCATTGTTTGACACCTGAACCGAACCTTTGATTCGTTTCAAATGCTTGCTCAGTTATTGCTGAGAACCGTCTCCACCTTTTTCCTCATCCCATGCCAGCCGCCTTTTACGATTTTCATCTCCTGACCCTTTAGCCTGACCTCTGGTATGTATAATACGGATGCTTTCAGCGGCCATGAAAGCTCTTCATCCCTTCCTCCCCTCGAACAACACTCTATTCTTCAGACCTGCAAACACGACCTTTACTTTATTTCCAATACATGCATTTGGATTCTGTCATTAAAAAAAAAACCCTCTTACCTTCATCCTTCACTTCATACGTCTGGCTCGCAATTCTTTCCTTGACCATCTCGCCGCATGCTTATCTCGCTCTTTGTTCACTGTACTTTCCATTTCCTGGCCGAACAAACTCACCCTGCCATGTTCTGTCGGTCAAGGTTCCCCACCTCTGCTTTTCTGGTTCTTCATGCACTCTTTATCTCAACAAAATACTCTCTGTCTGTGTAGAGACAAAACTGCTATGCCATCCAACAGCTTTTGCAACGCTGTAATGGCGTGTTTTACAGAGGAGTGGTGGTTCTACCTCCGGCTGAAGCACATTACTTACCTCCTCTCTAAAAGGAGGTCACGTTTGTGGTGGTGTGGTGGTGATTTTCGCCGGACTCGGTGAAAGGGTGTAGTATAGACAAAGGAATAATCCATTAAATCTTTGGGCAGAGTAGTTGTAGCGCCACCTAATGGCAACAGGACACAAAGTGGGTATTTTTTACACTCTGTACTCTTCCTAGTGAGTAAACCAGATCTCGCACAAATTTAGTCAGAAGCACCTACGTAAAGAACATGGTTATGGGTAACTAAGACGACTGTGGGATTTTGATATTCGCCATGGAACACAGACCTGTAACTGGACTTCACATGGTTAGATCTTTTCTAAACTTAGCGCGTTTGATTAGAGCCCCGGCCTGAAGACCCTACAAGCTGAATTTAAATCATAGTCATAGCCCCAACTAGTGGTTACAGGAAGTACGTCTGATGTAACAAACAACAATTGCTGTTTAGATTCTACAAAAGTGGAACTCCCCAGTAATTGCTTGGTTTCTGTTGGGCTAAATTATTTAAGGAAAACATGACATGCCATTCAAAGCATTTCAAACCACCTACGCCCTCCAGCTGTGATTCAAATAGCCCAGAAAGGATTTTGTGTGCGTGTGTGTGTGTGTGTGTGTGTGTGTGTGTGTGTGTGTGTGTGTGTGTGTGTGTGTGTGTGTGTGTCTGGAGCATGCTGACATGCCCCCCCCCCCCCTCCGAACTTACTTTCTTTGTAATTGATTATAAGCTCAGCACGGAAGCAGCTTCTCTAGGTGCTGATTTCCTCTGGTTTTAGAGATCAGTGATCCAACAGAGAGAGGAAGCCAAACAGGATTGAAGCCAAAACAAAGGGAGATAGATAAAGAGGGATGAAGGAAGATAATGAGAGAAGTCAGAAAAGCCAATGGAGCTGGCAAAAAAGAATATGAAATAGAGGAAAAGGAAGCATGGATAACAAAACATGAAAACGAATAAAAGGGAGAATATCAAATGAGCAAGACGGAGAAACAAAGTTTAGTGATGAACAACAATAGCGTAAACATGGTGTATATATACAAATATAAAAAAGGAGAATGCAAAAGTGCACCAGTATGAATATAAATCACAAACACTAACTGAACCGTTGACATATTGCAGTGAAATTGTAGTTGTTGTGTATAAACAGAGTTACAGACTATTGAACAGATTAGAGTAGACAGCTTTTTGTCTATAGGTAACTCTATTCCCGTATGGTGTATTAAAAAAGTACACAAAATAAAAAGATGAAAAGAAACTTGGCATTGATGGTTCCAGGAGGAAGTGCAGTATCAAGACTGACGTCTAGGGTTTTAAGGTAGAGACTGAGGAAAAGGTTTTGTTATGTCACATAACCAAAGGCCGGGGCCCTCAAACAATGCTCTAAATAACACAAACTCTAATTGTGTGTTAAAAAAGTTGCAGGAGAATATGTAGCAGCATGTATATAATTTCAATTCCAGTTTGAGGATGAGAAGCAGTTATTCCAGTACTTGTCTGGGTTTAGTGTGCTGATGACCCAGGGGAAGAAGCTGCCTCAGAGTCTGGTGGTCGGTGCTTTGAAGGACCTGTAGCGCCTGCCAGAGGGCATCAGGTCAAACAGGTGGTGCGCTGGGTGTGAAGAGTCCTTAATGATGTTTTTGGCTGTACAGAGGCAGCGAGAGCAGACGATATCATCCAGGGAGGCCAGAGAGCAGCCAACACGCAGCACATATTAATCGAACTAGCCAGTGTTCACAGTAGTCAACCACATTGTAAACATCAAGAAAAAGACTTGCTTAATCTTGTAAGATGAACTTGAACAAACTTCAACCTCAGCACCATCTTGTATCCATAGCACTCTTTCTCAAAAGTAGAAGCTCTGATATTGATACTAAGAGAAGTTCAAGGAATTTGTATTTGCACAATAAAGACCGGATTTGAAGATTTAATAGACAGCGAGATGTGACAGATATACATGTGCACAAGGCATTTGTTCGTAGCGTTGAGTGAAATGAGAAGGGATAAAGCCGCCATAGTGAGAACTGCTCTACCTGTGAGTCTTAGGAAACACCTCCCCATTTCCCCAGAATTTTGAAAAAGATACTGGCGAACTAGAGTTGTGTTTTGAGAGTAAAGGTATCAGCATTTTGTGTGATGCCAGTTGATGGGGGGGGGGGGGGCAGGGAAGGGGGTCAAATCATATCATCTTCATGCCCTGCCCCTTTATCCCTTGTACAGCTTGTTCTTTGAGGGGCGGGGCCATCAGTTATGTGACGTCACATCTCTTTGACAATATTGCTTTGATCTCATTGATCTCAGACTGCTTTGTTCATCGCAATCCTGTCTGTCATCTCACTGGCTCTGTCATCTCAGACCATACTCCCTTGGATTCCAGATCCTAAAATTCAGAACGGCACTTCCTGGAGGCGCCAGCAATGCACACGCCAAGCTTAACATCGATCAGAGGAAGGATTGTTACTACAATCAAGTTACGGACAAACACGATTATTATTTGCATTTTTAGTGCAGAAGTACATTACTGAATGACCTCTTCGGGAATTTGGATATTGAATATTTGAGGTTCAATGTGTGTGCAATTTCAAAATAGTGTTAGCATCAAGAAATACACAATATAGTTGTGAAGAGCGTAAAAGTCCTGTATACTTTCAGCACGTGTGGTCATGCTTATGTGAGATTTCATGCATCTTTCCGTTCACTTTCATCGTCTCAGCTTACTTGCTTGGCCCCCTCTAATGTGCATGCATGTGTCTTCACTCCCATATTATGCACCCTTCGACCCTCCCTCCCTCCCTGTCGTCTTTCAAAGATGGTGATGGCTGGTTTTTCATTTTTCCCACCCTCATTCCAATTCAAAAAACAAATCTATCCATTCTCAGAAGCCGTGTGTTGATGTGTTTGGTGTTGCTGGTAAATTGCTTTCTCGCTGTGTCGCTTACACAAGGGTTTTTCTGTGACAAAATCTGACAGTCTGACTGAACAGCTGAGTGGCTCTCTCACTATTTGCCCATCATTTGACTGGGTGACTGACTGATTCACAGTTGACTGACTATTTTCCAGACAAGGTGACAGAATGATGTCTGTGTTGTTGACAGAGTGATTGACTAGATGTAAATCTGCTTGTCCATCCGAGTCATTCGTCTGTCTGTTTGGAGATGAAAACACTGGTAGTTTGCAATGCAGGCTGTTCCTCAACTGACAGAGATCATATTTGGGATGTTTTCTCTATTGGACAAGTGGGGAGTATTTCATCTGTTGTCTCTCTTCTGTAGTATTACCCCCCCCCCCCCCCCCCGGACTCTCCCGCCAGCGCTCAATAAAAAATTAGGAGAGCACTGAGTGTGATATTTCTAGATTAACTAGAGAGACGTAGGGTCACATCAATATGAGTATGAAGTGTTCAACTATCACTTTGCTCACAAAAGGAAACAGAAATACCAGCACAATGTCTGGTGAAAACAAATGATTTTGAACGAAAATATTTCATAATTTTAAAATCACTTGGTACTGCAATTTGCAATGCAGGAATACCAACAATATTAAAGGGAAGAGATGCCTGTAACAAGCTGAAAACATCAGATTTTAATATGTCAGGAAGCCCTCCAGCCCATATACAGTAGCTCTATGTTGTTTGTTTCTACCCTGTGGCTTCGCACCTTTGAGTATGACCTGGTTGGGTTAAGGTCGAGGTAGAGAAAAGACCATGGTTTAACTTCGGATACCCAAAAGGCAGCGACTGTAGCGTAGCATAACATAGTAGCATAGCATGATGTGGCAAAACACGATGTGACATAACATTGCATGGTGTAGCATGACGTGGCACGAGAGGATCTACACCTCCTTCAACAGATATCTCTCACTTTTTATTTAGTCTATCACGTGTCCTTCTTTCCTATGGTCTTAAATACCAAAGGCACAAGATGGCCTCGGTCACTTATACGTGAATGTACTGTAGGTCTTTTCACCATTTGTATTTACCTCCTATCTCTGCTCATTCTTCTGCGGGGGACAGTCTATGAATTATTGATAAAGCTCTTTTCTGCCTTAACAGGAAAGTGCTTTACAGTGCTAAGAGTTCGGGCCGCTGTATATTAGCTGCAGTAGCATGACTTTAAAGAGACATTTGACTTATAAGTAACCAAATTCTTGAAGCTCACATCGGTACCAGTGTCAGACCCCCACCGCGTTCGCATTTGTTCTGCTGATGCCTGATACCAACGTCTGTATTCTCCACTTTTCTCGCCTTTTTTCCTCTGTTCTGCAGCTTATAAAAACCTCACTCATCACGCAGAAGCTTTTAGGCATTTTCTCGGGTCTTAGTCAGCAGACGGAACGTGAGACAACCATGCAATAACACAAAGTAAATGAAAGGCGGTGAACTGTTTTCCCCTCTGGTGTGGGCAGGGCTCGATTCAACCCAGATTTGAACCTCAAGTGGAAAGAGAGACACTCTCTCTGACACCAAAGAAAGATAAGAGTCACCTGTGAATCATCCTCACACTAAAAATCCCATCTTGTAACCCACCCTCCCCTCCCTATTTATTTCTGTTAACGTGGCATTATCTTTTATTCACACATCACTCTCTCTCATCCTTCTCTCTTATATTCCCTAATCACGCCCGCCCATCCTCTCCCACCTTTTCTGTCGGGTTCTTATTCTCCTCCTCAGTTGATTTTAGCCGAGTGGGAAGGAGAAGGTCAGGGATAAGTGGAACTTGTATCAGTCTGGCATCTCCTCGCCTCCACATTGTTTTTCTCCTCTCTAGGCACTCCAATGCATAATTAATCCCCACCTCTTTTTTTTGTTTTTCGATTTTTGATGCTTCCCGCTTTTCTGTGTCTTTGTTTATTTTTATCTCACTTTCTGTTTGTCTTCTCTCTTTGTCACCCTTCTCTCTTTCCCTTTTTTGAGCCAGAAGAGCGACATTTTCAAAAAGTCAAACTGATGTAAGAATCACAGGACCCATTTGCATCGAGGGTCCACTAAACCTCATATTGGCTGTTGCCACAACTGTAAGCTGGGACTTAAGTAGGCTGTATCATGGGCGTGGGGGGAGGGGGGGGGTGGACCTGACTACCCAGGGCCCGAGTAGGGAGAGAGGCCAATGAAAATCCTGATTTTTTTTTTCTGTGACGTTTTTAATTTGGAATGTCACTATCCCTGTCTCGTGTTTCCTGTGGTAGTGTGAGGTCAGTGCCCTGTCTTCCTGTGCTCCTCCCTGTGATTGCCTCATGTGTCTCACCTGGGTGATTACACCACCTGTGTCTCCTTCTCCCCAGTGTACATAACGTCCGTGTTTCCCTTTGTCCGTGTCAGGTCATTGTCATTACTCTCATGTCATTTGTGTCATGTCACACGTCTTGTCGCCCCAAGCATCAGGCCTCAAGCCTCCAGTCCCCTGTTTTCCCCCCCTTGATCCCATGCACTTGTGTACACTCCTTGTCCCCCTCTGCTACTGGGTCAAATCCTCACCCAGCACATCTCATGACAGAGTGAACTGAGCCCTCCAATTAATTGGTGTGATAATTTATTTCAAATATATTGATAAAATCAACTTTATGTGACAGTCCTCCCAACATATTGTAAATTCTATGGCCCCCTCTTGGAGACACAAAATGGTTTAGACCGCCCAACAGACACCGACGACAAGTGTAACATCAGTGAGGCCAGATTGAATGACCTGGGGGTTTGATATCATGTTGCCCAAAAAGCATAAATCGTTGTATCAAAAGAAGAAAGACGACAGGATGAGGGGAGGCAGCTGTTGACTGCTGTCTTTCCCAAAGGTGAACCGAGTTTGCTTGTTAGGCAAAGTCCAATTAAAGTTATCGTAGTCCACTCCAAGACAGCTGCTGCTGACGTTTGTATGCTCCCGTGAAGTCTTCAGCTTAGCTCGTCGCCAACCAGGCTGCTTGCGGCTGTAAGCATAAAGACAATAACGGGCCAGCTAACGTTAGCTGTCAACATGAAGCAGTTTCAGAAACACACAGTGCCGCTGTAGCAGCCGCAGCAGCTTGGAGCAGCAGTGGCCAGATCTTCTGAAGATGAGGCTGAGATTAGTTCAAATATTCAAGGGCGAGCTCCCCCCCCTCCAAACCCCCCCCCCCCCCTATGTTGTTTTGTAGGTTTGCAAGAGAGAGAGAGATGCTAACTGGCAGAATTGCTGCCTAAATGCGAGTTGTTTACCTTAACTTTAAAATAAGTCAGCCTTTTGGTTCTGTACGTGTGCTAGAGCCTATTGTCAACGAACACAGCAGAGCTGAAAGTGAAACTCTGTGCTGAGACTTAATAAATGATCCGCCTCGCAATATTTCTGCTGCATATATCAATGTGTAAATAGCCTACAACTATTACTGTCGGCTCAAGTGCACACCAGTCATATATTAATTGAGCAATAAAGCAATTTATTATTTTTGCCTTGTAAAAAGCCTTAGCATTGCATTGCAGTGCTGTGCTTAATCAGAATCAGAATTAGCAATCCTTTATTAATCCCTTGCGGGAAACTATTGGCTTGCAGCGCTCCATTTTACAGTAAAAACAATATATAATATATATTATAAAATAAGACAAATAGAAATGAAACACAATTTCAAAAATAGTAATACAAACAATACATGACAAAGGAAAAAAAATAGAAAATCAAGAAGATAAGGTGGTATCTTTTGTACATGTTTACATTTTTACACCAGTGAATGGGCTGTTTGTATTACTGCACGATTTTAACGGAGAAAACACCTCCATAAGACGGGCTGCATCTTAGAGGAAGGAGTTAAACAGTTTGATAGCCACCGGCAGGAATGATTTCCTGTGGCGCTCAGTGGTGCAGCGTGGGGGGATGCGTCTCTGGCTGAGAGTAAAAGCTACAGTATAGTCACTGCTCAGTAAATTCAGGATGTTGCCAAAGCCGATGAATAATCCTGTTAAATAACTGTGACCTCAAGACCAATCAAACATAATTGATTCAGATTTTTGCCATAGATAGATAGATAAATTGATAGGCAGCGAGAGAGAGAAAGAGATAGGTGTAGGTGGTGAAAACGTAGGAAAACAATCAGCTATTCCTCTTAATCTGGCTGAAAAATGGCTAAAGACATTCTTGCCTCTGCAACTTGCTGACCATGATGAATACTGGGCGTTCTTTGCGCTCACGCGCCTCATGCACTGGCATGCACAGGGGCCCACTGGCATTGAGAGTGTACAGGGCCCAGAATGTGGTGCTACGCCCCTGGACTGTATAATAACACAGAAATCGGTTATTTTCATACCTTGTACAAAAACAGTAAGTGCAAAGCGCAAACTGAATAATTATTGCGGTTAAATGTTTCAATTATACTGCGGTCAGACAAAGTTGACTTGTTTATCACCTGCGTCACCTCACTTAGACGGGAAGCTGGCGGGTTGCAGCTGACTGTACCAAACCAGAAATACTTCCATCCACTGTTTATCTAAAGCTTCAGTGGATTTTTATCATCCGTTGGTCTACTGACAGGTTAGCAAGAATTGAAAGAAAAAGCGCCCTCTGCTGAATCAGACCAACTCCAGCAAAGAGTCTTAAGCGCTTATAAACTCTGTGTGCTGATTTTTTTTTTTTTTTTTTTAGTATGAATATTTTATGAACATTTAATTTTTCACCACAGTCAAACAAACATTCGAATTTTGAATAAGAAGTGACAGCCTTCACCTCTCCCTGACACTGTTTGTCTTGATTTTGTTTCTTCCATCGTTTGTTCTGCTTCTGTTTGTGGGGTTTGCAGCTGAGGCTGTGAGGGAAATACGCCAAGCTGTTGGGAAGAGCATGAGTCAAGCGTTTGTGTCTTTTGTTGAATGCGTGTGTGGGGTTTTTTTTGGGGGGTGTTTTTTTTTGTGCATTTATGCGATGTGATGCAGAATTTTTTGTCGTGCCATTTGGAAGGTGCACTGACATGTGATGAAGTGAATGGTGCCTCTCACTTCTCCCCTGAGCTCCCATCATCCGTTCCTGTTACTTGAGCCAACCGCGCCTGCTAGCTTGTAGTGCCGCTTTCGGATACTGGAAGCTAGCTCAGAATTCAAAGCAGAGAAATTACGGCACAGGCTAAATGAGGATGTTTACAAAGGAGGCAAAGAAGAGAAAACAGAGGAAGAACATGACACTTGTCAAATGCTAGTCGCTCAGTCAGTGTAGCGCTAGCAGTTCGTGACGAATTCCCAGCTGGTATGGGTCCAGATGAACTGATTTCAGCTGAAACAATCGTCGTCTTTTTGTACCTCATTTTTAAACACATTCCGCTTCCTCTGCCACGGTTTTGTTCTCAAATCATTTGTTCCACTTCATATCGTGTCACAATAAACTGGTATTCTGGTTAAGTCCCAGATTAACAGATGTGAATGCATCAGTGAATTTTACCATTTGGTATCAGCAGCTGCTGCTCAACAAAAATTCCGTAATGCTGCTTGAATGCCTGCGCACACCTCTGTGAATGTGTCTCAGCATGAAGGCGCGCGCGCGAGCGAGTGCGTGTTTTCTCACGTTCGTGCCATCTGATGTTTCCCCTGCTGCAGCATCATCATAACTCTCATCCACTGTTAGGGCACTAAATGCGAGATAGACTCTGTTTATTGCAACTAAATGTTTAGTTCGGCCATA
Source organism: Aulostomus chinensis (assembly GCF_037954235.1). Taxonomy (NCBI): domain Eukaryota; kingdom Metazoa; phylum Chordata; class Actinopteri; order Syngnathiformes; family Aulostomidae; genus Aulostomus; species Aulostomus chinensis. The sequence goes on along the minus strand of NC_141323.1, from coordinate 17,942,755 downwards.
AAAAAATGACTCCAACTCTCCCACATGCAGAGGAAAATGTCTCTGGAGGTTCACAGTATGCTGCACACATCGCACGCACACAACTGAGTGTTCCACCACCTGAAGTGCTCCTAACAAATGTGTGTAAATAAGGCCGTTTAGGTCTAAGTGCTATACTTCATCATTTTACACCGCAATTATTATTGTTCCCCCTTTCATTTCCACTCAATACAGAATCCGCTGGCTGGTTGAATTATGCATGTTTGTTTGTTAGTTTCATTACAGAAGCAGATGTCTCAGCTGGAATAATGGGGAAGTTCAGAGCGTTATTATGGTATTGATGTTGTTTTTTTTGTTCCTCTTTTTTTTTCACTTTTGCTGCTCGGAGAGATGACGAGCACTTTTTTTTTATGAATTAAATCTCTGAGCACTGAGGTCATGGACGCGTTGTGATACGAATCCAGCTTCATATCCACTCATAGTAATATTTTTTCATCCAGTATACGTGCACCTCTGGATACGTACCATTTTCTCACACAAACAAATATAGAAATCCTACATCCTCATGCAGCGCGAATGGGAACGGAGGGACTTTCTTAAAGTAAGCAGCATCGGTATTCTGACTGGTGCAATAAGGCCTCTGTGACCTTTTAAACTGCACTCTTATTCCCTCAAATCCTATAAAACTGTAATTGCATATTTGTCATTCAGACTCAGGCAATGAGAGAATTTCCATGCTGTAGTGCAGATAAATGGTCAACTACAATGGACGTACCAAATCTGCCTTTAAGTTGCGGCCCCACTTGCGCAGTCCGCATTCCGATTGGATTAAAGCAGAAAATTAACTCTCTAACTTGTCTGCCTCTGTTATCTCCATCTGCACTTTTGTGAAGGCAAGTTTCACCTCGTTCGCCGAGTTGCCTAAAGGCGCCAGTGACCTTCTTCAGCCCCGTCTGCTTGATCACCATCGTCTACCCTCAGGCCGAGCTGAAGCCAGAAAATGCATTTGAATATAACATTATGCTTCAATATAGTAGGAGGCATGTAATTAAGCATTAGAAAGCAGATGCTTTCGCTCGATTTTTGGGATGTGCCGCTGTAGATTGATCTGAAAGACCCGCTTTCTACGTGATGCGGCAAATAGATGAATGCTGACCCTGAAAAACATAATGAATGAAATATTGACTAAAAGGAGGGAAGGAAAATCCAACTATCTTTGTTTTGTTGTTTTATCACCTTGGGGACAATCAGTCCTTACATCAACTCCCATAATGAGCTACTTTGCTTCAGCTTTTTCACAAGAAAAAAAAATCCAAATATATCTGCCATGCTTGCATCACACTCTGGAAATTGTTTCCCCCCCCAAAAGTGTCTCTTAAAATTTGCTTTTCCTAACACAGAGTAAGGAACTCCCTGTCTTATTAAAAAAAAAAAAAAAACAAACTATGGATTTGTAATTCATTTGTTCCAAAACATCTTCCTATGCTACGTGCTAACAAGTGCAGAGGCTGACTGGTTAACTTAGCTGACTCAGTTTAGCTCACATCATTTCATGTTAAACCTCTACAGAGACATTCTAGTTAGCAGCAAACTTCAACATGATTCACCCATGTCAAGACAAAAACAAAACCATGCCTCAGCGGCGCAGCATTAGCAATCAGCACAGATTGCTAGCATGCTAAAAAAAAAAAAAAAGCACGTCTCTAAACTCCCAAAAAGTATTACTGGGTGTCATACTTTTAATGCACTTTCATTAGGGATTACTGTGAGTCAACAGGTAGTCTGTTCATCCCTATGAGTACCACCCATCCACCCATCCATCCATCCATCCATCCAGTTTTTTCCGCTTATCCTGTTAAGGGTCATGGGGGAGGGGGGGGGGGGGGGGGGGCTGGAGCCTATCCCAGGTGACTTTGACCCTGGACAGGTCACCAGTCCATCACAGGGCCAACACATAGAGACAGACAACCATTCACACTCACAGTCACACCTACGGTCAATTTAGAGTATCAATCAGCCTCGTCCCCTCTTGATGTCTTTGGACTGTGGGAGGAAGCTGGAGTACCAGAGAGAACCCACGCAGGAACAGGGAGAACATGCAGACTCCACACAGAAAGATCCTGTGCTGGAGCCGGGGCTCGAACCTGGAACCTTCTTGCTGTGAGGCGACAGTACCAACCGCCGTGCCGCCCCTTATGAGTACCTTTTTTTTTCTTCTTTAATTTCAGTCCTCGGTATTTTCGTTGAATATGTTGGAAAAAAAACACAAAAAGTGTTAAGAGAAACAAGTTTGTTGGCTAATGCTATCTCCGGCTTGCTCCATGCTAACTGGCAGCAAACACGCAAAGTCTGGCTCTAAACCTGGGATAATCAGGTTATAATAGGCGGGCGGCTTCTCATCAATAAAAACACCAGGGGTTTTATTCCATATTATATGGAATTATGTGCATCACAAAAATTTGCATTGGAACTAAGTGTCAATCTATTATATCGTATGAGTTTACATCTTGTGGCGTTACTGTCACATATAATTTGCCAAAATAAAAAAGTATATTCTTCAAATTAATAAAATTAGGAATAAAATAAAACATACATTGTGTGTCATGGTCAGAAAATTAATAATTGTTGGTTTTTTTTGTCTGTTTTTGCGCATTCACTTTTCATCAAATGAAATAACTGACTCCAAAAATACCTCAACATCACGACTGCTAAAGTTAACACAGAGAGAAGCTACCAAGGACCGTAACTTCTACGAGACAAATCCTTCACCGTACCTGTGAGAGCAATATTCCGAGAGCTGCTGCATGAAGTCTGGTAGCAGTGCAGCTGTTTGAAGCTGTCAGGCGGTAGACGCTGGGCCCAGACAGGACTCCGTGATCCACCGTCTTCCTTCTTGTCCCAGTCACACACTCTTCCTTTAGCTCACTAGTCGGAGGCCACAGGAGTCCCCCGGTGGTCTGTAATGAGCTGCAGAGTCAGCGCCTACTCCACACAATGGTAGAAATGTGTACTGACACACAGCTTAGTATTATACATGACAGATGTGGATGTTCTTACCTGCAAAACAGCACGCTAGCTGACTGTAAGTACATTTTTAGCCAACGCACTTGAAAAGAAGCGGGTCCTTGGAGGCAGGATTGATGAAGCAGCAAACAACGCCACCCTGAGAGACACACACTCCCTCTCTTTTTTTTCCCCACTCCCTCACTTCATTCAACATACCTCTAACAGTGTGTGTTTCACCCTCAATTGTGGTTCATGCTATCAGATTAGTGGCCAAATGTGTTACATAACGACCTGTCCTTTAGCCTTTCGTGTAAAATGGCACAAGAAGAGAGATTTGTCTCACGCACACACATACGAGTACTGTGTGTGTATGTGTGTGTGTGTGTGTGTGTGTGTATGTGTGTGTGTGTGTGTGTGCTTATTAGCGCATCCCCTCAAGCCAAGTTGAAACTCTGGGATATTAAGTTTCCTTCCTCTGGACCCAACACTGGTAATGATGAAACCTGGGAAAACACACACTAACACAGACAAATACACACTAACACACACACAGCCATTAGAGTGTAAGGATGAACACGGGCAAAAACAGGTGAGACTAGATAAGCACATAAATTCCCAGAGACACAGAGGCAGCACATGCCTGGGTATACCAGATAGTTTGTCAACAGCAAAGTACAATCTTTCACATGGAATTGATTTCCTGAGCACTTTTCTGTCCCCTGATAGTGAGGATGTTAAAATGAGCCGACACAGATATGTGCAATATGTAATAAGGTAATCTTCATGTACAAAGTCAGTTAAATTGCGTTATGTGCCGATTTTTTTTCCCTTTTTTTTTAGTTGAGCAGATTATTTTCTCACTCTGTGCTACAGTGCCACCTGCTGGCCAGTTTAGGAACAGCTGAAGTCAACAGCACTTTCACAATGTCTGATAACATTCAATTTCCTACCTTCATATGGAAACACACTCAAGTGCACTCGTGAAAATGTCTATACACGCCGCACACACACACTTCAGACCTTTTTATCTCTTCGGAAGCATCCAAGAAAAGAAATTTGTTGAATACAAAATTGGTTTTCAAGTGCACTTTCTTCCATCTGATCGGGAAATGTTATTCCTGCTGTGTTTAAATAGCCAGAACTTGAACCCTCAGCCATCAGCGCTTCATTGAATTATAACCGAGACTCTGTTGTTCTCCTTCAATTTGAAGTGAACTGTGGGTGACGATGAAGATCACCAGATCAAGGGAAAACATCGGGTGGAGTCGAGTTGACGTGGGCCGCATGAAAATGTCATCTCAGAGAGACCGGTAACTCATTAAAAAAAAAAAGAGAGAGACACACTATAAGATGAGTAAAGAGTAAACTCAGATTAAAAGTACAAACTCTCAGTATTTTAAAAGGCAGTACACAGTTCATTGCCTAGCCTGTTGGAATGGTTTTATCTAAGTGTCAGAAAGCATTACAAAAATGGTGTTCACGAAGGAACATCATTTTGATGAGCAACAGTTTTTTTTAGTCTCGTAGACTTTATCCGTCACAGAACTTTTTGGGAGAAATCATCAAAATCAATGTAAAAGTTCCACCGGGTTTTGGTCGACGGAACTGTGGCACCATTTTTGTCGCAATGGAAAAGCAATCCTCAGCCCACACACACACACACACACACATCCTTGTACTTATATCTTTGTGAGGACTTTCATTGATGTGATGCATTCCCGAGCCGCTCACCCTAAACCTAACCATCTCAACTGACTGCCTGGTCCTAACCTTGACCTTAAACCAAATCAGAACCTGATTCTAACCTCGACCCTAAAACCAAGTCTTGACCCTCAAATGGCCCTTTGAAGATGTGAGGACCGGCTAAAATGTCCTCACTTTCCAAATATGTCCTCACTCTGTTGGTTAAATAGTATTCTAGTCCTCAATATGTAGCAAGTACAAGAACACACACACACACACACACACATTTCCTTAATCGAAAGAGGGCACTGGGTGGCAGCATGGCTCAGAGGTAGAGTGAGCGTGAAGCAACCGTAGGGTCGCTGGTTCGACCCTCACGTCCCCCGGTGACCATGTTGAAGTATCCCTTTGCAAGATACTGAGCCCCTAATTTCTCCTGAGGGCCCTGCGACAGACTGGGGACCCGTCCAGGGTGAACGCCGCCTCTCACCCAATGTCAGTCGGGATAGGCTCCTGCTCCCCCCCCCCCCCCCCGACCCTCAATGGATAAGCAGTATAGAAAATGGACGGATGGAAAAGGGGGCACTGTTACTCTTACAGGTTATTGCTAGGTTTTTTTTTAGACTTAATGATCAAATAGCTATCTTGCTATCCATCAATCTACTGAAAAGGATTTTTTTTAAAGGCTCTGTTTGTATTTTTCTTGTTGTTCAAGAGATTTAATTATAAGTATTTGTTTGTTTGTTTTTTATCCATTTGTGAAATTGATCTTATTTGTCTTTGAGACCACAAGCCTCCTTTCATGAACAAACACTGACAGTGAAAGTCACTCATACCGCCACAGTAAAACCAAAGCAGTTTGGAACTTCAGCCCTTCAGTTGTGAGATAAAAATGTTGCTTGTGGTCTCACCCACCGTATGATGAAAGATCAATGTCGGCTGAAAGTGTCGAGAGCACGGTACACAGCTCCAGGACGTGTTACTGGAGGCAGGCTGTAATTGAAACCCAAACATCTTCCAACAAATCCAAAGCTGTGTAAACTGCATCCTGTCAACCTCACTTCCAATTTCAACTTTTTCACCGAGAGGAAATTTGAAGCGAAACACGCGGGTACGTGACCATTTTATGACCCGAGACTGCATACAAGTGAGCAGTTTGAAATCCATTTGCCCGCAGTTTGGTTGTCTTCATTATTCCAGGCTAAGACTAGATAAGCCGAAGGGAGAAAAAAATCTTTAAGACTTTTTGGACAACGGCACTGCTGCCATTTTTGAATGAACACGTCAAAAGAATATCACCTACAGACAAAACGGCCAAGGGGACACAACAGGGTAAAAAGCAGCGTCACAAAGTTCTGTATATTTGCCCATTTATCGAAGAAGTTCCTCACTCTGCAATGCTAGCGGCTCAGTTAGCACTGTTGCAGCTATGTCACTGTCAGGGTTGGAAGTTGGAGGTGGATTGTATTGTACTGCAGTGTTCCAGGCTGACAAGTGAATATCATTATTTCATTGCTTTCCCATAGAAAATGTTAAAATTAAGAGACTTCTGGGTAACTTGAAAAAAAAAAATTACCACACAAAAAAAACCCCTGTACTATTCAGCTGCTTAGCAATAGAAGTCTCTGAGCGTGTCCTTCACTGCCTTTTTATTTCCCTGCTGCGGTGAAGGTGATGTTATTCTTGGCCACAGCCGTCTTCATGGCAGCATATATAGCAGACGTGAGTCTTTCTTTGCCTGGCAGGCCTCTGATGTCTGACTGGCCCCGGTGCCTTGTTGTCTCTTTTTGTTTATCATGTGGAAACAAGCCCAGAAATAAGTTACAATATTCCATCCATCGGGGGGGGCTGGAGCCTATCCCAGCTTTTGGGGCTTGAGGTGGGGTTCACCCTGGACAGGTCGCCAGTCCAACACATAGAGACAGACAACCATTCACACTCACAGTCACACCTACAGTCAATTTAGAGTATCAATCAGCCTCGTCCCCTCTTGATGTCTTTGGACTGTGGGAGGAAGCTGGAGTACCAGAGAGAACCCACACAGGAACAGGGAGAACATGCAGACTCCACACAGAAAAACCCCGTGCCCGCACCGGGGCTCAAACCCTGAACCTTCTTGCTGTGAGGTGACAGTGCTGACCACTGCACCACCGTGCTGCCCAGTTACAATATTTAAAAGGGGGAAAAAAACAAACAGTGTAAGTGCATAAAACAGGAAAAAAGTGTAAGGAAACTGGGAGCTGGCCAGAAAATGTGTGAATCTCCAGGAAAAGCGTAAGGGTTGGCAAGAATGCATGTAACACAACAATAAAAAAAACGTTAGCTAAAGAGTGGTTGAATGCTAAAGCCTTAGCTGTTGGCTAAAGATAGCTAACGGATGATATAATATTTTGTCTCTCTGTAAATTGATGAAATTAAAAAGAAAATGAGAGACCTCCTTCCTTCTAGCGTCCCACCCTGAGCAGGACAACAAAAGAACGTGGCTGCGGTGTGAATAATGTCTCTTAGCTTTTCCTTCTTGTCAGCGCTAATTCTTGTATACTGTTAGGGATCAGAAAGTCATGATTTAATACATTTCATAAAGTAACTCCATTGTTCAATTCACAGAGAAAAACAATGTAAGGTCCCTGAATGTCATTGGCTGATAAGTTCTGATTGTGATGGGTAAAACCACCTTTAAAACGTGACTTTTAATTCTTCCTGAAACAGTAAAAAGATTTATCTCCTAGCTGAATGTTCTCGTGGTTAATAATTAATATTGATAAACTTTGTACCATTTGAATTGACCTTGCTGCAGCAGCACTGGCTATTATTTGTAATGTGTATCGCCTCGTGCTGCAAATGTGCTTTTTACTTAATTACACAAAGGGCTGGTTCAAGATTTGTTTTTGTCTATGTTCTCCATGAGAAGAATCCATTCTCTTAAAACAAACCATGATAAGTAGCTGTGATCAGATAGACTGTTTAGTACTGTAATTGTATCTCTGTAAAGCCCATTTGCTGCAATAAGTGACGTTGTGATCTCTGCAAACAATAGATGTCCTGCTGCGGGCAAAAATAGGCCCAATCTTCCTGTTTCTATCCTTTGTATGAGCCGATGAGTTCACGGGGCCCTACATTTTCTCCTTTTTAGTTCCTCTTGGCGAAATAGGCACTTTGCATGCCGAATAATAAAATTCTGTTCATGTTTAATGGATGATTAATGATGTCAATCACAGGTAGAATGGGGGGGGGGGGTGCGCGGCGGGAATATATTAGAAGCAAATTACAAAGAGAAAAGACAAATTCATCAGATACATTTCTAAAAATGGTGAAAGGGGTGTTTGTTCTTTATCTTTCCGCTCATGCCTCCGAGAAAAGATAAAGTCAAAATGGAGATAAGCCAAAAGAAGCAGCGAGCTGAGCCCAAAGCACCACAGCGTGTGGACAAAGGATAAATAAGAGACAACGAGGAGTTCATCTTTTCTGTAACATAATGGTTTCATATGTATGATTTGCAAACTGAAATGTCATTTGCTATAGATTTTGCAGAATTTCGTTCTTGCAACATCCTAGATGTTTCATATCCGTGATGGTATTTGCTGTTAATGTTCAATTTTATTTTTGTCTTTTGCCTTTTAAAAGAAATGAGATACGGTCCCGAAACCTGCAATGAATGCTCAATTTCACAATCATTGATGAGTAGAAATGTAGGTAAAAATATAGCAACACAAATAGAGACAAGAAAAGGAGTCAGAAGGGAGTTCAAAAGAGAATAATTGAGATCATTTAAATGGTTCATTCACATACCAGCAACCGTACGCTTTTTCAAAAATCCACAGTTTCGTGATTACAATACAGAATGTTTCTGTCTCCCAGCATTGTGATGAATTGCAGGCTTTTGCAACTTAGTAAAAGATACCATTTATTAATTTGATATATCTGTTCAAACTGAACGCTCTGCAAAAGGCGACAATTCCAAATCGTTCAGCCTTCAAACTCATGTGTCAGGTGACTCGATGACTTCATACGCATTCGCCACAGTCATCCAGGGATTTTTAGCGTGATTAATGCCTCCTCACAACTGGATTCACCACATCAAATCAGCTCTGTGAGCTCTGTGGGAAGTGGAGCCATCCAACAGTCAAGCTAACATCTGTTAGCTAACCTAAGAGGCCATTTAGATAAAATGAAATGATTCCGCGTGACTAAATGTAACTTAGATACATCCCCGTGTAATTGAACAATGACAGCAAAAACGGCCAAGAACCCATGCTGTTATACAAATGATTAAACTTAGGCTTTTGTAATTTTGCTAACTGAGAGACTCATAAAAAACCCTACATACATTAGGTTAGCAAAGAGGGTGAGCAAGACCGTCAAATAGTGGACCAGGGAGGGCGTCGCTGCTCTCCAGGGATGTCAAGAGTCCACTGACTGGAGCAACCTCCTCCCTCCCTCCAATGACGCTGATGAGCAGGTGGATGCGGTCTCCTCCTGTATCAACTTCTGTGAGAACACCATCATCAAGTCAGTCCCAACAATAAACCCTGGGTCACCAAGGAGCTGAAGGAGCTCGTCAACAAGAAGAAACGCATCTTCTTCACTGGGTCTGAGATGGAGAAAAAACAAGGAGGACACGAGAGCCATCGAGGTCGCTCAGCTGAAATACAAAAACACACCACAACCGCGGACAACATCAGCGGCTGGGTCCTCAAATGCTGGGCTGACCAGCTTGGGTGCCTGTTCCAGACCTTTATGAACACTGGCACTGTCCCCAAGCTCCGGAAACACTCCACCATCATCCCCATCCCCAAGAGGAACCCTCCCAAGACCCTGAACGACTTCCGCCCAGAGGCCCTCACCTCCTACGTGATGAGAGGGTTGTTCAACAGCACATCATCTCTTGGACAGGTTCACAGCTCGGCCCTCTCCAATTTGCATACCAGGCAGCCAGAGGCGTCAGCGACGGCTGTGTATGAGCAGCAGGTTTGTGACATGGCTGCCCAGACCCTGAAGGACCCCTCCCACGCTCTCTTCCCGGCATTCAAGAGGCTGCCATCCGGTCACAGGCTACGGCGTCCGGCCTGCAGGACCCAGCGGAGGAGATCCACCTTTGTCCCCCAGGCTGTCCTCCTCCTGAACTCTCTGTACTCTGACCACAAGTACCACCCACAAGGATCACCACTTGCCACTTGTCATACACTCAGTGTGCACCTGTACTTCTGTATAGGCTGCAATTATGTATATATATTCTAGTTATGCTCCAATTCATTCTGTACATACCACAAGATTTGTACAAATTCTTCTCAGTGCAACAGTAGAAATATCCTCCTTATCTATTGTGCACTGCTACTTCTGTTATGCACCTTACCAGGTAACCGCTGCTCACTCTGACATGTAGAGACCGTTCCACTGCACTTTCTCACCTCACGTACATTGTTGTGTTGTTGTTCTTGTGTAACTTATGTAACCAACTGTGGCGCTCTCTGTTCCCTTAATTGCCCCCCCACCCCACCCACCCAGGAGATAAATAAAGTTTTCTGAATCTGAAAAACGGTGCCTTTAATTGTGAAGGAAAAAAAATTGTCCTGTGAATTTCTATTTTCCTGCGTGGCATAAAGTCTCACTACCATTTTTAAGGTTCATGAGAGGAACAAAGTAATTATTGTGTATGTGTGTATGTCATTATAATGGACAAAAATAAAACACTGTTTTTTTTTTGTAGTCAGGCATTTTGAGCAACTTCTTACCTCTTGCTAGTCCATAAAATCACCACCAGATGGCAGCATGTACTAACTCTTTCCTAACTTTAGCGACTCCATGCTGAGTCCCACTGAATGTCCATCATCACTACAACCCGGCAAAAAAAAATCGAAGCTAACAGCCTCCTGGAGATGTGCTGACGCTCTTGAAGGATAATGTTATTCATCATGAAAGGAATGAAGCTTAGAGGACAACAGGGTCTCTGGTGAAAAGCTCTCGGCATCCACAGTCCATTCATGTGCTAGGTTGTAGGTAGTGTGATAAAAGGCTTAACCTGCTCCACGGCAAACAAATTCAACATGGGACAAAGAGGACTGAAATCCAGTGAAGGTCGTCGAGTTTTATTACGGCATAAATGTACTCCACTTGGATTCCATTCCAGGACATTATACTCTCATATCGTTCTGTTTTTACAACAATTTCATAGGAATGTGGTGTTACACATCGCAAAATTTGAAAATTTCCAGACAAAATCACGAGAAGGTGGAGGTTTAAATCATCCGGTAAGAATAAAAGTATGAAAAGTGTGTCCCTTTTGCTGCGTCTGGCAGCTGAACCAAACTGATAATTGGAGCCACTGCTCAGTTTGTTCGTGCGTCTGGTTTTGTTTATTCCGTGTGAATGCACAAGTGGCGGCGCGACTATGTGTCAGCGCATACCTCTCCGTTCACATTAGTTCAGGGTTTGGTTTCTATCAGTGTGCGTTATTATAGTTGAATCTTCATGGTCCTGGCATGTTCTTCTTGCCGACTTCACACCCCGGTAACCTCAAGAATCCACGCTGTGTCTGCCCCGCTGTGCACTTATTCCCTTATTTGTGTTTCACGCATGGCGTGCGCCCTGGATGTCCCTGTGTGTCTGAACCTTTTGAGTGTTTTTATGCATGAGTACATCAGTGGGAGAGCCTTTCTCCTTTATCTCTATCCACACTCGCCAACAAGCCGGGTCTCCGTGGACCACCCACACAATAGACATGATAATTACATGTGAAATGCGGCCTTACGGCTTGCAGCTGATTAAAATGGTTTGCCATGGTTTTGCTGTGGTGGTATGTTCAAGGTCAGATACGCATTGTACTTTGAAGGATTTAACCTGGAAAGCTCAACGGATCCTGAGTTGACCGATTAGCATTTCTCCTATTTTGAGGACTTGTTTGATTTAGATTTTTTTTTTTTAAAAAAGGTGGAAAAGATGTGGAAAGTAATACAAATATTTCTACTCAAGTACTTTACTTCAGTACAGTGTTGAGGTATCTGTACTTTGCTTGACTCTGTATATTTTAGGAGGCTTTAAAATGCAGTGGCGTAAAAGTAAAATGGAAATGTTGTACTTTACAGGAACTGTGTACTTTTTCCATCACTGCTGGTGCCACTGTTTTTGATTGTGTATCCACAGTAGCGACAGTCAAAACATCTTCCTCCACTTGATAGCCTTCAACATGACTCTGCGGTCACCTAACCATCCATCCATCCATCCCTCCATCCATCCATCCCTCCATCCATCTCTGATTCAAATTTTCTCTCATTTTATCATCACAAGACTAGCAGTCACCAGGTGGCATCAGTCACATGATTATCAGTGGTATTCGCCACTTTCTTTGACTAGGGAAAGCCAAACTGAGATTATTCTACCTTCTTCCTGCTGTTGAGGCCTTTAAAATGTAATCCAAAAGCACCAGAGGCACGCTTTCTTTTATTGTCGCCACTTTACACGGAAAACTTCTCTCTTTCATGTGGAATCAAGGTCAGATGTAGATATTGGCAAGAGCAGCTTGAGTTATCAGTCTTCTCTCCCCATGATATGTTTAAACTTGGCTCTGTGTGTGCGTGCGTGCGTGAGTGTGTGTGTGTGTGTGTGTGTGTGTGCGCGCGTGTGCGTGCGTGCGTGTGTGTGTGTGTGCGCGCATTCTCCCCCTGGTTGGAATTGGCTACAATCGCCTATTTGATGTAGAAGGTCACCAGCGAGATGTCCACCCAGTCTGCCAATTCTCCTCTCTCTCTCCCCAAATACCTGCATATGTTGAGGCGGGGGTTCTTCTATTTTTTTATTTTTTATTTTTGGAAAACACACACGCACAAAACACTTCAACTTCAATTTCTCACTCTTCTATTTTAATCTATAAGTGCGTGTTGAGGTGAGTGTGTGTGTGTGTGTGTGTGTGTGTGTGTGTGTGTGTGTCCTATGAGGATATATGACTTCAGTTTGAGGTCTTCGTGAGAAACGTCTACTTAGAAGCTACTTAGAGCACTTTAGACATTATGCTCTTTTCATTTAGTCTCTTGAATTATTGAGCTACTGGACATACAGTACTTCATCAAGGGTTGTGTGTACTCAATCACAGCAGACAACACTCCAGAGAGACTCCAGGTATTACCTCCGCCACAAGAAAAGTGCAGTACTGGGATAGACTGGAGTATTCCAGAATGGAACACGCTTTTGATAATACCTCTCACAGGTGTATTGATACTACAAATTGAAGTCAGATTTGAGGTGACGTTCATTCACGCAGTGGTTGAAAAACCAACAGCAGAATTAACGTCCATATCCTGGTTAGATCACATAGGACGATGCTTAATGAAATATTTAGCTGAATTCCAATTTTTGTTTAAAAATGCCTGAGGGAACTCTTCTTATGCAATGATCTGAGCACAATAAAGCAGATAATTGCAAATTAATTATTTCATTCGACACAAATGAATAGACATATCTAAAATTGCATTGAATCATATCATATTTTCCGGATTTGTCCTCGGGTATCACAGCGTCGCTTGTGCGTAAGCAATAAACGGTACAGTAATATATTTATTAGCGGGTCTGTCGGGCGTGGCTGGCGTGTCTGCCGGGGGGGCTGGAGCCGTAGTCTGCTGCGGGGCTGCTGGCTGGATGTTGCATGATGGATGAGGAGTGACAGATCGGGGTTAGCCGCCAGGGGAGTCCATTTTCTTCCAGCGCACGGTTCCTTCTAGCCTAGGATAGAGCAGAGGAGGAGGAGAAGGGCTGGTTCGCTGGCCGCAGAAGAGGAAGAGTCAGAGAAGAGGAGCAACCCCTCCTCTGTCACTCTCTCTCCCTCTCGCTCTCTCTCTCTCTCTCTCGCTCTCTCACTCCAGTCATTACAACCGTCTGCACCGCATTGACGCTGCTGCTGCTGCTGCTGCTGCTGCTGCTGGCGACCCAACCCACTGAACTAACGCACAGCGAGAGAGCAGTCCTACTGGATGCTGCACAGATTGTGTGGATATGCAACATCTCTACCTCTCTTTGCTCCTTCCTGCGAGGATTCTATCAGCCACAGTCTGGAAGCGCGGTTGACTCGGACAGGAGGAGGTTTGGAGATTATTGCAGGTGCGGCACAGCAACACATTTGGATACAACTTCTAAGTTTTCACGTCATGAATGTGGCTGTTTACTTGAGACCGTGAGATCACACCTCCCCTGTGCCGTTACCAACATGGGTGTTGACTGAATGGAAGCCCCGCGCTGCCACGGAGATCCACGAAGATGCACTTGTGAGGATTAGAACTGAGCTCTATAAATTCCCGGACCATGCAGGTGTTCTCGCCTATGACGTTATTTGTGCTGTTAGCTCATGCACATGTGTTGTTATCTCTGAGAAACAATGCAGAAGTGCGAACTAAAGAAGTCCACGGGTCACTCCGGGAGAGTCATCAAAACAAAGCCCGGGATCGCGCGCTCCCGGCGGGGTACGCCACAGGTGCGTCCTCGGCGGAGCTGCAGCGGGAAATAAGCCGAGGGACCTTTAACTCCTCTCATCCCTGGAAACGGGTAATTGTAGGAGAAACGAGGCGATTAGGACACAACAAGCGCGATTTCAATAGGACAGTGACACCCATGGAGGATCCCAACGCCGTCTCACATTGGGACCCGACGCGCCACCGTAATAAGAGGATAAAGTTGAATGGCGGTTTTAGTAGTGCGGGTACGCCAGCAGGTGGACACTACAATGCGGCTAAGCCTTCTTCAATGGGCCGGGTTGACGGAGGAGGGGGGTCCGATGAGGGCGATAGGCATAAAAGGGGTACAAAAGACGAACAGAAGAAAGCGTGGAAGAGGGGGAGAAGCCGGTTGAACAAAAGCTCGGGGGCTCTGACGCAGCCTCACGCGTCGCCGTGGGAACCCATCCCCAAACCGGTGGCCCTCACCTCCACTGACCTGCCCTTTGACCTTTTCACCAGGAAGCCCGACTTTTTCACGTTCAGGGAGGAGAACCCCTGGGACGCCACGCCGATTACTCCTCCAAGCTCGCAGGATTTTGGAGAGGAGATCAAGAACCCATTTTACCCGGTGACGAGTGAGACTTACGGCGCTTACGCAATCACATGCGTCTCTGGGGTTATTTTCCTAGTTGGGATAGCAGGCAACATTGCTATCCTTTGCATAGTGTGCCAGAACTACTACATGAAGAGCATCTCCAACTCACTGCTGGCTAATCTTGCTGTCTGGGATTTTGTGCTCATCTTCTTCTGCCTGCCCATGGTGGTTTTCCATGAGCTGACTAAGTCGTGGCTGCTGGGGGAATTCACCTGCAAAGTGGTGCCCTATTTGGAGGTAATTCTGATTTTCTCTTGTCTTCTATATTACATTTCTACTCTTAAGTGTCTTCTGGACTACTTTATCTTGCACTGCAGGTCAAATATTTGGAAGCAGGGCTTTTTTTCCACAGGGATGACAGATGTCAAAGGCCCCTCACACCTGCAGGAAGGTTGTCACAGGGCCTTTGAGGAACAGAAATGTTTCCACACCCCTGTTACCTCAGTAGATGGACGTGTAGTGTTAAATTTCACTTTTTTAATACCTGACTGGCCACAAAGTACACAGCAACAGCTATGGGATGTCACCTAAGCCAGTACAAGAGCCCTGTTTGTCAGCTGCTGTTGGTAAGAGAGCCTCACCCAGCCCTCAAGACATGTAAAGAGACGCACACTCGCACACACAACCACACACACACACACACACACACACACACAGAAATACACATCAGGATGTAAAGCAATAGCTCACTATCTCCCTTTCAGACATCAAATGTCTTTCTCCTGTTGCTAGTGCTACAGTGCATTGCAGGTAACCTATATTCTCGCCCCCAAACACACCGGATCACATCTTGTCCTTGCATTCTAGTTCTCTCTCTCTCTCTCTCTCTCTCGCTCTCTCTCTCTCTCTTTCTTACACACACACTCACACACACACAGGTTCCTGTGCTTGACAGGTTGTTTACACCATGTTGATTCCCGTTCTTCTGTGCGCTGTCTGCAATTCCACCAGTGTCAGATTCACCTGAAAGGTAAATGTGTTTTGTGTAGACCAGGGAGGTGGGTGGCAGGTGGTGGTGGTGGTGGTGGTGGTGGTTGGGAGGGGGGGTCCAGCTCAGGGTTCTAAAGCCTATTTTGAATGGATGTTGACAGAACGCCCTGAAGGTAGTAAGGAGGATAAAAACATAGTTAAAATAATTTCCTTAATACAGCAAATCAGTTTGGAACGACTGCCTTATTTTTTAAAAACAATGTTGGCTTTTCCTGCCATGGAACCACAGATGAGTATATTATCGGATCAGTTGTAACCAAAAAAAAAATCTTTGTTTCTTAAAGTTTAAAATTTGTTAAGTGTACTCAGTTTAACACATGCACATTCACACACACACAAACACATAAACACATGCAGACACTGATGGAAGAGGTGCCAAGCTACTCATCAGGAACAAATTGGTTCAGTATCTTGCTCAAGGACACTTTGCGACGGTCCCTTGGGATCGAACCAGCAATCCTTTAGTCACGAGATGGCCAGTGAGCCATTTTGAGCCCAAAAAATTGAATATTTCCATGTTGCTTACAACGGTGTTTAATATGGAAATCAGAGCAGCAAACACTTGTGTGCTTTTGTAAATGGCGGTTAAAATCAATTCACGACACGTTCTTACGCACAAATTTGAAACCCGTTGGATAATTATGCGCTCACTTCAATGTCATAGACAGGACGCAGAGGCTATTTGTGACACCTAACTCTTGGAACCGCCATTCGCCCAGGCTTGCAAAGTCATAAGCTCCTTTCACATGTCAGTCTGACACGAATGTATTCGAAATGTCATTTAGAGGACGTTTTAATTGATTTTCCTCATATCGTTTTCATGTTATAGAGTTTTGATATGACAGGTCGTGTTACAAACTCTTCGGCCAATTAGAAATTTTCTTTTCTCAAATTGTGCGAAGCATTTTTTTTATTATTTTTTTTTTAGAAACTTTAAATAAATCTCTCCCACAAACGGCTTGACAGTTTGTAGAGCTGCAATATATCGGTTGTGCTGTATAAATCTATGAGATTCATAACGGCTAGTCCTCTCAACAAGTCGTCCGACCTGTACAGCTATGTAAGTCACTTGTTGTGACCCTCTGATGAGATACATTTTTATAGTCTGGTTTGGTCTGGCCCATCAAAAAAATCTCTCTCCACTCAGTACAGCCTCCAGCAAACATGATTCTTGGTGCAGTTCCCAATTTATCCTTCCGCTTCCTCCACCTCTTTATACAGATTTTTTTCCCTTTTATTGCATGACTTTAGTGCTATGACCACTAGGTGGCATCTGTCACTTTAGATGTACACGGATCAGCCGCACTGAAATAGCTGATAATTGAAGTGAAAAAAACTGATTTCCTTGTTACCTGGGGGGGGGTGGCGAGTACAAGGATCTGACAAGGGACTAAGTCCAGCTTTTTCTTGTGATGTCTTACTGGCGTGCAGTAGTTAGTACCTACCAGATTTGATCCAAGGAAGGAAAACTAGTGAACCAGGTCATGTGCTCCCAAGGCTCCTTGATGCACCAGAGGAAGCAAAGGATCGCGCGCCTGATCTGATCTCACAGAAATGCTCTGGTCAAACACGCCGCTGAAAAATTGACCTCCTGCAAAACATCTTGGCACCACAGGACATGAAAGCTGTGCCGGCGGCACGTGGGGGACATGCGCGTATTTTTACTGGTGGTTTTAATGTTTTGGCTGATCAGCTTAAGTCACTTCTGTGTCGAATGCCATGCAGATTTGCAGTCCTCTTATTTGAGGAAAAATACTTCCGGAAAAAGCGCGTCACAGCAAATGGGCTTTAAAGTTGCAGCATACTTCCCCTCCTATTATCAGTCATTAGTTTCAGTAGTTGCCTCTTAGTTGGCGTCAACAGCCATGGAGAGATCTACGACAGTCTCCCGTTCGTGGAGTTAATTAGCAGCGGCTCAATAATAACATCACTGACTTTAGCGTGTTCTGTGTGCCATGTCGCTGTCCAGAAAACATACAACATTACTATGTGCCGCGTCTCATTTCTTTAGCAAACATCTTGTGGGTATATATTTTTAATTAATGGAGAGCGAGAAGGAAACAGACCCCCACCCCCTTCCCCGTGTGGTTGCATGTCAGCCATCCAGGTTGAATAATGTGAATAACACACTTGCTTTGCAGACACCGTGTGGCTTCTCTGAGCAAGGTCTGCTCACATTATTTCATGTGTCTGGCCATTTTGGAGACAATATCTATCAGGACATGTGCACAGGAGCTTGTGTGTGTGTGTGTGTGTGTGTGTGTGTGTGTGTGTGTGTGTGTGTGTGTGTGAAAACAGGCCATGAGTAATGCTGCCTTGGGCTCACATTCTCCCTGTGGAACATTCAGTGAAACACACACACACAGTATGGAGTGACTTTATTTTACATCTAACCCAAATTCAGTGGCAGTCAACACTTGGCCTTAAAATAAAGATGCGCATACTTTTAGTCATGCATGCAAACACAGCTTCACGCATGCATGCAGAAGGTGGATCGATAATCTATCGGGAACCTTGTTTAGTCGAGTGTGGGATTTTCAGAGAGAAGGCAATTCTTGTTGTGAGATGTAAGAAAGCGTCGCGGGGAAATTGTTGACATGCTGCACTAAATAAAGATGTGGGCTCCAGTCAGCTTGAATTATTTCAGATACGCTCCTGCGTCGCGCCGCTGTCACTGCATACGGCTCCTCTAGGCGGTCGGGTGCAAAGCAGCAAATTCAGGCAAATTTAATAGCCAACTGGATTTTGCACCTTGCGGTTGATTTTGGACTAAAATAAGATAGTATTTAACAAGTTCAGAAAGCATTTTTATAACCAACAGGGAAAAGTGACTCATTGGCTAAGGTCCATTCAGTGCTGTAACATAAAAGGTTTTGTCTCATCATAACAAAATAACCAGATGTGCAGGATCCGATCAAACAATTTGTGTTTTCAAGTAAAATCACTCGGTACTTTATTATTGGAACATCTGCAGTAAGAGGCGTTGTTTTCGAGATTAAAAGGATGGTGCTCAGATCTGAGGCCTTCTACTGTGTAATGTGTGAAAACAAAGAGCCGGATATTTTGTTACATTCGTAAAACTGATTATTTTTCGACTGTGTGGGGGCCTAATGACCACCAACCCTCAGAAGAAGGACGTCCACACACTTTTTTGTTGTTGTTGTTGTTGTTGTGATTATCTGATTTACCGCTAATTGTCCAGCATCATCGTGGAACGTAAATCTAACGACTCCCTGAAGGCTGATTCCCACCTTCAGTCTCGGCAGTTAACTGTGACCATATGCTGTCGGTTGTTTTGTTGACGGTGCAAATATGAATAATACGTCAGCCCAGCATACAAATGAAACCACAGGCCTTCTGAGATGATTTTAAGCATAAAGTGATGCTACGGTGGACTTGAGCCTGGATCAAGAAAGAGGCTGAAGGAGAGAAAGTGAGATGGAGCAAGGCAGGCAGGGGGATGCAGGGCTTCATGGAGCCACAGAGAGCCGGAGGTAGACCCACGTTGGGTCGAAATTGGTGGGAATGGCTGAACATACATCAGCTTGACACATTCACCGACTGCACATTGTTCCAATTGGTGCTCACTGAAGACATCGGAATTTCAAATTTAGGTTCCTGTGTGTGCCTGGTGAGGGATGTGAGGGTTTCACAGGATCACGAGAGGGCCGTATGCCATCCCACCGGTTTTTATCGACGTATTTCAAGTGTTGCAGGAGGCGTTAAACTGGAGACTTGCTTGTGTAGTGTTTTTCAAGGTTTTGGTTTTTTTCTGTTCACCTTACAACTGAAACTAAACCATTCTTATTGAAATTCAGTCATTTTGAATGCCAAGACGACCACGCTGACATGCAATGACACTAAAAAAAACTCGGGAGATGGTCGAGCAGCGACAAATTTGTGACTGAAATCACTTTGACAATGCTGACATTACGCGTCACGGACAAACCTGGCGTGTTTCAGACGCTGGAAGAGATGGATTGAAACCCTGCGTTTGAATCAGCCTCGATGCACTGAATCTTTAACTGCTGTGACTGTCTTCATGGACATTCTCGAACGTCTTCATCTCTGGAAAATATCGTCTAAAGTAGCTGGTACGAAAGACCAATGACAAAGAAAAAGTAATTCCTCTCTCGAATTTGCTGACAGACAGCTGCTGATGGCGTGTGTTGTCTTGCCCGTATCGCCATCTCTTGATGAAAATATTCTTTATGTCATGTGGTATGTTCATTCCCTCGGCTATGTCTGATGACTTGGCCTCTGGGAACAAGGGCCAGTATTTCGGAGTTCTGGCGTAGCCGGCGGATATCCGGTTATGACATCCTTGGTCTTTGCCCTGCACATTGCAGTTTGTAAAGCAGTGAAAGACAATGAATACGAGCGGATTGTGTCAAAAATAGGCAGTTAACAGTTTAAAACCACCACAACGGTTTTATTAAATCCCCAGACAAACATTTTTCTGACCTTGCGTTGACCTGTGTCGTGTCGTTTGCGTTTTTCACGGACCGTTTACGTGGACACAACCGAGGCCCAGTCAAACGTGATAGGTCAAAAGCTACTAAAATGGAAACCAGTGGCTTTCCTGTCCTGACATTTTCTGCTTTGCCTACAGATTCTTCAATTATATGCCTGATCTTTTTATAGAGATTTATTCGCTCCACACCAGTCGATAGAAATGCACCACATTTGCATTTCCTTTTTTTTTTTTTTTTATGCAGCATTGCTAAATTTTGCTCTAAAGACAACCAGTGACTCACCCTTGTACACACATCTGCCTATGTGATATATGTGTCTATCTAGCCAAAGATCTTGTCTGCACTCATATTCAAAGCAAATCAGTTTTCTCATCTGAACTGGGCGACGCTGATCCTCCAGATGGGTGGGACGGCCTCCTCTCTAATGATAGCTGCCCACGGCTCTTCTCTCTCTCTCTCTCTCTCTCTCTCTCTCTCTCTCTCTCTCTCTCTATTTCTCCCCCCTCCGTCCCCTTCTTCCTCTCTGTGCATCAGCTATCTGTGATTAGAAGCAAGCCTCAGGGAGAAGGCGTGCACACGCGCGCTCTCTCACACACACACTGTAGTGACACACTGAGTTCACTACAGAAGCATTTGGGCACACACACACACACTTACAGTAACAGTATGCACACTGCAGCACGGCGTAAACATAACTTAAATGCATAAGCACACAAACCCACACGCAAACGTCCACACACCAGATGCCGTGGCCTCAGCCTGTCTGTCGTACACACAAATGACAGTTAATTGGAAGATGTTTAAATTATTCATCTCCTATAATTAGTAGCTGTACATAATGTATGATGGTGAGTCCATTCAGCCAATTCTTTATCCACAGATGAGTAGATATTGTGTTTTGGATGGTGAGCGAAGGCCACAAAACAGCATGACGCAAAGGTTACGGTTGCTGTTGAATGCAATTAAGCAAATTTACAAGTAGATGCGAATGGGATTTTGTTGAAATGAAAAAAAATAAAAACTGTTGCGCATCAGAAAAGAACAAATCAACAAGTAACTCGCCTGCAACATCAAGCCTCTGGACAAATGTCAACGACCTCGAATTAGACTTTTCTGGCTGCTACTTAGGGACAAATACTTTTTTTTTTTTTTTTTTTAAATATCGAGTGAAAATCTGCTACTGGTCGAGATCGAATTTAATGGAAGAGAATTTTATTGTCCAGAAAGAAACCGCCTCGGACGGTGAAAGCAACAGCTCAGAATACAATAATGGACTGTTGATATGTAATTAAATTACAGAAAAGAAAGAAGCAAATGGAATGCGCGGTTCTTCATACACACTGGTGGTACCCTGAAGGACCATTTCATATTTAAGTTCTTCCTTTGTTTAGCCTCAGAATAGAGTAGAATAGAGTAGAATAGAATAGAATAGAATAGAATACTCTGTTTGTGAGCCCACGTGGATTTAGCGATGCCTTTGGGAGCCATAATCCCACACACATGCTCATACTGTATACTGTATATGAACCATCCACACTCATATATACACAAATGGACTATTACATGTAGCTTTTCATAATTCTTTGTAAATGTAGACTTGCACGCACACACACACACACACACACGGACACAAGTGTGTGTGCGTCACTCTTCCTGACCCGGCTGGAAAGATGGATGGTGGCTGTCGGAGGCAGATTCTCTCTGGCTAGAGTTATGGTCTGGTGGAGCCTGCACAGGGTCTCACACACACACACATACACACAAATACTAAACCTAGAAGAAAGAGCAGCTGGAATAACCCTTTGTCTCCATGGCTCAGACTTTGTGTGTGTGTGTGTGTGTGTGTGTGTGTGTGTGTTGTCTCCACATTAGCCCATTCATCACCTGATAACCCCCATTAGCCCTGACAGTGACTGTAGTCACAGCATGGCCACACCAGCTCCACCAGTCCTTGTTAAGACCCAATTAATAACACAAGGCCTTTGTGCCACCAGCTCACCGGACCTTTAATTGGGAAGTTAATGGTCCATTATTAAAAACAGCACCAGGGGACAAAATCTCTTTCTCACCTGCAGCACGGATAGAACCTGAAACACACGTGTTACAGATGAAAGATCTTTCTCATGTTATTTTGTGCCTTTGAAGTTCAAGGTTGAGAGCAAATAGATGAAATACTTCATAGTTTTAGACTTTGTATTCAACCCACGTGGTGAATCGTTGTGAAAATCGACGTGGTCACGGTCCGAAGAAGTCTTTTATTTGACTTTTGCTAGCACTGAAGTGAGACTGGATAACATTTGAGCAACAGCCAAATAAAAAGTTGCAGGAGATGAAATCGTGGATGACGATTTCCAGGTCAGACGGACAGAGAATGGAGTTCGGAGGCTGAACAAAACTTCAATCAACAAACGGATAGATCTTTCTGTCAAAGTTATAAAAGGCCCTTTTTATTATAAGTGACTTACTGTAAAACTGAATGTTCAAAAGAGTGGGGAACATCTGCAGTTTCTGAGGTGCCTCTGATGATGAAACGACGCTGGTGCCGATCAAGTTTGTTGCCGGAATTAGCAGCAGATACGGTGAAGTTCAAAGAAAAGTTCTTAATGAAATCCAAGAGATCGACAATGTCATTCTTTTTTTGGAGAGCAAAACGGGAGGGGAGATTTGAGACTTCCCTCCGACAAGATGCCATAAGAAAAAAAGAAGAAGAACAGTCAGATGAAGAAACTTCCGGTTCATTTCTGTGAGCTGCTGACGAGAGCGGCTGAAGTGGCATCGTCGTCGAGGGTCAGACGTGACTCAGTGATGATAACAGTAAAGATTATGGGAATATAAAACACTGACAGATACACGATTCTCACATTCCGGAAAGCAAACCTGGCGGGGGAGGCAGAAAAAAGATTCACGGCAGATGTAATGGAGAGAAGATGATCATATTTTATTGAGCGAATCACTTTGGAGATACGATTTTGACTCATGGCTGGTGTTTGACAGACTGCGGTGGGGTGTAGGCCTGGAGAGCGGGTGATGTTGCTCTGTCTGAATGCCAGTTGGCTCATTACTCATTGAAATGTCCCAATAACCTTTAGGATTGATAAGACATTATGCAGATATTCATGGTTAAAAAGCTCATGGTCTTAAACTTTGGTGACATATTTGAGCCAAGATTCCTAAACTGGGGAATGCACAATTAGTCAGGGGTATGAAAGAAATCAGAACTTGTTCATGTGTAGAAGTCAGGGGGTACACAGCAGCAGGTTGAATGTTTCAGGGGATACAGGACTATTCACTTGGATGAATTGGCACCCAAATATGTTCAGGTATCCGTGACTCTGATGTGATGATGATCCTCTGACTTCCTCTGGTGTTTATACCTGTGATTTTCATTGAAATATGGCTCATTCAATAGAATCACCGAGAAACAATGATTAACTTGACCCCGATACTTCTAATGTAACTAACCAGAGCGGAGAACCCCAAATTTTCCTTTCCCTGGCAGTGTCAGCAATCCCTGAGTGGGTGATCCCGAGGTGTTCCCAGACCAGCGTGGAGGTATAATCCCTACACCTGGTCCTTGGTCTGCCATGGGGCCTCCTCCTGGTCGCCCAGAAGATCTCCCTAAGGAGTTGTCCAACTAGATGCCTGAACCATTTCAACTGGCTCCTTTTAACGCAAAGCAGCAGCCTCTCCAGTCTGAGTTTCTGTGGACGACTGAACTTCTCACCGTATCCCTAAGCGAAACACTAGCCTCCCTCTAGAGCTCGCCCTCTATTCCTGACGGATAGATTGAGAGTTTTGCCTTCTGGCTCAGTTCTTTCCACCGTAACAGTGCGTTAAGGCGAATGCAAAACTACTCCCGTTGCTCTTATACTTCAACCCATCTCGCATAGTCCCCTTGAACAGGAACAGGACCCTGAAGTACTCTAACTCCTTCACTTGGGGTAAGGCTCGTTGGCTCATTGCCGACCTCAAATGGAAAATCCACCCTTTACCTGCTGAGAGCCATTGTTGATCCTCATCCCAGCCATATTGCCATCAGCTTCAGATGTAATTTGTGTTTCGTACTAATGCTCCAGAGCTGACAGTGAGCTCTTTGGAATCAGCTGTCTGTCCATCGACCAAACGCTATCTGAGAAAATCAGTTCAGCTCTATGTAATGGCAACTCTTACAGGTTCTAGATTATAATACAACAAAAAGAAGTCACACATAACCGTGATCACTTGGTGTTTCATTGATGATTAAATGCGTGGTATGATGTAACGGAGGCATGATTTTTCATGCCGGAGGCTCACATGCCAGTCACATTAGCAGCAGGTGAAGTGAACATGACAGGGTCAACGCAGCTGTTTGGAAGAAATGGCAAATTAACATAGCTAATCATTCTAAAGGGGTTGGGGGCTTGTTTCTCTCTTCCTGCCTCTTTGAGTCGTGACTCACCGACGCTTTTCTATGTGATCACCCTACTTTTCTTTCTCTCCTCCCGTTCTATTCTTCTGTCCCTCATTTGTATCCTTCCACAGCTCCATCACCCCACCAGTCCTGACTCTTGGACTCCCCTCTCTGTCATCTCTCCTCTCAACAAAGCTTGTTTGTCCTGCCCTTGTTCTCCACCCTGACATGATGATCAAAGCCGGGTTTCCTGCTACCCCATGACAGCGTTTAAAGCCCTTCCAGTGCTGTTGTTCAAGCCATGAAATATTCACTATGTGCAAGCTCCTGTCCATGTGGGTACTGGATGGGCTTTTGTGAACCTACATGCGCGTATTATTTGGAGAGGACAAAACTAGATTTTACAACTTCGATCAACTGACCTACTGTCGGTAGGAGCGCGAATCACTCAGATCACCACGGTAACGTCATGTGATATTACTGCAATAAAAAGTTTACTTCTAAAAATTAGCAGTAATTTGGGAATAGTTTTGCTTGTTCACCAAACAAGAAGACCCACTTGTTAATTTGTACGCAATATTTTTCACAATAATTGCATCATTATTATTTTTTCCACAAAATCAGGCAGCGCATGTGTTTTTCAGTACAAAGTGCGAATATCATAGAAATGTGTTTATTTCTAAAGATAACATTTAGATGTAGGATGTTGGATTATTTTGTTGTTGTTGTCGTTGATATAAGATATGCCCAAATTTTTACAGCTGATTTAAAAAAAAAACAAATTCGGAGAAACGCTTAAAAATTATGCATGTTGAAAAATGTATTATCTTTATTACCGAAACATTTGGAAAAGCCCTTAAATGACATTAACAGCATTATTTATTCATCTTAACAACAGAGGATGTTGTACATCCCTGAGGGGCCGATCAAGGCATCTTATATTTTTTCACTGACTACATGAAAACAACATATTTTTCTTCCTTTCTGGGATAAAAGCTGTCAAAAACACCCTCACGTCTTCCTTTCCAATTTTTTTGCCAGCATAGTAGTGTTTCAAATGGGAGTTGGTGTATAAATATGTAGCCAGAAGTTTCAACGAGTGAAATATTCACTGACAGATGAATCAGACACTGTGTTGTCTGTTTCTGTTGTCTGTTTCAGCAACATGTTGAAGGTGTACTGCATCCCTTAAGATGCTGGTACAGAATGAAATGAAGCGGCATTACTTGGGTTTTTATTCAAACGCTGGGGATAGAATCTTAATCCAAATCTTCCACCATATCAGCAGAAGACACAAACACAATTTAAAGTGAACATTTTCTGAAATCCGTGTGTTCGTCGAGGGCGGGACGGTGGTGCAGTGGTCAGCACTGTAGCCACTGTCGGGTTCCAGCCCCGGCTCCAGCACGGGATCTTTCTGTGTGGAGTCTCCATGTTCTCCCTGTTCCTGTGTGGGTTCTCTCTGGTACTCCAGCTTCCTCCCACAGTCCAAAGACATCAAGAGGGGACGAGGCTGATTGATCCTCTAAATTGACTGTAGGTGTGACTGTGAGTGTGAATGGTTGTTTGTCTCTATGTGTTGGCCCTGAGATGGACTGGCGACCTGTCCAGGGTGAACCCCACCTCTCATCTGAAGGCTGCTGGGATAGGCTCCTCCACCCCCCCCCCCACGACCCTTAACAGGATAAGCAGTAGAAAATAGATGGATGGATGGATGGACACTTGTTTGCCGTCCTCCTCAGATTACCACAATGAATAGTAGTATCACAATGAATTGAATTTGTATAATAATTACTGATGTAATTAATCGGCCCGTAAATGAGACAAAAACCAGAAGAGAACACAAATAACATTTGCCATTCTGCCAAAACGGATGTCAGTCTGTAGCTTTGTGTGAATCCAGTGTATGGTAATGTTCAGGCGCTGTGGAGGGTGGAAGAGGATAAGAACAGGTCATCCTTGAAGCTGGGGTTTTTTCACTCTGGAGAGCGTCAGGCTCAGATGCTCCTGATTAGGTTGAGTAGGTTACTGACATCAGCTCCTCTGCACCTCAGTAAGCAACAGGTGATTAGCTGACAGACGGCGTCCGTACAATTTAACAGGGGCCCTCTCATTGATATTCAATGAGATGACCGTCGATTCTTGTCAGTTGTGGACATCGTGATGGTGATGTTATCCATAGACTTAATTAAAGGCTGCTTTACACTTCTGTGCCAGATCGGCAGCATCTAGCATTTATACTTCTGCAGTTGGCTGGCTCATGCTGCGTTTACTCTCCCACAACACTAGTTGGCAGTGTTGAGTTTCTTTTTCTGTACTTTTTAAAAAAAAAAAAAAACAGGCTGAAAGGGAATAAATTGGAAGTTTGACAATCTGGGATCTATCATCCACATCTGATGACTTTGCCTCTGGAATCAAGGCCCAGTATTTAGCGGCTCCGTTGTAGCCGGATATCGACACAGACGAGACCTTAGACCAAAGGATGTAACGCATCTTGAAGGGTTACAAGACGGAACAGCAAAGGTTGCTGGGGTCTGCATCAATGGAGTGGAATGTGCATTTCAAGTTACTGTATACTGCCATGTGTACCTACGCTGAAGTTTATGACGTAGATTTCACGCAGAAGTGTAAACCAAGCCTAATGAGCCCTTTTCATGTTGGAAAAAAAAAAAAACTGAAGTTAGAAACGTGACTTCCAGTAAGAGACGTCATTGCCAGTTTGATTGGCATATCGGGTAACGAAGGACATTTCAACGCATCAGCACAAACACGTCATTATTGCTCATCAAGCGTGAAGTCAGGAGTCTCTAGTTTGTCGAGTCAAGTTGCAAGTCATCAAAACAGTGACTTGAGTTGGACTTGATCTCTGGTTACTGTTAAGAGCGTCCTGTTGCTGTTTGTCTACACCACTTATCTCTCACTGTTCTGTACGGTTGCCCCTCATTAGCCTGGAAAAACCTACGTGTGTGTCAGAGGGTCAGTGTGTGAAAGAGAGTATGCCAGGTCTACTTTCACAGAATGTGTGTGTATGTGTGTGTGTGTGTGTGTGTGTGTGTGTGTGTGTGTGTGTGTCAATGTGTATGTGTCTGCACAGGAAGTTTGTGTTTAGAGCCCTAAAGCCATGGCTCACTGGGGCCATCTGGGGAACTGGCTGTTGTAATTAAATTTGATATGACGGGAGGAACGGAGGGAGGAAAGGCAGAGTGGATGTTTAAAGTGGAACAGAGGGCAAAGAGCAAAAAAGAGGAGGGGAGAGTGAAAGGGAAGTTGAGATTCAGTGCTTATTAAAAGTATTCACCGCTTGATTGTTTTCTCCTTTTGCTGCTTTTAAAAATGTAATCATTTTTAAGTAATTGACTTGAGTTTGTGTAAATCTGTTTTCACTTTGACATTAAAGAGTATTTGTTTTCTGTATTTTTGTCCAAAAACTCACATTTTTATGCCCATGATTCCATTATTGCAAGCAATAAAAGGATCCAAGGGGGTGAATGCTTTTTATAGCCGTTGGAGGATGGAGGCTCTCCAGCTTTGGAGAAATATTTCGCCGGGTGCCAAAAGGACTTTTAATTTAGCAGCTCACCTGTTGATGGCTGTTTAAAATGTAGACGAAGGTGCATTCTTTGTAATTAACAAAGAAACTGCTGAGTGTTTAGCCAGATTTGTTCATTAGTGAGAATGGGAGCTGTTAAAAGATTGAACCTTCTCTTACTTAATGTGTGGTATCTTCAGTATGCTACACCCTGTTACAGCCTTCTGTTGTGTGTTCTGTAGCTCTGTTGCCGTAATAACCACCCAGTTAAGTGCACCCACAGGCCAGTACCTTGTTACATTGTGTTTATGTAGTATTGACGTGTAGAAGAGCCACTGTTTGTGTGAGCTCTTTTAAGATCCTGCAGGAACATATCAGTGTAAAGAGAATCTTACACAAGAGATAATAGTGTTGACTCCTTGTTATTATTTGATTTTTGGGAGAACGAGCTGGTACCCTTGGATAAAAAATTCAATAATCTGCCCATCTCTCAGCTTTGCAGATTATCATTTGTTGTGAATGGCCTCGCCTCACAGCAAGAAGGTTCCGGGTTCAAGTACCAGCTCAGGCACGGGATTTTTCTGTGTGGAGTCTCCATGTTCTCCCTGTTCCTGTGTGGGTTCTCTCTGGTACTCCAGCTTCCTCCCACAGTCCAAAGACATCAAGAGGGGACGAGGCTGATTGATACTCTAAATTGACTGTAGGTGTGACTGTGAGTGTGAATGGTTGTCTGTCTCTATGTGTTGGTCCTGTGATGGACTGGTGACCTGTCCAGGGTGAACCCCACCTCTCACCGGTAGCTGCTGGGATAGGCTCCAGCCCCCCGCGACCCTAATAAGCGGAAGAAAATGGATGGATGGCATTAGTCTATCCTGTGAAGCCGCATTCCAACCGGAGGAATTTCCCACAAGAAGCAGGGTCTTGCCTGTAACTAGTTTCTCAATTTAATTCCTGGGCCAAATTCCCCCCCCCCCCCCCCCCCTCATAAATCACAGCTCAGGAGGTTGCACAATCTGAAGTTTCTAAGAAGTACGGTGGTGTTTTTTTTTTTCCGTCCTGAATATTGCCAATAGGTTCAGTACTCACCTCATTGGATTTCAACTGCCTTAATAAGACCGCACTCCTACCTCAGACCCATTGTAGAGCACAATAACAAGAAAGCTTCTGTACAGATGACAAGGCACAGGCCTTTCAGTAATTTCCAGTCATGTGACTTAACTGTTCTGTGCTGCAGTGGTTGATTCATGTTATTATCTATGTATATAATGTTTTGAAGGACAATGATGGAAGATTGTAACCCTGATAAATATTTCTGCTTGTTTTCAGGTGGCCTCCCTTGGCGTGACCACGTTCACCTTGTGCGCTCTGTGCATTGACCGGTTCCGCGCAGCCACCAATGTCCAGATGTACTACGAGATGATCGAGAACTGCACCTCTACTACTGCCAAACTCGCCGTCATCTGGATCGGGGCCCTTCTATTGGCTCTTCCAGAGCTCCTAATCCGGCAGCTTGTAACTGAAGACACAGAAATCCCAGATGAGCCTCCCATCGAACGTTGTATTATTAGGATATCCACGTCACTTCCTGACATGCTCTACGTCCTTGGCTTGACCTATGAAGGTGCCCGGCTCTGGTGGTGCTTCGGCTGCTATTTTTGCCTCCCTACCCTCTTCACCATTGGGTGTTCGTTGGTGACGGCCCGTAAGATACGGCATGCGGAGCAGGCCAGCGTGCGCAGCAACAAGAAGCAGATCCGGCTGGAGAGCCAGATGAACTGCACAGTTGTGGCGCTTGCAATTGTCTATGGTGCATGTGTGGTGCCGGAGAACATCTGCAACATAGTGTCTGTGTACATGGCAGCTGGTGTTCCCGAACACACCATGTCTGTCCTCCATCTCCTCTCTCAGCTGCTGCTCTTCTGTCGGGCCGCTGTGACACCAGTGCTGCTGCTTCTGCTGTGTCGCCCGCTGGGCAGGGCCTTTCTGGAATGCTGCTGTTGCTGCTGCTGTAACCACACGCCCTCCTCGACCACGGCCAGCGACGATAACGAACACGAGTGTACCACCGAACTAGAGCTGTCGCCATTCAGCACCATCCGCAGGGAGCTGAGTAACTACACACCTGCTGGCTCCAACTGCTAAGCTGACATTCCGTACCAGGGATGGAGAGTTCACTAGCCTGCTATTAGCCTGTGGCCAGTATTTCTTGGACTTGGCGGGAGCAATTTGCCTTACCTAGTCTAGTAACCTTTCCAAGTGGATGCATGAATGAACTTGAACACTGAATAATCACAGTCAGTGTTCTAAATACTCAAGCTTCATTCCTTATATTCATACTGTACATTTACGGTAACCGTACAACCACACAAGATAACAAAAACAGTTCCTTCCACTCATGTGGAGATCTTAAGGTACATATCATTACCAGAACAAGATACTGGTTGTGAAAACATAAATAAAATTGCCTAAAACCTTTAACACTTACAAACCACCCTGCTGTAGACCTAGTATGCCTAAATATCTTGTTGGGACGGCCAGCGTCTCTCCACCATCTGAGTCTACCATACACGCGCAAGAATTGGTCAGCCATCTTGAGAGAGTACACTGAACCTCAGTCTTTATTTTTCAGATTATGATAAAGCTGGGTGTCATCAGCACAGCAGCGACACAACTGAGTCATGGTTTGAAGTAGAGACACGGATATATGGAATGCGTAATCGCCCAAAGATGAAATGGCAGGGTTGCGGCATCGACGTGCATTAATTACAAATCACCAGCATAGACCTGCACCTCTCATCTTGTCATGGATTAGTTTATTCATATAAAACTTACTATACTTGGATTTATAAAATACGATTCCTTACCGACCGTATGCCTGACATCCCTACAAGGGTATGGATCAACAAGGGACCTCTAGAGTTCTCAGTAATTCGTTTTTTCTTCTATCTGATGCCAGGTGTATCCCAGTCTCTTGAGGTCTGCCTGAAGATCCTGTTTCCAGGTGTTCTTTGGCCATTCTCTGCAGTAAATATTTTGTTTTGAAAAAAAATAAAAAATAAAAGCAGAAGTATCCAAGACGGTTCTCAAGTTTGGCTCAGATATTGGAGAGACAGGTCCGTCATCATCATGGCTCCTCACAAGAGAGTTTCTTACAGTGTAAAATCTTCATGTAATCATTGAGGGGACGTAAATAAACCCAATGTACAAGGAGAAATTGTACAGGATACATCTTAAAGTTTGTGTTGAGCCTTCCTGGCAACGTGCTCGGCCAACAGAAGTAATATTTATGTGGTAAACTGTACTGTCCTTGAGTAGATATGATTACCGCCAATCGCCGTCCAGCCAGGTGCCACTGGTGGAATTATGAGGACCAATTCATCACAGAGCAAATCTTGTACAATAACTCAAATACTGCCTACAGATGTACAGGACTCAGTCTACAGACTATATACCCACTGTAAATGTACAGTTCATACACTGGTGCACACACGAAGAGCCTTTGTGGCTGCAGAACATGATAAGTAAACTAGCGCAGGGCGTCGCTGCAGTAAAGTGGGGAGATCGGTGTGGAAAATTCAAATATACACTTTAAATTGTACATAGGGGGGGAAAAAAAAAACACACACACATCAACTCCGCGATACTGGGCTGGTCTCAGAGAAGCAAAAACACAGACATCAGTGACGTGAAAAGAGTTGGATCGGATTAAGGGTAATGAAATGAGAAGCGAAAGAATGAAACGTGACAATTAAAGCAAGAAATGCACTCGGAGAGCACAGACCTCCACCATTAAGGAATTAATGAAAATGTCTGGATCCGGACCAAAATTAGATGGGTTTAGCCCACGCTACACCCTTCCAGTGAGGATCATGAAAATCAACCTGGTACTGTAGTCTGTGTAATACTGGTAAACAAACAGCAACGAAAACATAACCTTCTTTGAGGGGTTAAGAAATGAAATGAATAAAAATAGAGTGGACAATGACGGAGCGTAAGACAGTGGAATATACTGTAATTGAACGGGGTGGACTCAGCATGGACTGCACTGAATATAAATATCTGCACTACACTGTTGTATCATGTTACGCCTTACACTTCAGGCTGTATATATACTGTACACTTTCTTTGGTGCTCTTATGATGAATGCGCTGTAAACAACAAATCCGTTGGTTCAATTAGAATTGCAAGTAATTGAGCTGCTCGCTTTGTTTGTGGTCCAGCAAACCGATCACAGAGCTATCTGTGAATGTGGAGAGCGTGAACAAAGAGTGTGGCAAAGGGAGGAAAAATCAATATACAGTTTCTCTTATGTTACAGTTCAGAGAGATGGCTTGAATTCTTGAATTTTCTGCCTTTATTTCAAGTTTATTATGAACCTGAATTAAAGGCAGAAAAGTGAGGTAGCATTTATTTTCCAGTGCAGTAATTATGTAGCCACTTACATTCACACTGGAGAGTTGCAGTGCAGTAGATAAAAGGATTTAAGGAGCACGCCAAATTTTGTGGGAATTGCCAAGAGAGACGGTAAAGAAGATACGTCACCTTTCTCTCTTTTGTGTAATCTTCAGGGAGCTGAGGCTCACCGAAACCAGCTGACAGCGAGTCAGCCGAGTGGAATGAAAAGTAGCTTGCATACCTTAAATCAAAAGTCATCAGAGATTCAGGGCCTTGGTTTGTGTGAATGGTTGTCTGTCTGTATGTGTTGGCTTGTGATGGACTGGCGACCAGTCCAGGGGGGAACTCTCTCGCCCGAAGGCTGCTAAGATAGGCTCCAGCCCCCCGCGACCCCAACAGGATAAGCAGAAGAAAATGGATGGATGGATGTTCACAGCGTTTATGCCATCCATCCATTTTCTATACTGCTTATCCATTAAAGATCGGGGGGGGGGGGGGGGCTAGAGCCTATCTCAGCTGGCATTGGGCGAGAGGTGGGGTTCACCCTGGACGGGTCACCAGTCCGTCATAGGGCCATCAGGAGCAATTTGGGGGTCAGTATCTTACTCAAAGATACTCTAACATGGTCACATGGGAGCAAGGATCAATTGTTTGATCATTTTGTTTGTAAAATTGCAACAGGAATGGGAATTATCAGTCCTTTGATTCATAATTATTGGAACAAATACGTGCCAATGCTGCACATTTACATTGTAAGTACTAGTTGATTTTTGTTTTTTAAGTATAAATGCTATATTTTCACCGATAATCAAAGAAGTACTCAATACAAAAATTCATTTTTTTCACCAAACATCATTTGATACCATACAAGTATCAAGTGATTTCTGAACTGTAAATAAATACTGTAAAAAGTGCTAAGACAATGATGGAAACAAGCAGGATAACAAAAAAAGTTTTGACCTGTGACAGGTTTTGCAGCTTCTTTACTTCAGCTTTTATGGAGAACCAACGGAGTGTTTTTCAGTGTATAAATTTACAAGTGTATTGTACTGTAAATCTGTTTTCTTAATCTTTCTTATCAGACTTGGGTCAAAACATAGTTCAAACCACTCCGCCAATTCCGTTTTTCGGTGAAACGTGAGAATATTTGCCTCATACGGAGATTCGTGTTATCGTTTGAGAATTAAAAGTCGCTTAAGTTTACCAAAACAAAAAAACAAAACCAAAAAAAAAAAAACCCAGACAGAATAGCCTTTATTTTAGTCCTTATTTCAAAATAGGTAGTGAACTATGTGACGACCCGTGTGTGATGTTCATTGTTATACTGTATATTGCGATGGATCTTTTGCATACGATTCTGCACTGCCAAACACCTTCTCTCTGTCTGTCTCTAGTGCTCTTGTGGTAGTAGCACACTATTTCTGGCTGTCTCTCTCTCTCAGCGTCGAGGTCAGTTTGCTCTCTGTTCTATCAATACAACAGGGGGAGTAACACCAAGAAAGGTTTGATAACAAAGATGTTACAATCGTACCCAAAATATACACATTGGTCGAGAGAATCTGTGGATATAGCAGGTGTTTTTTTTGGAGCAGCGTCAAGAAAACTCCAGATTTATAAGCTACAAGATCCAGGTAGGGGGATGGGCAGGAGCGCAGCAAACTCCTCTCCAGGGATCTTAGTTACAATCACTTCAAGAATGTGGAATGGGTATGTATTTTAGGGGCTAAATCCTGTTTTCTCTACCTGTTAAATGATGCAACCGATTGTAAACTGATCTCCTAAATCTCTTTCTTCCTGTTTCTGGGACTATAGCTCATTCTAAATGGCTCAGTGTGTAGTTTCGTGGTTCAAGCTATTGATGAAGTGATTCTTGTAAATCAGTCAGTGAACTTTGTGAGTATCCTCTTCACTCTGAGCAAAACGTGTCTGTATTTGATACCTGAAAATGTAAGCACACGACCACTATTGTCTCCAAGTCTAGTCACTGGTTTCTAGCTTTTTATATAGCCAAAAACTGTCCCTTTGTTTATCAAAGAAACTTTATCTTGAGAACAGTATATTAAAACCCTAAAAGTTACTGGTGCAGAGTTTTTTGAGGTGATTTAAGGCCATCGGTTTGCCTGGTTTTTATATTATATGTCTTAATCTTTAATCTTTCATTGTTTCGCTTCAGAACTCTTTCCAAAGATATCTGAACAAAGATATAATCCACTCTTTTGGCTCTGAAACAAAATTGTAATAGCCACTGGAAGCAATTGCTGTTAGGGATATAAATGAATGTTGCTCATATTACAAAGGATCCTGACTTTTGGTATCTCGAAGGTGACAAACTTCACTAACACTTTACACTGCAATAAACTTGAATGCCT
Source organism: Aulostomus chinensis (assembly GCF_037954235.1). NCBI lineage: Eukaryota > Metazoa > Chordata > Actinopteri > Syngnathiformes > Aulostomidae > Aulostomus > Aulostomus chinensis. Next base: position 17,907,865 of record NC_141323.1, on the reverse strand, counting down.
CTAGGTGGTTTAGAGATTCTGTATTTAAAAAAAAACGTTTCTAGGGATAAGTACATTAGACCAAGCCAACCCAAACTCCCTGTAGAATACCAGAAGTGACTACTTTACGATGTAAATTTGGTCTTTGCACTCTTTCAAGTTTATATGTCAGCACTATGGAAGCAATACCTGAAAATGTCAAGTGGGATACTTGCACTGTGAACTCAGGAAATCCCTGCCTCAACAAGCTAGTTGTCGCAAAGGCAGAGGGTAGTCCCCCCACCCTGGTCTTGAACCCAGGTCTAGGGAAAACGAAACATACCGCAAAGATCCACAAATGGCCAGGCCCACTGTCTTGTATATAAAACCGAGGTGGTAGCGCTCCATCACATTACCAACCCTTTTGGGAAGCTTGCCGATGCGCTTTGCTCACGAACCCGAATCTTCCACAGCACTTCTTCAATCCAAGGGTGCCCCCAAACACGAGTGCCTCACCCCGTTTCTAGGGCGTCGCACAAGCATCAACCCCATCTCAGAACACATGACTTTGTCTGCTGACTTAAAGTCAAAATTTTGGAGTTTCCAATGTAGCTAGCGGATACCGTCCGAGACTTCCTTCTTCTGTTTGCTATTTATCGTTTACAGCTCTTGTAGCAAATTGAGACATTTGAATGGTTTTGAAAGGCAACGAATACGAGCGGATTGGTAGCCAGTATACACTGACTTAACAATTTAAAACCACAGCAATGGCTTTGTTACATCTTCAGACTTCAGCCGTTTTTCCAACCTTGCATTTCGGCCAAAGCGTTCTGTCGCCTTTGCGCTCCCCACAGGCTCTTTGCATGGACACAAAGTTCATTCACTGTTGGAAATGTTTTGCTACGTGCCATCAGGTCTGGTTAGGCTTCGACACGTAAAAGTTAGGGAAACAACGTCTGTCAGCTTAACATCGTTAAATAGTGTGTGATAAATGGGACTTAATTCTGTTTGAGCAGCAAGAATCACCACCCAATGCATGACATTGCACCAGGGAGTGTGTGTGCCCTCCATGAAGAAGATGTGACTAGCAAGGCAGAAGGCAGACTTCCAGGACGAGGGATAAAAGAGCCGCAGAGGTGAGCTGGTATGAAGACAGCAATTTTATGACAGCTATATCTCATATGATAAGTTTTTTGTTTTGTTTTGTTTTTGTCATCCAACAGGGCAAAAATGCTCATAGGAGAAAGGAAAAAGTCAAACATAAAGGCTGCAAACATTGTCAGGGAAGACTATTAAATCGTGAACCGCTGGGTCAAAAGTGTAAAACTGACGTAGTTCTAAAATGCATGTAAGCTATTATTGTTCTCAGAATGCATAAGCTTAACCGCAGAAATGAAAGTTACAAAATATGTTAAAATGTGGGGAGGAAACATCCCAAACTCTTCTACCCACGGAACAAAAGTGTCCTAAAGTCCCGGCCTACCGAGGGACCTCCTACTCCAGCTAAACCACATGAAAAAAAATACATCATTTGTCTCTTCTTCACATAACAGAAGACCTTTTAAAATATTCATCCATGATGGATCACCATGCTCTCTCCCCTCCAACAAATCCAACACACCCACTCTCTCCTCTCTGCTGCCTTTTCTTTGTCTGCTGCATCCAAGGTGTTACGCAACGCTGATGACGATGTTGGCGCCCGACGTCCCGGGGTATGTGTTTGCAATAAGGATGCAGAACAGAACTGTTTATAGCTCCTAAAAAAAAAAAACAGAGTCGGCTGTCATGTCGAACACTGAACAGATGTCAGAACGCTTCCGCCACCATCAAAAACGCCTTGCTCGCTCCCTTGGAGGACCCCACCCCCCACCCCTGCCGTTTTGGAGTGTGTCACTTTTCTCCATGTTTTGTTCTGTTAAATATCAAGAAAAAAATAGAGGAAATGTGAGAAAGAATGAAGATGCCAGGAGGAAAAGAGAGATGTCTTACAGAGTTGTTTAAATGGCTATTTGACTCTCAACAGCAGTTTGGAGTGACAGAAGTGAAAAGCAGCATTCGCCATCACCGATATGAGTGAAATGTGTCCTATTTGAGGAAGACTGTACCTTCCATTACACCTCGAGAGTGCCTGTATGGGATGAATAATTACAGCAGCTCATATCGCACTTAAAACAAAACCCCTCCGTCTGCGTCTTTATCCGGTTTTATGATTTAGAGCTACAGCTTTCTATGAAATAGGAATGTTTGAGGATTTTTTTTTTAGAACTGTACCACAATCGAGGCTTTTATCTGCTGTCTCCCATCTTCTGCTCATTGTCACAAAAGAAACAATGTTGTGTGCGTGTACGCGCGCGTGCGTGCGTGCGTGCGTGCGTGCGTGCGTGCGTGCGTGCGTGCGTGCGTGCGTGTCATCCCAGAAAAAAGCTGACAGACGATGTGCCACTCATCTCGCTAATTTCCTCAAAACAGTTGGCCTCCTGCCAGTACACTCGCTCACGCTCAATCAGCAGCATATTTGCAGAAGCGCCTGTAGTCCTGTGTGTGTGTGTGTGTGTGTGTGTGTGTGTGTGTGTGTGTGTGTGTGTGTGAGTGTCTGTGTTGGGGGGGCTGTTGTCTTCTTGTTTCATCCTGTGATTGTCTTCAAAAGTCCCTTTTTTTTTTTTTTTTAGTTTTATCATAGCAATGTTTTTTCATACCCCAAAGAAGACTGGCTAATTTTCTTTTTCATCTATTATTGTTGTTCTGTTGCTCTGAAAAAACATTTCTGTCTTTTATATATATATATATATATATATATATATATATATATATATATATATATATATATATATATATATATATATATATATATGTATATATACATATATATATATATATACATATATATATATATATATATATATATATATATATATATACTATTAGTTACAAGTCAAAGGTTTGGACACACCTCATTTCATGTTTTTTCTTTATTTTCATGACTATTTACATTGTAGATTCTCACTGAAGGCATCAAAATTATGAATGAACACACATGGAGTTATGTAGTAAACCAAAAAGTGTAACATATCTCAAAGCCTGTTTTATATTTTCCATTCTTCAAAGTAGCCACCCTTTGCTTTGATTACTGCTTTGCTCACTCCTGGCTCTTTCTCTCCATGAGCTTCATGAGGGCGTCACCTGGAACGGTTTTCCAACAGTCTTGAAGGAGTTCCCAGAGATGCTGAGCTCTTGTTGGCCCTTTAGCCTTCACTCTGCGGTCCACTTCATTCCAAACCATCTGGATTGGTTTTAGGTCAGGTGACTGGGGAAGCCAGGTCACCTGGCGCAGCACTCCATCACTCTCCTTCTTGGTCAAATGCCCTGACACAGCCTGGAGGCGTGTTTGGGATGGGATGGCGTGTTGGTGCAGGACGCTGTGGTAGCCATGCTGGTTCAGTGTTCCTTCAGTTTTGATAAATCTCCAACAGTGCCACCAGCAAAGCAACCCCACACCATCACACCTCTTCCTCCATGCCTCATGGTGGGAACCATGCATGTAGAGACCGTCCTTTTACCTTTTCTGCCCAAAGTGTCCTCCAAAGGCATGGCAGGTGGAACCAAAGATCTCAAATTTGGACTCATCAGACCAAAGCACTGATGTCCATTCCTTGTGTTTCTTGGCCCAAACAATTCTCTTCTGCTTGTTGCCTTTCCTTCGCTGTAGTTTCTTTACAGCAGTGGGGGCCCTTGGTCTTCCTGTCCTGGGGCCGTCCTCATGTGAGCCAGTTTGGTCGTAACACTTGATAGTTTTTGCAACTGCGTTTGGGGACAAATTCAAAGATTTTGCAATTTTCCAGACTGACTGACCTTCAGTTCTCAAAGTAACGATGGACTGTCGTTTCTCTTAGCTGATTGGTTCTTGCCACAATATGAACATTAACAGTTGTCAAACAGGGCTGTCAGCTGTGTACCAACCTGACTTCTGCACAACACAAGTGATGGTCCCAACCCCAGGGAGAAGGCAAGAAATTCCACAAATGAACCCTGACAAGGCAAACCTGAGAGGTGAAAACCACTTCAGGTGACGACGTCATGAAGCTCACTGAGAGAAGGCCAGGGGTTTGCAGCGCTGTCCACAAGGCAGCGGGTGGCTACTTTCAGGAAACTGAAGTATATAACATTTATTTATTTATTCAACAAGTTTTTCTTTGCTACATCTTTCCTTTTATCTTGCTTCATATATTTGAAGTCTTCAGTATGTATCTACAATGTAGAAAGGGAAAAAAACATTGAATGAGAAGGTGTCCAAACTTTTGACTGGTAGTGTACTTGGGAGAATCAATGTTTGACAACACTCAGTTGAACCTTAACTGGCTTCCTGGAGACAAGAGAAGAGCAAGTGTTTCACTAGTTGGATTACAACCTGAAAAATATAACTTCAATATCTGACAGATGTGTTTCTCTTTTTGCGGTACTTCTATTATTTCGTCTCAGTAACAGTGTATGCAGGTTATTTCTACCATCCCGCTAGTACCATTACGTGTTTAAAAAAAAATCAGCGACTTGCAAGGAAAAAGAAGATTAAATGATATGACGACGCACTATTTTTCCATTAAGGCAGAAATCCTATTTTCCGCTTGTGACTGTGGATGACATCACAAGTTTATCTAGTGTTACATCCTTCAGTTCCAACAACAATAATATCAATATGTCATAATGCCATGACCATGTTTTTATTCCTGGAAATAGTTCAAGATGATTTACTTTGATATACAGGGCCACGTGGAGTCTCTCAGTAAAAACAGTTTTTTTTTTAAAAAATATTCGATGACATCATCGAATATCACGAAATCATGGTATTCTGTCTGTATTGTTCAACACCTATATTTCAACGAAACAAACAAGCAAGAAGTTTCTTTCACTTCATACCTCATTGTGTTTGTTCAAATATTTCATTCAAACAGAAAACTAGCAAATTAGCTTCTTCCCAATTTACCAATACTTTTGCTGAGCCTTTAAAGCTAATTTAGCTAACATGCAGTAAATTCAATGGTTTGGTTGTAATTACTGTTATTACAAAAACAAAAACAAATCTTTTTGCTGTAAAATGTCACCCAAACAGGAAAAAGAACGGAGATTAACTTTGTTGCTGCTTCACATTTCAGTGGAGATAAAGGAAGGTAAGTAAGTTGTTGTAACATTATCAGTTAGCATGGTAGCTAGCATGAGTCTGTAGCATATCAACAAAATAGATACTGACACATCTTATTCATTAATCTGGGATTGCCATGCTTGAAAATGGCAACGTGAAAAACTACTGTGTTATAACAACTAGAGACTGTAAGGGATATAACACTATTGACAGGGAATTGAATAACCTTGAGCAAATAAGTATATTCATGTTAATTCATTGCTTTAAACATTGTTTGAAACCCCCCCCCCTTTTTTTTTTTTTTTTACAGTGACTACGCAACACTGCAAAACATATCTAAAACATGATTGCTTTAACTAACCGTTAATCATTCCAGATATAAAAAGGATGGACTGGTTGTCTGAAAAAACTGACCTCAGTGTCCAGTGAGGAAAGCTGGAAGAAATTTAGAGCAGAGTATTTTTGGCCACATTCCTCAGTATAACTATATCTGTCTTGTGAGATTTGGTATATTAGTTGTTGGAATACAGTATAAACAGAAAAGTCTTTGTATTTCATCTGCTGGTGCAAACTCACTGCAGGTTCCAGCCTTAGTTCAGACACACTCCCACCTTTCTGTTTTCCAAGTGTAACTGGGCATTCATTAAAAACAGGAGGTTCCAGCCAAGCAATCTGGCTGGGCTAAGGTTTTTTTCTGGCTGTGCTTTATGAGTGGTTGCTAGGTAACCACAGAGTTAAGTTACAATCTTTTCTAACTTTCTCACATTTTTTTTTCTTTCACATTGAAGACCATCCTTTCAAAGACTGTGCCTTAGTGTTCCATTTATGAAAGTAAAGATAGCTTTTCGAACGTTAAAGGTGCAAGCTAAAGGGTAAAGTAATGTTGTGAATATCCTCTTGGTGTCATGCAGCAAGAAATGGTCTTTTGTACCGAACAAAACGGGAGTAATAACACAATAAGAGCCAATTATCACACTCCATACATGTAAAGCTGCAGTCAAACTTTCTATACAGACATTCATGTGCCTCAGGCAGCAATAAAACATCGCTTTGACAAATCCAAAGCACAATCTAGACTTTTAAACACACACTGAAATGGAGCAAGGGGGGGAAAAAAAAATGACCTGGTGCTGAGGTAGAAAAACAAATCCAAACATATTCACATTTTAAAGAAAAGCGTACGAGATGCAGGCTATAATTGAAGAAAAGACAGGTCGCACTTTCTGTCCTCCACAGGCATGATTATGTTAGTGTGGTGATACTGTATTAAAGGGCTCTAGTAAAATTAATTTCTGTTGACGATGGTTTGAATGAATGTGTTATGTCGAAGACGTTCATTGTGACACACCCATAAATAATCAGAAGGGCACGCAGAGGGTGTGCCTCTCTGTTTCCATCTATTCCCTGTGAAATAATGAAAACAGTCCAGAGACAAGCTACTAAATATTCCTATCAGTGTTGGATTTGTTATTTGTATGGTGATGCTTTTAGCCCTAATAACCTAGCACCAAATTGTCTTTTGGTCAGTTTGCCCTCTTCTATTCTGAAGCATGATTGTCCTTCTCTTCTTCCTCTCTCCAAGCCCAACCTGACCTGAGCGCACTTATGTCATCACTGAGCTACACTGAAAGGTTTCAGCATTACACGCACTCACACCCACACCACACCTTACATTTCTCATGCAGTGAAATTTCCAGGGTGACGCTCACAAAGTTGCGCAGCGGTTTTTTTTTTTAAACAGAACAGGAAGAAAATCCCTCCCCTAAAGTTCAGAAGGCCCTCCTTACCAGCTAATCAAATAAAATATAGCTACCGAACGGCCAACCAAAAAAATAGCATTGCTGTATCTGGGCAAGATTTAGATATTCCGTTACAGTTTATCTTATCACAAGCCAACGAGTAGGGCTCGCAACGACAGAAGAGGACGACTGCCATTGTCCAAGGCTCTCAGGCTACATATCGACATGGGAGAAGACCATATCCGATGATACAGTAAGTCATCTCATCATTGATTTCTGTTGCTGGGGAATATATACACGTCCAGGCCTGGTATGTTAGTTAACAGTTGAATGACTGCTAGCTAATTTCAACACCTGCAACCAAAAACACTGATCAGACGCACACGCAAATTTATGTGTCATTTATCAGATAAGACTACTGTCCCCACCCAAACCCCCACTGCCGCCACCAAACTCTCACTCTGAACTCTGTATGGTAGTGCAAAATTATTGCACTTCAACTGTGCCAAGGTCAAGAAAATGTCTTATGCGTGAGTGCAGTGCAAAGCTATCACACTAGCCAAACAAACTGGAATTAAGGGGACATGGTACAAATAACCCATAGCAGACTTTTTGTTCCTCGAGGGGCAACGGTGTACGAAATGCATGGTTCTATTCCGGTCTCTCTCTTTGATAGGTGAGATGGTTGAAGCTATGGTTGTACCAGAGGACTGCACCTATACTACTCGTGGATTTAAGGTAACTAGCGAGCACTCCCGCACCATTTCACATAGTTAGAAGGAGAGAAACTGCATATCATCATAGGGAGCAGCAGGCTCGGTCAAGCACACTTCTGAAGGAACTCGTATTCAAAGGTGAGTGTCATGCAATGTAAATCAACTAGAAGTTTGAAAGTGTGACCCTCAGGTCCTGCTGAGGAAGTTAGCATCTGTGTCAAAAGGGGTGGACACCACTGCTGTCCGGTGAATGGACTGATTTGGAGTGTGGACGCCTGACCTGAGATCACCTGTCCCTTTGAAGATGAAACAAGCAGCCATGACACATATTGGTGATTTTTTTTGGGTGGGGGGGGGGGGGGGGGGTAGCAGTGAAGGCTCTCTAGCGAGGTGAACCCTTTGATCACAAAAACCAAAACAGCAGACAAACAGCACATGACATTTTAAACTAATATCACACTTCACTATGTACTAAGTGGGATTTGTCATTCTTTAAGACAGTGTCATATTGCGAAGGTATATTGAGATTCTCCATTGGGAACAACTCAATAACGTCTCTTCCTTCCTCTCTTTCTACTGCCTCATCCAGTCATTTCTCATCATCCCTGAGCACTACCCTGCCCTCTCATACATTTTAATGCCAGCAGTTTGATCCAGCTGGTCAAAAAAAAACATCCAAATGCCTCCACTCGTGATGAATAAATACATAATTTAGCTACACAAGTCAGCGTTATGGAAAAGACTAGATAATATTTCACTTAACCAAGAGTGGGTGGAATGGTACGACATGAGATCCTGAGTTACGTGTGGCTGGCAACAATAGCTTGAGAATCTCTGTACTCCTAAATCTGTTAGGGGGGATCCTGGTAATTTTCCTCAACAAAGAGCAGGTTGTTTCCCAGTCTTCAGTGCATTCAGTGGCAAGGATTTTGTATTCTGTTTTGTTTTTGTCCTTCAAATATGCATATTTGTAATACATACATGTATTGGTCTATCAAAAGAAAAAGAAGAATATCAAACAACCTGCAATTGAAAAAGGGGTGTACAATAGGGTGTGCATCTCTCAACGGTTAATTAACCTTCCTGTCGATATGCATGCCGAATCGAATCCAATATGTTTGCAAAAACATGAAATAAAGCAGCTCGGAGCTAAAAGCGTGCAGGGTTGGACGAAGGTTAAAAGCAATATGTTGTGTGAGCGCAATAAGTAAAAGAAAATTCCAATATGGTTTGGTATTTGCCTTCTTCAGGGGGCTGCAATGCTGCAGACTTTTCCATGATGAAGCTTGAATTGAATTGAAATTGGACTGAACTGATTGAACACCCAGGCACCTGCGTTGTTTATCCATTTATGTGGTTTAATTCAGTTCCATTTATTAGTAAAAGAACTGCCTCTTACCAAAACGCAAACTGCGTCATGACAGGATTCAGGGAGAGGAGTGGGCTACTTTACCTTTTGTTTGTCTTGTCACTCATTTCTAGGTCACTGGGAGAGATGAACGCTCGGCTGAGCTTGAGAGATGCTCAGTGATGGATCTCCTATGTGTGTGTGCACAACCCAAAAGGCACACACAAATCTTCCTAATACATGTGTGTTTCAAGCTCAGCACACACACAGCCTACCAGCCTTTACTGCAATAAACAATGGTCTTTCTTGCCGTGCCGTCTCACCGTCTCAGAGCTTTGAGCTTCTACTTTGTCAGAGAGCTCCAGCTGCTGAGGAGTCGTTTTACTTCAAATGCCTTTCTCTTTCCTCGTTCTCCTCCAGAACTGAGTCTGAACTGCAGGGTCAGCATGTCAGAAATTGTTTGTTCGAAAATACGCAATGAACAAAAACAAAACAAAAAAATCACTCCGTATTCTCTGTAACTCACTGTGATTGAAATATTGAAGTTACTGTTCAGAGATTTGGGGAAACGCATTCAACAGCTCTTTACAACCGTTGTGCATTCTTCAAAAACGAGCCGTTCATGAAGCACATTTTCAAGAACGCAGTAATCAGTTGATCCATGAAACGTTTCATGAAAGGGAGGGGAGCTACATACTGGGGGGGTAGGACCAAATAAATTGACACTTCCTCCTACCCCTTTTCGAGCGCGTCTTTTGTTTACGTTTTGTTGACTATTTGTTTACCCGTCAAATAATGCAGTTATTTATTTTCTTGTCTTTGATTTTACTGTTTACATGTCGAAATAAACACACAATCAATCAATCAAAAAAAAATTCAAAATACAAAGATCCGACAGCGCTGCATTTGATACTTTGTGCACATCAACTTGGATTTTGCAATAAAATCAATGTAGCAATATTGTGATTTAAAAAAAAAACAAGATTCCATCCCCTTGTATCAATATCGTATGACCAAATAATACCATGACCGATGTATTTATGGCAGCATGTTGCATTTTCTGCCCTACTTTGAGATTTGCAGTAAATATGAAGATTACCACTATGTTTATCGAATCATATCCTGCCACAGTAATTGTCAGACCGTCCAGGGTGACACCCGCCCCTCGCCCCAAAGCAGCTGGGATAGGCTCCAGCCCCCTCACGACCCTTAACGGGATAAGCAGTAGAAAATGGATGGATGAATAAGCTTAAGGCTGTGAAATTGAAGAAATATCCGAAAGTGTTTATTTATTCATAATTCTATTCTTTTTTGTTCTCCTTTCCTCTTCTGTCATATACAACACATCAACCAGAAGTAACTTCGTTTGACCTGAGAATGACACGTTCCTACAGCACACACTGTTAGCAGGTGCTAGCGTGTCTTTTTCTGCAAGTAGCAAAGGTGGATTAAGGAGGGGGGGGGGGGCAGATTTTAACAATATAAATCAAGACTTTGGAATGCGTCCACAAATCGTGTCAAGAAAAGTCAAACTGAAACAAAGTAGCTTAAAATGTTCATTCCTTCAGCGGTCTCTCCTCTTGTAGCTGAGAGGGAAGGCACAATGGGAGCTTTGTCTATTTTAGCTCCAATTAGACTCTTCTTTTCCAGATTAAGAGATCAGAGCAGAACCCCCCCACGCACACACACACACACACACACACACATACGCACACATCTTCAGGTCTTATGTCAAAAGCTTTCTAAATTGGGCTCTCAAGACAAAAGGGAAGAGGATAGAAATATATGGCATGTCATGTTTTGTTCTGGTTAAACACTCTAGGTGAACCCACTAGACCCTCCACTGCTGCACCTATATTCTGCTGGTTCCGTGGTGCAGTTTAATAAAACACCTAAATGGGCGAGAACCATCTTTGTGATTTACACCTGTATGACCGCTCACTGTGCTTTTTTTTTGTTTTCCTCCCCCTTACTACATTTGAGGACTCCTGCCACTGTTTGATCACCTCGGAAGCCACTGTCACTTCACCTGGCAGAGATAAATGTCCCCGAATAAAAATATAGACTATATTGCACTTTCTGCCATGTTTTGGTCAAACAAAAGAGGTTTTGGGGAGTCATTATACCACAGTAAGCTGCAAAAAAAATGGTTTGCCTCATTATCTCCACACTCAGCCCAACAGCAGCGGGCAGATGCTGTCAGACATCTTTTTTCTTTATCTCACCATTAGAGGAAATTCTCGAGGGGATGTCTGTGAATGCTGTAACTTTGCTTATAAATCAAAGAAATGCTATAGTTTGACACCTCTTTACTGACACCCCTTCATTGTCACAATAGGATATGTTTAAGTTCAGAAAATACTGCCAGCATCCATACCACATGACGATAAAACACACACACACACGCACCTGGAGAAACCTCAGACACACGCAGTTGCTCATCTACCGACAGCTTTGTCACTGCTGACGGAGTCTTTTTCCCCGATCATCAGCACTGACGTTGGCAGTTCTGCAGCGTGCTCTGCGCCTCTAATTGCATTGCTGGCAAAGGGAGGAAGCTCGTGAGCAATGACGTGCACGAGCACAGGGAGATTACAACACAGAAAGGCTTACTTACACACAGGTACCCAATGTTCTAAAAAGATTTACAATTACAAACACTGTCAGACTACAAATATTCATCTGTGAGCGGTGATTACCTGACTCGCCGTAGTCATGGCACCCTCTGAGCCTTTAATATAAAACTTCACATGCTGAAAAACTGCTTTATTTATTGCTTAAGACGTCCCAGCGCAGTCATATAGAGAGAGCTGCAGCTAAAATACACAGGAGGTTTGAAATTATGCTCACCTTCTGGAATTTTATTGTGTCGCAAGCTGAGAAATTGACTTACAGCTTACATATGGTAGGCTTTTACTCTCCCAGAGGATTCAAGGCTTTCATCTTTTCTGTTACTATTCAATCGGTGCATGGCTGTGTTGTCATTCCTTGGTGAAATGATCTTTTTTTTTTAGTTGAGAAATAATTTCTCCCCCCCCACACTTTTTTTTTGTCCCTCAGAAAAGCTTTTGCAGGGTGACATGATACTGCATGTGTTAAATCCAAACCACCCGGGGAATCTAAAGAGAGTTGCTTGATTGATTCACAGCATCTTTAAACAGCAGCTCTCAAGGCTGTTTTGACTGTTTTGAAAATTACATCTTTCACTGGGAGTAACACGAGTTTGTCTCTTCACATAAAATGTGTGTATGTGTGCCTGTGTGTGTTCTCAATAAAAAAAAAAAGTAGTTATCTTAAGAACACCTTAACAGGCTGCACAACAACACGGGAGTTATTTTTCATTTGTTCTGACTTTTGAGTCAGCTGGCTGGATCTGATAAGGACAGTTCTGAACAAATAACTCATCCACCAACTCCATAACTGTCAGAAAAAGGAGGAATTGTTGATGCCCTGTAAAGGGGGTGCTTGTGCATCAAACTGATTTTTATCTGTAAGCCTGCAGGAATAGTATAGAGCTACTGGAAATCTGACAGAAACTCAGATGTCATTGTAATATTCAGTTTAAATCTTGATGGGTCTCTTAATTAGCAATATACTGACAATAAAATCTGAGTCAAACCTAATTTAAATGGCTAACTTGGCTCTTTTCAAATATATATAGGATATATAGAGGCTATATGGCTGAGCAGATACAGCGTTTAGCATCAATTGATCAAAACGACAACCTCTAAAAAGGGCTTGTCTTTCAGGCTCCATTGAATGTCAAAGACTTTAAAGAAATCAATGTGGCAACAACATGTGAGGTATGGTGCTAGATGTGCTTGTGCATGCGTGGACTCTTCTTTACCAGTTTGTAGAATTGGGGAATAAGGACATTTTGGAAAGTGAGGTCATTTCTGACATATAAAATAAAAAGGCAGTTTGAGGTTGAAAGAGAGAGAGAGAGAAAGAGAGAGAGTTTGTTTGATGGTTTTTGCCACCTAATGGAGACTTTTTCTTGTATAAACACTAAGTCAATCAGGACAGCTGGTCCTCATGTGGTCCAAAAACTGATCCAAATGCATCAAAATGTAATGTCCCAGTTAAAGCTAGGATTAAGGCATGAATTGAGGTTAAATGAAGGTGAAGATTAGGGTTTGGGCTATCTACTACGAAAGGAAGTCAATGTAATGTCCTAACCAGGATAGTACCACAAATCTGTGTGTGTGTGTGTGTGTGTGTGTGTGTGTGTGTGTGTGTGTGTGTGTGTGTGTGTGTGTGTGTGTGTGTGTCGGGGCAAAAGATGGACACCTGCTGCTAACTACTTGAAGGAGCCTCTTTAACGAGCGGCAGTTATTGCCATGGAAACCCACCCCCTATACACTCACACACTCACAGGCACACACACAAACAGTGGAGCCCTCATACTGATCATTAGTTTAGTGATCTTGCTCCTCTGTGTCCTCTTCTACCCCCATCGCTCTCCTTTCATGAGGCAAATTGCACCCCTCTCTCCATCACGCCCTTCCTCCCCTCTTCCTCTTCATTGCTGCCCCGCTTGCCTGTATTGGTGCTTTACCTCCACCCTCCCACTTTTTTTTTTCCATTTTATCCTATCTTTCACACCTCTATCCCTCATATTTTTTTGTACTGCATTTCTTTCTTTCCTAGTTTTCACCAAAGCCTCAATCTATTTTTCCACTTCCACCCCTCCACCATCTCTTTCCTCGAATAATTACCCCGTTGGAGGTTTTAATTACAGTGAGAGGAGGAGCAGTCTGGTGCAGCAGACCCCTAATTGAAACCCCAATTAGTCTCCTCTGGTTGTCAGTATGCCTAGGGAGCCACCACTCAGATGAAAATCAGATAGATTTTCATCTCGACGTAAATTTTCTGACGTGATTCCTGTGAATTTTAATCCAATGTATGATGGTTTTAAATTTAAAAAAAAAAAATGTAGCCAAGACATGCTCCTTTATCGCTAATGCTGATAATTAGTTCAAGAAATCTACCTCAATCTGCTCTGGAAATTAACTACAGGAGCCAACAGGGCAAGACAAACGGAAAAAGTCACAAAGGTAACTTGTTGCCTTGGTGATTACCATAGTGACGGTGGAGTTGGAGAGGAAGCAGCTGCTTTAGTTTTGGGGACGAGGGAAATGCAGTACAGGGATTGAGAATAGTGTGTATGTGTGTTGACCTTCACCTAATGCAGTATGGTTGGGATTTACAATTAGCTAGTTGGCTCAAAGCCCGTGGGAGTAAATAAGCATGCATTCATTCGCTCGGGCACTCTCACGCTCTCTCAATCACAAAATAATAATGATTGCACATTTGAAGATTTGCTCAATCTCGAACACCGTTCAATCATTGCTTAATAGTTGTGAAAACCACAGAAGCCCCAATTAAAACGTGTCTTTCGCATTCAGATTGTGTGTAATCACATGAAAGTGCAGGTGTATGCACCTTAGACGCGACTTGAGTTTGCTACCATCTGCCAAAACACATAGGAAGGCGGTCCAGGAAGCAATCTGACCACATTGAACAAAAGTTTAACTTCAAATGCATCTTAAATCCATGGGCAATCACTCCAAGGGCCAAATGGTTCGTCTATACGGTGAAAACCGTTCAAGGTCGTCTTGTCATCAAGGTCGTCCATACTGGCCGGGAGCAAAGATTGCAAAGTGAAAGTTAATGATGCATGCCTAGATTTAATGGCCGGTCTTCATCCACAAAGGTCCTCATGAGGATCCTTCCCGTGTCCGGATTCAAGGTTCTGTATTCTACTCTGACAAGCGAGCAGAAGTCCGTACGACAGCGAAACCTCACAAATGCTGATTGTCATTTTTCTTTTTACGATGTTGTTTTACCAGTGTGCAAACAAGGTGACCGTATAGCCTGCAGCCAGAAAGGCCACCAGAACAACAAGATGTGACGCTTGATTGAACGAGAAAGACCGCGATCAGGTCACAGTGTGGAAACCGGAGACGCACTTTAGTACCAAATGTGAATGTCTGTGGTTGAGTACTATCTGATTGCAATCCCATCACAAAAACAACATTCTAATGCCACAGGAGCTGTCTAATCAGCTGATCTGAAACCCAATGGGGTTGCCATGGTGATTCTACATTCAGTTAGTTTTGCTCCTACTTGAATGAAAGATTCATGGAGGACAAAACTCTCAACCTCTGGCTCATTAATCAAACGTTGCTTTCTAAATCAACAGTCCAAAAAACTGAAGAGAAACATTAAGCCTCACTCTAAAGAAATCAAGCTAGATTATTATTATTATTATTATTATTATTATTAATAATAATAATAATAACAATAATAATAAGTATCCACAGTTCTAAAACTAGACTAAAATTGTCACTCAGGTAATACTAAAATGCCCATTTTGCTATTTAACTAAAATGTATTAAAAGTGGGTGTGAAAAACTAAATTTAAGAAATACAGCAGCAACTTCTATGCAGTATCTCCATACTGAGTTAAAGTACAACTTTGTCCTGGGTACTACTTTGTCAGAGACATTTTATACTGCAATGTTATCCAAAGACAGCACACTAAAAATACAATTACAGCATCTGATACTTCCGTTAAGACTAAACTCTACATTGGACCTTGTCTACTTTTATTATGGACTTTTATTATTTTTTGTTACAAGTTTCAAGCCTTTTAGTGTCCCAATGCTATTTTTTGAGGTTTTTTTTGTTGTTGTTCCTGTAAATTAAGCTTTCAAGTTCAAGTATAGTACCTGCCTGTTTCATTTCTGTGCATTGCATTTGGGTGCTGCCACCACCATAACATGACAAGTACCAGGACACTGCTAATTATTTCGGTGTCTCATACACATTTGGGTAAGTGCCCATCAAGCATGTTCTGATTTTGTATGGTTCTGACTGGGAAAAAAGTCAACTGGAAACATTAAAAACAAATCTAAAACACACAGAGTTCTATTTCAGTCTCGCTCAAGAACACATGTCCAAGCTGTAGTTCGTCCACCCCTACACACACTCTCTGTCCTCGTGACACAAAGGGACTCTTCTCCCTATATCCTTCACAGTGAGGCATGCATACCACCACCGCACAAACACACACACATACACACACTGGCCTTTCCTCTTCTCCCCCCACCACCTACCCACCCATCTCTCTGTGAGCCCAGTGCAGACAGACCCAGATCAGTCCTATCTTCCTATGGATTCGGCTGCAGACAGCTGTAGAGCACAGCCCATCCTGATAAGCCGTCATTGATTGGTCGGAATGACTGAGAGGCTGAACACCTTGTCAGTTCTTTCTGCACGCACACGAAGGAGGGGGTGAAGAAAAGAAACAGAATGACAAATACAGTTGTAAATTGTTTGGGGTTTTGATACCGTACCTTTTAAAGCGGAAGAAGAAAAGAAGATGGATGCAGACTGTAGGTAGATGTGTGCACAAAAGAGAGGATGAGCTTTTGACAGCGGCGGAAGGAGTGGAACAACAAGGAGGTGACGGACAGCTAATCTGAGCCCACCGGGCAGACAGTCACAGAAAGAGTTGAAAAACCTTTCAAACAGAGGGGCAGAATCCAATGAGTCTAAACATGTCGAGACACACTGATGATTAATGATACGCTTTCAACGTCGGATCGGGGGAGTAGTAGCATTTACAAAGTCTAATTTTGACTTCAGAGTAATTATAGCCTCTCGTTCATCCCCTCCACAATGTACTGTTGGCATCAAATTGAATAAAAGATCCAGAGCATCAAGACACATACAGTCATGGGTTTTTGTATTAAATAAGTGAACCACAATCTCACTTTAATGTAGAAGTTATCTTTTCTCAGCTTGTATATAAAAAGAGGCCAGATTCAAACTCGGCCTTGTGAAAAAGCATCCATTTTGGAACAGAAAGATGGGAGGAAAGAGGAGGGGGGCCCCTCTGTTCCCGAGGTGTGACTGCGTGATTGTTTCACTCGACAGCCAGCTGTGACAGACAGATTTCTCCTGGAGAGAAGGAGGCAGCTGATGGAGGGGACTGACTGACTGACTGACTGCTGTGTTGCAGTGAAGGTGCACGGGAAGGGATACAGGGGGGGGGGGGGGAGGCCCATCTCTGAATCTCTGCATCTGCAGTAAGAGGACACAAAACCATTTTGGCGCAGTCGATTTTGATGAACGAACGTGAGTCAAATTGTAGATCCTGGGGTACACACTCGGCCATTATCCGGACATAACTGGTGGCGGTATTTTTTGTGGGCTGTCAAAGATGAACTTCAGTCAGTTTCCTTAGGAAATGGTTGAAAGAAAAATATTTCGGCTTCCAGAAATCCTTTTGATTTGACGCAATGTTCAATATCACTGGAAAACTGACCGTATTTTATTGACATTTGTTCAGACGATGAATTCATCCGAGGGATAAGTATTCATCTCCTGGACATGGTATGGATTGTGTTCTTTCTGTGGCTTTTCCTCCTCTGGTAATGTTCTAAAACACGTTCCTGACCTGGCAGCCAACATTTTATGTTTGTTCTTGTTAAACTGTTCCTCGAACCTTTTAGAACCGTTTCCCATTCAAACAGTTTCTCCAACAGTTTCTCTTTATTTATACTGGAACTCTTTCTCTAAACTTGTAGAATATTTTGTAGCTCTGAAACAGTTTCTCTAACATTCTAGAAACTTCAGTCACTCTGACACTGTTTCTCTAAACTTCTAGAATGTTGGGTTACTCTGAAATTATTTCTCCAACCTTTCAGCTTTTGTGCTCTAACAGTCATGCAATATTCCTCAACCCTGTATGCTAACGGTTTGAGTAACATTTTATTTTCTGGAGCTGATATTCAGGGTTCTAGCCCTTCACTGCGCTAGAACGACATCTAGCATCAGGTTCTATTCTAGAAGGAAGGGCCTCTACGAAGTTTTGTGAAACCACAACATTACATTTACGTGTTAAAACACCTGCAGTCGATAAAGGTCGACGTGTAACTCCTCCGTTTCTCTTTTCCTACCGTTAGCCTCCGCGTGTAACTCAACAGTCACTCATATTTCCTCCACAGCCGATAGCTCTAGTTCAGCTACAGCTAGCAGGACGCCGATGTCCCAGAGTCTGTTTGTGACTGCGCACGTGAGTGTTTGTGATAACAAGAATCACATAAAGGGGAAATACAACCGTGCCCTCCAGTCAGAGAGAAAACAGCAGGGGTCCCTTGGCATCATTTCTCTTCCTTGCTTTCTCTCTCCTCCCCAGAAGACTTCCTCTATATTCTTCCAGATTTCTTACCCCTGTTTATTGTTTTTTTTTTCTTCACTCAAGCTCCAAATCTGTTCACACACATCCACACACTTTTTTTTTTTTTTTTTTTTTACACCCATGAAAGGCTAACCTGTCAAAAGGTAAAACGGGAAAAGAAATCCTCGTAACAACGTCAATACGCGTGGGTTCTTCTTTTGTCTTTTACAGTTTAAGGCTTAATATTGGATTGTCCTTGAATGTCCTGCTTGGCTGTCCCTGTTTTTTTTTGTGTGTGTATTTTGGGTTTTTTTTCTTCCAGCACAGCCTGCAGGGTTCAACCGTTCTTAAAAATAATTATGAAGACACTTTTCGATCTCATGTGAATTGTCATATACTTTACTTGTGCCACCATCCGTATTGTAAATGTCAGTCTTTCTTTACTCGGGTGATACCTGAATAATAACTGGAGGCTTTTCTGCTTGCAGGTTTTGGAGACATGTCCCAGAATGCCCTGCAGCACCCCTCAAGCACTATATTGTATTGAGTTATATGCAGTGTCATGCATCATAGGACACGAAGCAGTGTTCGACCTCAATTCAGGTAAGTGCCTTTTAATACCACGAAATTTCTAAATGGGTCATAAAACTCGATATTTTGATTTTTTTTTTTTTTTTTTTTTTTTTGTTCTTTGTGACATGGCCAAGTTGTTGTCATTTCTGTGAGGAGGTGCTCCCCTGTAAAGGTGACCTTCCTCTCACGGTGCTATGATACATCTGTATCCGTTGCTAGTTTAACCAAGGCAACGTCAATATCCAGGCATGTTCATGTTTAAGATGCTTATGAAAATGCCTGCCACCCAAGGGGAGTCTTTTATTGGTTTGTGTCACAAATGGGGTTGACTAAAGGCGCCGAGAATATATTTCTTTTCACAATAGCTGATAAGAGCTTCAGTTTTAAATCAAAATGTAATAAGACCTGGAAGGTCCACAAATACGTGTTTTCTTTGAGGCTAATTGTAACTTCAACTGCTTTATGAATGGACTTATTGGTAGACTTACTTGTTCTAAATGCCTCTGCTCACAAATGCTCATGTCATCAACCCCCAACCCACCTCTCCCCAAAAGTTAAAAAAAAAATGGGAGAAATAAAATTTAAATGTGAAAATAAATGAGTAAGATAAAGCACTTTAAGTGTAAGGTTCAAAAGAAAAGAACAGATGAGATGAGTTTTGTGTGAAAATAAATCGAGAAATTTGTTCAGCCAATCAGATTATTGCTGCGTCATACTAATTAAGAAGAGCAGTTAATGTACTCGGTATTTTTGTACAAAATAAATTTTAAAAAAATTAGTTACGTGCATTCGGGGTGTCTTTTTAAGGCATTGAAGTTTTTGTGTTATAGTTTTGTTTTGGAAATGCATAAACATGTAGCTTTAAGGACAGAAAGGAAAACAACAAACAAACAGAAAAGAATAAAACTAAACAAACAAATGGATATAACCGAGCCATCGTTAGCATCGCAAAACATCAGAAATATGATATATATTAATATGATAATAATCAAAAAAATAGTTTCACTTCTGGAACGTGGCCGAGCTCCTCTCTAAGCCCCAAAACCCAGGTGAAGTAGGACTTCCAGTATCAACACTGTTAAGAAATTGATTGGATTTTGGATTTTGAAGGATCCTAATCAGTCTTTGACGATGTTCTATCATATCAGGTGAGTTTCTGCGTCCTGTTTCTCATCAGATACACTCGAAAGCCGAATGACTATGAGCGTTTCTGGTTGTCTTTTTTTGAAGATAATTTTAGTCTGAACGAGCTAGTCTGTTTTTCTGTTTTGACTCCACAGGTGTTATTAGATGATTATATAGACAGAGAAAGCAAAATGAAGACGCAAAGCTAAATTGCTCACCATGGCAACGCTAACGTGAGTGGCGGTGAAGCTATTTAGCTCAAGTGTGCATATGTTAGACAGGATTGGTTTTTTTTTTTTTTATGACAAACAGGACGTTGATTCCTTAAATCTAGTCTGAGAGCTATGGCCGTTCTTCCTTGCTCACTTTCACACTCATGAGGACACACACACACACACACACACACACACACACACACACACACACACACACACACTCTCTCCTTTCACAAATGTCAGCCAATATTTCACATTTTCCTCCCCAAAATGTCAGTGCCTTGGACAAAGCATGCACACCGCCCACGTCACTGCCTGACATTCACATGCCCAGGGGTCAAAGGGCAAACACACCGGCTGAATATTCCGACGGCGTTTCATAAAAGGTTGGGCAGATTGAGGCATGGAAGAAAAATACTCTTGAAGATATTTGCAGTTCTGTTTTCACAATGTGCACTCATGTGACCTTCTCTTACTGACTGTATATAATTCACTTTGAGAAACTTGGATAAGTAAGAGAGCTGCATTTATAAATTTTTTTCACACGAGATTTTAAATTTTTACCCAACCGACAGAAAAGATGTTGACAACGTTGTTGAACTGGGTCAGAATCTACCTGAGGGGATAGAAGAGTCCACTTGGGCTCCAGCCTGTGTGCAGGATTTAGTGTCATGTTTTGTTACAGCTGAGTTTCCCGAGGGATTCTTATCATTTTTCTGCAGTACATAATCATAACCAAATCTGGAAGAAAAAAAAAGGTCCCTTTATATTATATGGAACAGAAAATGAGAGGCAGAGATATGGAGTAAAGCCATTATTGTACATTATGCAAAAGCATTTTGTCTTTAAATTTTAATGCGTTTTATGACATGATTGCAGACAATACAGGTCATAGCGCTTGAGAGATAATGCTGACATCAGTTTCCAATGATACCAGAGCCTGGAGAAAGCACTCTGAATGCTTAAGTCTTAATTAATTGCCATCATAAGTGAGAGAGGGGGACGCTCTTAACAGTGAATGTCTTTCTGCATCATTTGCATTGCGCATTTATCATTATTAACATGCAGGTTCTACTGTCCGTATTTGAGTATTTGACCCTGCACAATCACAAACACGACAGGATTTTAAAGCTCCGTGTTCCGCCTTAAGCGAGTTTTTATATTTCATCGTAACGCCGGAGTTGGATGGAAGGAGAATTTTACTGCGTCTGCTTGTGTTTTATATTGAACAAAATTATACCTATTAGCCATATAATTTCACAGTCATGAGCAATCTTAGGCTCGATTGATTTTTTTTTTTTTTTCCCCCCCTCAGGTCAAAAGGATTGATTGACATTTCTCTTCCAAGTGCAGACAAACATTTCCATTCGCCCTGATGAGGAAAAAAGAGGAAAAATCTTTGCATCCTTCTCGCCGTCTGTTTCAGCCTCTCGATAGCTCACGCCCACGTTCACTCGGTGCAGCCACTGCTTCAGTGCTCTGACTTGGACACCGCGGATCTGAACAAATATATCAATGTTTGATTTAAATTTAGCCGAGATGCAACACAGCAGATGGGATTTTACAGAACGCGCTTCATTTTTTTTTGTAATCTTAAATTCTTATTTCATTTATATTTCTTGATCTAAATCATCCTGTATTCTTTCTTTTTTTTTTTTAATTATTTCTACACGTAGGCCGGACCAATTCAAACAAGTAGACACAATGAAACTCAGTTTCTGGAGAGGAAACTTGTCACAATAGCCCACTTATGATATTTCCTGTGTCCAAAAATAGCCAGAAATGATGCACTGAAGGAAAATCAAGCATCTCAAGTGAATTGAAGTATTAACACAAGCATAAACACATGGTTGAACCTATAAAATAAAGGAAAATAATCTGAGATTTGCCTCTGCTTCCTAGTAATTAATCCAGACAGGCATCACAATGCACAATAAGCTTTGGTTGCACAATGAGTACATTAGCCACAGCTTCATCAGACCCATTCACGCTGTTTCAAAAATATACATTTTATGCTGCGGCTTGTCTGTGTGCTGGATGGTTATTATATCTGAGAAATGTGTACCCTCATTATTCCCAGCTAAATCAGCATTTTAAATTCAACGTTTAATCAATACCAGCCAGTTGCTTTTCATCTTGCATGCATCCGGAGTCGGAACTCAACCTTGACTGTGAGGCTAGATCATTATTGTCTTATTTTAAATATCATTTGCGTCAATAGAATGTTGCAGTATTGAGGGGAGCTTTCGACGTGATGAGTTTAAACGTCTGCGACGACCTCTGCGGTTGTTTAGCCACTTGTGAGCAAACGTATTTACTGATGTATTTAATACTGTAGACCAAAAACCATTGAATATCTCAAGCAAGTATTAACCGCGGATCTGTAAGGGAAATTCTCCTTGTAGATCATTGAGAGTTGCTAATTCTCTGAAGAATCACAAACTCGGTGTGATGAATCAAGTCTCTTTAATGCATGCAGCATGGAGAGAAGACCGCTGAGTGTTCTCTCCCAATCTTCACAATGTCTCAACCTTTATACCATTCAACAACAAAGGGCACATGGTTTCCCCATCACAGCAACAACTATATCCACAGTATCTGTTAATTTTATTCCTACATTCCTCCCTTTCGACACAACGTGTCAACAACACATATTTAGGAATTACATTAAATCTTAATTCTGAGAAATCATTGATCACAGCCCCAAGGAGAAAAGAAGGAAAAAAAACAAAACCAAAGCAAACCATAGTTACACAAACTCATTATCCACTGTTTTATCTCGGCTGTTTTGATGTCATCTTCTCCTGGGGTCTCCTGATGCTGTACCGGTGCACTCCTCCCTTTTGTGTCTCCTTGCGCTCTCAATGATAAGTGTCCATTGACATCATTAAGAGGAAAAAATGTTATTCGAGATAGAGAAGGGTAGTTGCAACATGGGGGAGACAGGTGAGAGAGCAGATTTCGAAACAGTGCTGTATCTGCGGCTGCATTATCCTGTGACACTGGGTCAGCTGACCCTGTGTGAGCTGGACATTTGCATACTGCTGTTGAGGCTGGGAGACAGAAGATTAATTGTAATAATGAGAGCAATGGATTTACCTGTAGAGGTAAGGAAACCACAGTTTTCTGACCTGCCTCCGCTGTCTCCTATGGTTGTGTCACTGGGAGTCCGGGAGAATGGACAGACAGTTCTTCAGGTGGTGCATGCGGCCAGGAGTCGTCTTGTTGGAAGTTGTCTGTGGTAGCACAGTTACTTGAGATGTGCCCATAGCCTTTGCATTTGTAGCATCTGAACTTCCCATCAGTCCGCCGTGGACCTACAGGCTGTGGATTCATTCTTTTCCTTCCTCTGCCTGTCTGGTGAGACCTTTGTCTTGGTACATGATGCTGTTGGCCCCCCTGCTGTTAGAACATGAACTGATGCATAGCTATGACCCATTTTTCACCTCCGGTCTTTCGTGGATCAGGTAGCTCCTCAGCCATTTCCTTCAGTTTATCTGGATGCCATGGCCTGTACACAAACACCTCTGGATCCCAATGTGCATGTGCATCATCCCCTGTTGGTCGCGGTTGGGGGTTGGGAAACATCATCATAGGCATTTGGGGTACACCCCCTTTATCTTCTTGACTCCGTAACCAGTAGTTGAGAGATGCTGCTCTAGGTTTCTTGGGAGAAACAATGTCAGTCTGCTGGGTTTTTGGAGTCAAAGAGAGAACAGACAGGTCAGGGTACAAATCTCTGTGCTCCTCCTTTCCTTCAGAAGTTCCTAGTTGGGGGTCAGTTCCAGCTGTGGTCCTCTGTGGAGAAGTGTTTTCTGGAGGAGGGGCTGCAGGTGTGGAGACAGCATATGGAGGAGGCAGAGCCATTTCTTGATTTCTAGCCCTACATTTTTCCTCCTTTCTTTCACACGTACTCTCTCTCCTTTCATTTCTTGCTTCAACATCAATCCTGTTACCGACTTAGCTTCTCTTATCTCTGCTTCTCTGTCCCACTTTAGATAAGCTTGCCAGTCCATCTTTGTCTTCCCTACTTTCTTTCCCTTCATGTTTTCTTCTAACAATACTCTACACCTTCTTAAACAATCAGTGCTCAATGTGCCTTTCAATGGAAACACCTCTTGAGTAGCATAGTGCCAAAGTGGAACATCCTCAACCACATTTATTCCCCATTTTTCTGCCATTATTTTAGCAGGACCTGTAAGAGGGTCAGGTAATGGTTTTAGTTTCCCCGTTTTGTTCCCCATAATTCTACCCGACTCACTACTGGGACAGGAGTGCTTTAGACTTCCAATGAGCTTATCAGTCACACAGATTTATTCTACAATCACACTCATCTTCCCTTACAAGTATGGTTGGATCTTATCATCCACACACTACCTTTGAGTAACTCGTTCAGCCAGGTAGTTTGTATGACAAAGTCCGAGCAACGTACCCCTTTAGTATGTGAACATACGAGACACTCGTTCTCATTGCTTCTTCACTCATACGCCCATTTTATTGTGGTGGGACACCCTATATATGATATATAATGTGAGTATATTATTACTATATATATTTAATGACCTTAGCATCAACCGCTCTTCTTTTCATCTCAGGTTATATCTATAAGGATTATCTAGAGCTCCTTATTATTTCTTAATAACACATACCACATACGTAGACAAACACACAATGTTGTAACATATATATATATATGTATATATATATATATACACATATATACGTACATGCATACATATATAAATATATATAAAATGAGCTCTTTTCACGTGAATCACGATTTCAACAGCCTCTTGCTGCATAGATATCTCGTCTTTTGTAGTTTTTTTTTTTCCTTTCTTTTTACCTCCAACTTCCAAGACTATTACATGGGAAACTTAAACTCAGACCTCATCAACCTTCCAAGACTACACAAGAATTACATGGGAAACTTAAACTCAGACCTCATCAACCTTCCAAGACTGCACAAGAATTACATGGGAAACTTAGACTCAGACCTCATCAACCTTCCAAGACTGCACAAGAATTACATGGAAGCGTTCCCAAGACTACACAAGAATTACATGGAAAACTTAAACTCAGACTTCATCAACCTTCCAAGACTACACAAGAATAACATGGAAGCGTTCCCAAGACTACACAAGAATTACATGGAAAACTTAAACTTAGACTTCATCAACCTTCCAAGACTACACAAGAATAACATGGAAGCGTTCCCAAGACTGCACAAGAATTACATGGGAAACTTAAACTCAGACCTCATCAACCTTCCAAGACTGCACAAGAATTACATGGGAAACTTAAACTCAGACCTCATCAACCTTCCAAGACTGCACAAGAATTACATGGGAAACTTAGACTCAGACCTTATCAACCTTCCAAGACTGCACAAGAATTACATGGAAGCGTTCCCAAGACTACACAAGAATTACATGGAAAACTTAAACTCAGACTTCATCAACCTTCCAAGACTACACAAGAATAACATGGAAGCGTTCCCAAGACTACACAAGAATTACATGGAAAACTTAAACTTAGACTTCATCAACCTTCCAAGACTACACAAGAATAACATGGAAGCGTTCCCAAGACTACACAAGAATTACATGGGAACTCACGGTTGCGACCACACAGGAATTACACAACTCGTGTAGAGATTGATTCATAACACCGTACTTACTCATTAAAAAAAATGGATGGAGCGTCTGCTGTCCGCCACCCGCTCCTGACCTCAGGTGGGATCCTGTCCTCCGTTTGTCGGAGCGGAACTTTCCTTGAGTCTTAAGAGACTCCTGCCGGCAGTTGACCCTCAGTCCAGGTGCAGGCGTAAGTCAGCAGAGCGTCCATCCCATCCTCGTCGCCTAAATGTAAGGGAAATTCTCCTTGTAGATCGTTGAGAGTTGCTAATCCTCTGAAGAATCACAAACTCGGTGTGATGAATCAAGTCTCTTTAATGCATGCAGCATGGAGAGAAGACTGCTGAGTGTTCTCTCCCAATCTTTACAATGTCTCAACCTTTATACCATTCAACAACAAAGGGCACATGGTTTCCCCATCACAGCAACACTGTATCACCTGTTCATCAGCTGCTCCTCACCTCCCCCAATGCACCCTGTCTGCTACTGTTGTCATTTGTTCCTTGAGGTCAGGAGATGGTCACAGAAGCTCATGCGATTGACAAAATGCTTTCTGAGACTAAGACTCCTAATCCACAGTATCTGTTAATTTAATTCCTACAGACCTTATAAGCATTTTATGTGTTTGCACGCGCACGTGATTGTGACACGACAACTAGAATATGTGACTCTTGACAATACAAACAGGGAGGGACAGAACCAGACAACAACCCAAACAAAATAACAAACACTCCAAAAAAAGGGACAAAGGACACAGATATATTATGGGCAGACCAGGTACTACATTTGCAAATTAGCTACGTTGCTAAATGTGGCACATTTAGCGAGTTGTTAAATCATGTATGTTATCCTTATACAAATAAACACAAAAAACAGGGGGGAAAAAGACAAAATACTATATTTGTGTGTGTGTGTGTGTGTTTTGTTGTTTTTATTGTGGGGTGATGAAGAAGAGGAGCCGGAAGAAAAAATGAAAACCCATTCAAATAAACCCGTAGATGACCATACAGTTTCTGGGTTACTACGACTTCAAGATACAAACGAGTCTGACATATGAATTCACATTCGGAGTGATTATATTTTACACAGCTGCGGTTACGGCATTCATAAAATGTCATAAATAGCTTCTGTCACGGTTGTGTTGTTACTGTCTGTAAAGAAACAGTTTTATGTGTATTTTGAGATATTTAAGAGTTGTTGGGTTTTTTTTGCCATTTGTGGCATTTGGAAGACACGATAAGAAGATACTAATAGTGAAGAAATGTTCAGTATTAGATTGCGTCTGGGTCTCCCTGACAATTCCGCATTTGTTTCTCGATGTTAAAAGGGGTTTGTTTTGTTTTGTTTTTTAAAAAAAAAAAGATTGTCCAAATCTATTGATATTCTAATGACGGACGATGTTGTGCAAAAACTGTAAGCCTCCTTGAGGCGAACTCTGATTCACGATTTTCATCTGAATAAATAAAATTTGATTGACATTCCGCAACATGAATTCAACAAGCTCACTTTAGAGTCAAAGGGAAATGTGAACACTAAAAAAACCCAAAAAGCACGTTATTACTTTAAATAGTTAGTGTCCTGATGCCTTAGCGTTTTAGGTTGATGGATGAGGACAAGTTGAGACAATTTTATAACGAATCAAAGCAGATGAACTTTTCTTTCAAAAAAAAAAAAGGTTGCTGTTTTTATTTATTGATTTTTGTCAGTCTTTGAGGTCTGGGGTATTTACGTTGCCGGGGTAACGATCAAAGGATGGGCAGTGGTGATGTTCAAGGTTGTTCACAATGGAGATATTTGGTTGAGGGATGTTTGGGTGACATCACCTGAAAAGGAAGTAATGTTTTTTTGTATACTGTGAATCAGAATGCAGCCTCAGACTTTGAGTACACAAATAAAAAACATGGAGGGATATACCGATGTAAATTGGTGGTGATTTTGTGTCTGAAACATTCATTTAATTTCGTTTCGATGACAATGATT
This sequence comes from Aulostomus chinensis, assembly GCF_037954235.1. Taxonomy (NCBI): domain Eukaryota; kingdom Metazoa; phylum Chordata; class Actinopteri; order Syngnathiformes; family Aulostomidae; genus Aulostomus; species Aulostomus chinensis. The sequence continues at coordinate 17,880,251 of NC_141323.1, read as the reverse complement.
CATTGTAAACAACTTTGCATCCTACCTTTTCTCATCTCAAACAGTTTCGATGGTTACAGTCAGCGCTCGCTCCTCCTGAATCTCTCTCTGTTCTCCGGTTTTCCTTCCACCTCTACCTTTAACATAGCATTTCAACAGATTAGTCTAATCCACACACCACCAACACCCACTCCCCAACCCAGCAGCACCACCACACACTCTTTAAAGCCTCACCATTTACACATGCACACACACACACACGCACACGCACAGGTCTAATCTCCTGTTCATACCTGCAAATGACTCACGCAAAATGGATCGGGGAACGAGAGACTTTCTTATTTCCTGGAAAAAAAAAGGAAAAAACATTTCAAGCGACACACACACACGCGCGCGCGTACATGTCAAGTCAAATGGTTATCCATTTTTAATGACGCACAGACAGCTTGACCTAGTATTTCCGGCTCTGTGTGTGTTGTGTGTTCATTTAAGTGCGTATGTGCGGTGAATTGCATCCTTAACAGCATGTGAGGTTTTCAAAAACTGTTCTGACATGAGTCATTCTCGCTCACACAGTCAAACACAGATGGCAAAAAAAAAAAAAAACAACCTGAAGGGTCTTCATCCAAATAATCCCACCTGTTTATATTCCCACTCGCTTCATATTATCCAATATTATGTGTCGATATTATTGCTATCCGACCATCTGCAACACGTCTATATGGAGGTCAAACTATTGCTCTGTTTCTCACGTACTGTACATCCAGATATTTGTCATTCGACACACACACAAAACACGCGTTCGCTCTGAGAGCCTGCTGTCTGACCTCCGTGACAGCCCCCATCCCCTCCCCTCTGGGTTTGTCTGTCCCTCTCCACATCCATGCCAGCTGTTTCAGCGCCAGAGGAGCTCAACCATCAATTAAAAGGCTTTTGGCTACTTTAAATTTACTATTTTTACGAATACACGGGTTCCATTTTTAGCCAGTTTTCCCTTCAGCGCTGCTAACTTCAAGGGTTGGTTGACAAAAACACGTCACCCCTGCAGCATTATATAGGAGCCAGGTAGAGAACTTCCTGGTGTCTTAAGATAACGGTGTGGTTGCTAGGCAACCAAATGGGCAGTCAAACTATTCCTTTCGATCACAAAGTCATACAGCAATAAAAGATAATAGTGAACCCAAATCATTTTTTCAGGTTAGATTTAGCTGCACACTTAGCTGCACACTTGTAATGTCATACTTTATAGGCGTAGAATGTAAATATATTTCTTGGCGTTACCTTATCAATCCAGTTTGGAGCAGTGTAAGTCCCCTTTGCAGACATTAAGTGTCACAGAACCTTTGTGTCTTATTGAAATGGTTAACCTTTGAAGTTAAAGTGATCAGCAGATAATTTCAACAAATAAATCTTTATTTATTCTCTTAGATTTCATAAATTCTGTTTTCAGTGAGTGAATTTATCAACGTTCATTTACATACCCGCTTATTCCAACGCACTGGCAGACACACAAACGCATATATATACATATATATTACATATATATACACACACACACACACACACACACACATACACACACGGGCTGCACGGTGGTGCAGTGGTTAGCACTGTCGCCTCACAGCAAGAAGGTTCCGGGTTTGAGTCCCGGCTCGGGCACGGGATTTTTCTGTGTGGAGTCTGCATGTTCTCCCTGTTCCTGTGTGGGTTCTCTCTGGTACTCCAGCTTCCTCCCACAGTCCAAAGACATCAAGAGGCTGATTGATACTCTAAATTGACTGTAGGTGTGGCTGTGAGTGTGAATGGTTGTCTGTCTCTATGTGTTGGTGACCTGTCCAGGGTGAACCCCACCTCTCGCCCGTTGACGCTGGGATAGGCTCCAGCCCCCCCGTGACCTTTAATAATAGGAATAAGCGGAAGACAATGGATGGATGGATATACACACACAAAGTACACACAACCTTGTAAAATACATTGAGCTCTCAAGTATGAAGAAATCTGCATTTCAATTGTATGTCAGAGTACAAGGTTATTTGTTCTGCCTCCTACATAATGCACATAAAGATATGTTACTTACATTGGGAGTACATTGTGTGTGTGTGTGTGTGTGTGTGTGTGTGTGTGTGTGTGTGTGTGTGTGTGTGTGTGTGTGTGTGTGTAAGCTACAGAAAAAAAATGATTCACCGTTGTCATGGGGAAAGCAGAAGAGTGAGACTTGGGGGATTTGCTGAACCATGTAAAGCCACAGGCAGACATACATAAACTGTCTGCAGTCACACGAAGCCTCAATTGAATGTTTTAGTCTTTTAATTTAACTATGGAACCTCGAAGAAACAACTATATTGCTGGAGCTCAACATATAAGCAATCAGCACACATGCACCATGAAGATAAAGGGTAAATTTGGGACAGAAAATAATAGAGTAAGTGAGTTTGTGAGTAATTATGCACAACTCTTTAAGTAATCCACTTTCTCTCTCTCTCTCTCTCTCTCTCTCTCTCTCTCTCTCTCACACACACACACGCAGCGCATCTGTTTGGTTGGTTGGAAATAGCAGTGATTAGATCATAGATTCAGATATACACACACACACACACACACACACACACACACACACGCCTCGGGGTGTCTGCAGTCAGACCCCCACTCATTCAATTGAGCTGAGATCTGGAGACTGTGAAGGCCAATAATGGGTCTCATCATTGCCATATTCATCAAAGGGGGCGTTATCATCCCAGAAGAGACCGCGCCCATCGGAAATCATCGTGAGTCAATCCAGACATGAAACGCAGTCTCATAATCAGGACTGCCGCTCCGTCACCTCAACGTACCCTCGTCTTTAGCTGCAGTCACCAACTGTCGTGTGACTTGGTGGTGCAGGCATGAAATATAAACGAAATATACTTCTGTTTAAAACGCATTGCTACTTAAGTTGTGCTGACTGAAGAAAAGGGGCTTTTTTAGCTGTCTACACAAATCCATTGGGCATCGTGTCTCAAAACAGACCGAAAAGGAGTTTCGATTTCAAGCTGCCAGAGTTCACAGAATTCTTTAAATCCACAGATATTAAACGATACATTGCAAAACTTGATAGATTAAAAACTACTGCCACTGGGATGCTTTCACAGGTATTGAAACAGCCAGAGTAGAAAATATTCCAGCCCAGATGTTTACAGCCACCTGATCTACCTCCCCTAGCTCCACTCCAGAGGGTCTCTGATAGCCTCAAAGCTCGAAGGGCTAAAAATGAACACTTTGTGATTTATATTCCACTTTGGACTTTACTGGCTAAAAATACGTCATCACCTGAGGGGTTAAGTGCCCCTTCAGCTTAGTTACCTCAGTATAATGGGCTGTGTCATGTAAAAATACTGAGGTCAGGAGGTGTTTAATTCTGTACCTGTTATGAGGTGTCTGTTGGTTCCCAGAACTCTGTTTTCCTGTTTTCCCCTCAAGCGTGTTTTTTTTTTTTTTTTAATGGCCGTAATTGAGTTACTTTGCCTTTAAGGATCTTTTTGAATCTGGCAATATCTTCTCCCCCAATATATGACATGTTGCAACTACAACCTAAAATCCAGTGAGAATGGATTTAGCAGAGCCGCTGGAATTCCTCACTGCAGGGGGGTCGCAACAGATACACTTGGCCACTTTTTTGAGAATAAAATGATTAATCTGGCCGGATTGCTTTTTCCACGTCTCCGTGGACTAGCGCAGGTGATGTTCACACCAATTAATTTTCCCTCCAGAAGTGTAATGAGGAGTTTTTGCACTGGAGATCTCAGGCTGAAATACACAAAGCCATCAAATGTGCCCACCATTTCTAACCTAAATAACTGATGTCTTTCCTATAAATCTAAGCACAGATGTCTCTGTACTTACTGTTTTCACATTTGCCACTTGAGCATCATTGTGGCTGAAACTACCAAAGTTAGCATGATCCAAACCTGAGACAAGCTAGACCTGCTTCGCATTTTTACACTGAACATGTTACATGCTTACAGGAGCATGACTTCAAAGGTAGACGGGATGTAAGGGAAAACTCACTGGAACTCCAAGCGACACAAAAAATGTCATTTCTCGAGTGGACTGGATCTTATTACGGAGAAAAGAAAGATAATGGTGAAGATGGAGAGAGACAAAACAGAGTACAATGCATACAAATGCTTCCCTCCATCATAGAGCACTTATTGTACAGCTCTTTGTGCAGTGTTTGTGCTGCGAGACGAACAGAGGAGAGAGAAAAGGGGATGGAGGGGGTGAGGAGAAGGGTGCATGTGTGTGGTGGGGAGGGAGAACGTGACGGTCAGCATTCACTGTCATCTCCCTGCTGTGTGTGTGTGTGTGTGTACGTGTGCGTGTGTGCGTGCGCTGTGCTGTATATTGCTGAATGACATATTTCAATGGGCTGCTGGATGAAAGAAAAAGAAAGAAAGGGTGTGGCCTTGTGTGAGTGCTGATGTGAAAAGGATGGGTCACTGTGGGTGCTGAGATGTTAAAGGGGACCAATTATGTTCTTTCCTAGCTCTGTATTTTTTATTCTGGTGAACCTCTAGAGCAGCAGATTCATCGTTCAGAGAAATCCTCATGTATTTTCTACCGGCACTTTCTCATATCATTTTTCAGCTGTTTTAGTTCCAATTTTTTGCCTGCTTTCTTAATTGGCCAAAGGACGGAAACTAGTGGTTGTGATCACCTTATACGCGTACTGTTGTGGAGGTTTTGAAAGCAAAAATGTTGCGTAGCATAATTGCATCATTTCTTGCCCCTTAGTGGCGGCGTCCAGCTTGAATCGGATCCAGGATATTGACATTGCAAACATTTGCAGGACAGCAGGATGTCTCTGTCTGGTCTGAGAAAGGAGAGGAACGAAGGACTTTTCAACACGTTATGAACAACCTGTAAATAAGTAAACAAAACAGACCCCGATGAAACAAAAATATTGGTATAAAATCGTATTGACCCCATGGAAAATTAACAGTGTTTTTTCCTGGGGTCATTTTTTTTTACGCATTAGCCTGACATAAGCATGCTAACTAGCATGCTCATACACAAAGTGCGAACATACAGTTGTTTAGCATCGATAATATATGAGTATCAGTATGTACAGCTGAGCTGGTTTCATCATTATTACTGCACCTATACAGCAGGATTAAAACTTGCTGATTAAAATGGGAGAAATTTTAAGGAATCGCCAAATCATTAATTCTGTGATTATTAATTCCAATAGTTGTTCAAATATTTCACTTAACCACCACAAATCCTCTTGGTGCTTCAAAAAAAAACAATCTGGTTTCAACCTCTGAAAAAACATGAATTTCTCCATAGTACTTCATTATTAGCATGGAGCAAAACGGTGGGCCTGCCAACTAGTCGCGCACTGCTCGCACGACAGCAAATTGAAAGCGTCGCTTGAAATACTGTAGGAAAAAATTAGCTAGAAGAGAATCCAACAGAAAAAGAAACTTTGCAATTGAACAGTGCTGGGGGCACATTGTGTATTGATGCTACACTGTGCTATGCTCCAGAACACACTGGCACATTGAGAGCAAAGCCTGCAAGTGGAGGAGGATCAGATGTTCTTGTATTACTGGTAAAAATATCCCCCATTTTCTGCTCTTATGCATATGCAACATGTGCTGTGTGATGTGATTCACTGGCGGAGAGAAACGCAATCATCAACTATAAGTAGCGTATTAAAAATACGTTTCTTTTTTTTGAGGTTACACAAAAGTGACTCCATGCAACCACAGATTTGACACAAACACTATCAACATTTATTATTTAAGGCGCAGTCAGTAATTACAACACTCATTCAAATTAGGCCCCTCCTCCCACCACCCATGGCTGGTGATGGGGCCACCCAGCCTCCAACCTGACAAATTCCAAGCTAGTTGCATGATGGAGGCCTACTTCCACCATTATAGTCTCCTTGTCATAAAACTGAAGTTGGTTCTCTACTGCTGCGGACTTCCGTATTCAGCTATACTTTGGGGCCCAATTGCCCGGTTCGCTTATTCCTCTGCAACACTGCTGGGGACTATTACCCTTTCTCCATGTTAATAAATTACTTTAATGCTATTTATTACTGTTAAAATGTTTCACTTTGATGCATTAGCCACACATAACATTTCCTAAATTGCTAACTCACCAGTAGATGACCAAAATAGCTCAAGTAGTTAAGTGAGTGTGATAAATTTAATTGTGGTGCTTGCAGAACGCTGTCACCCTCGAACAAATAAACTGAAAATAATCAAGTGTGTTGACTATTGTAGCAACAACAAGGGGTAAAAGGAATATGACACGAGAAATGAGACGCACGGTCATATGGGTAATAGATGTCTTTTGGTAAAATCTAGGCTCATGTCAGTACACATCTCTAAAACAACTCTTAAGCCCCTTTCACACTGCACCAATAACGCGGGTCAACACAGGTTTTTGGGCGCTCTGAAAGGGTCCACTCGGCATTTCGACCCGCGTCAACCGACTCGTCAAGCAACCCGGGTGTTTAGCGGCTCGGTTCGGCTCACCTGCAGTGTGAAAAAAGGCAACCCGCGTCGTCTCAGGTTTCACGCGACCTTCCTGTCGCATCCTGATTTTGTCACTGTGCCGCCTGTCAGGCTTCGCCTGTAGCTTCTTCAGCTCCCTTCCAGACTCGCCAAAAACTCCATCCTCCTTCACTGCATTAGTGCTCAGACATTTTCCAATCTGTGCCGAGTTTGTATGTTTTGCAAAAGAGACAACATTGCAATGCACGCAACAACAACGCTAACGTTCCACTCAGCAATGTCCATGTGGTCGTTTGTTTACCTCTCAGTGTTCCGGCACCCATTTATGTGAATGATGACGTTGTCAGCACGATGACGTATGAGAGAGAAAAACACAGGCACGCAGCCTCACAGCGCGAGTTCAGACCTGGGTCTTCTGGAAGCTTGAATGCGCCCTAATGCCGAGTAAACGTGCATCCAAAAACCTGCGTTGACACGCGTTTTTCGGTGTGAAAAGGGTATGATACATGGGGTCATTATAATGCTGAAATTTTACATGTTATACCTTTAAAACCGAAAACGTGGACTTTCCTTGAGAAACAGATGAAAGTCAAATATAACTTGGAAATTCTCCGGCGTCACGTGGCTTCAAGTGGCTCACACAGAGAATTCACACTCTCCTGTAGCTGTTTTTTGGTGGCAAAAGGTGGCAAAAAAAAGACGTCATTTCCATCGTCACGTGGACCAGTTGGAACAATGCTTGCTGTGTTTATGCGTGTGTGTTTGTGTCCCCCTTGGTGGTGTGATTGGATGCGTGGGAGTGATCGAATGGGCCGAGCAGCTCCATGTCACAGCATCCTCACAGACGTCTGTCCGAGCAAACTCACCCACCCACGCACACGGGTATGTAGATGTTAAGATGACACACTATGCAAATGCCATGCATACACACAAATGCACATTCTGTGAATCAAAGGCTTTCTTGTTCTCGCTGTTGCTTTCTCACTCCCTCATACACACACTCACACACTCACACGCACCGAGGCAAACAAAAACAGGAAGGAATAGAGGGAACTTTTATTTTGGCGTGGCCACCCAAACCACCAAAACACTTTCACTTTGGTGGTCTCTGTGTGTGTGCGTGTGTGTGTGTGTGTGTGTGTGTGTGTGTGTGTGTGTGTGTGTGTGTGTGTCGCCTTGTGTCCTGTCTGTATGTCATCATGAATGGATGAATGCAGGAGGTGCGACCAAGGTCAAAGTGGGCGGCGTTTACAGCCTTGTTCCCTCTCTCTTTCTCAGTCACTCACTTTGTCTGCCTCTTGAGTTTTTATCTCTATTTCCCCTCTTGTTCCTTTATCTTTCATTCTTTCTCCCTTTTGTTCTTGTTCTTGCTCTCTCGTTCAGAAAGCTCTGTGGTCACACTGTTCAGTCAGTGAATTGTTCCTCCCACTGAGACTACAAATGGCCGCAGTCTATTTCAGCAGCCACCGGTCATTTAAAAATAAAGTATACAAACACCACAAGCACAAAGATTTTGCCATGGAATCGTGTTGGCTGTTATTCTAGTTTTACACAGGGATGAATAATTTTCTAGATATATCCAAATAAGTTCTGGTTGCCATGGATGAAGTGAGTGTGTATTTCTCCAGTGCAACAATTACTTATCTGTACACAGTAAGCTGTTCCTTGACATTTGCAAGGATTTTCATTCAGCATAAAACCAACAGCAAGTAAATTAAAGTATCAAAGTGGTACTTCGTAGATATTTTATTGGTTCCAGAAGCCAGCAAACACCAAATATTTTTAGCTTGTAGTTAATGGAGACAGACAACTAAGAGAAACTCTTGAATGCATCATCTAATGTACTTTTTATCCAAGGCAACATCTTTGATAGGATAAATCTGCAGCACTGCCAAGTCTGTGCTCAATAATCCTCAGACATTTTGACAACAAAAATAAAAGAAGCGATGAGACTTCTGGATCAGCGCAAAAGACAAGTTACTTTTTTTACGTGAAGTATTATTTGAATCGCTCGGGCATAGAATTTTTTTCATCAAAACAAAGCACGCTGTCAGAGTAACCTGAGTAGAATGACCATTTAAAAAATATAGTCCTTATGAATGAATTCTGACAGTTATAAACCTCCCGCTATTCTTGTTAGCATCCACCAAACAGCTGCTGCTTGTGAACAGCGGAAGCAGATGTTATTCGGAACAGATGTAACTGGATGTAGCCAAGCATGGGTGTGCAAACAAAACTCAATGCGATTCACACATGCACGCATGTATACACACACACATACACACACACACACACACACACACACACACAAATTGTGCACTAATTTGACGACAGTACTCTGGATTCCTCTCTCATTAGATTCATGGAAGTGTGAAGACATATGGTCATCCCAGATGGTCCAACTCTTCAAGGTGAAAGACAGATATGTTTCACATTTATGCGGCCAGGCGAGATAATTCATGGAAAGTACTTTACCATCTTTTATTTTTAATTTCGCACACGTTTTCAATGTCTTTTTCGGGTCTAAAAAAATTTTACCAAGTAATTTAAAGTTTTATTTTGGTAATTTTCAATGTTGGCGCTTTGTTTTTACCCATTGGCTTACAGAGTCCTGTTTTAAAGAGATCAATGGCAATCTTCTTCTTGGCCTTTAGCAAGCAGAGTCAGTAATGTGTGGATGAGGTGGTGGAGGTGGAGAAGAGAGAGGGATCGATCTGACTGAGACAGATGACCAACCTTGATAGCTCTATTGAGAGAAGAAGCTCCAGCACATCTTCCACAACTTCCCCTTCCCCTGGTTACAGTGACCACTTATGACCGGGGATCCGAGGGTGTTCCCAGACCAGCGTGGAGATGTAGTCCCTCCACCTGTTCCTCTATCCGCCGCAGGACTTGGAACAGCTCCCTAGGGGGGGCGCACCCCAACTAGATGCTTAAACCGTCTCAGCTGGATCCTTTTGATGCAAAGGAGCAGGCCCTCTGCTCTGAGTCCCTCACGGATGACTAAACTTCTCACCTTATCCTTAAGGGAAACGCCAGCCACCCACCAGTGGAAAACCATTTTCCTGATCTCATTCTTTTGGTCATGACCCATATTTCATGATCATACTTGAGAGAAGAAAAGAAGACTGACGGTCAGAACCGAGAGTTGGTTTAGGCCTGGCAATACACACACAAATTAACACTGGCTGTTGTTTGCTCTGAGTGGTACAATCCTCAACAAATATGGTGCATTCAGGTAATGTCTAGCTATATTTCTCATGTGGCTCTTGCGCTGGAATATCTGGCTGTACAGGTTTCATACTTGTTCCAGTCCACCTGGAGGAAACATCCTAAATGTCATGACTTCTGTCTGAAAGGAGAAAAGAACCCCTTTTTGATCTCTTTGTGTTTTGGGCTCCCTACCAAATCCAGCCTGTACATCACTTCGTGTTTTTCACGGAATCTGAGGGAGACGAGAGAATCGGACGTGCTCAGAGGCACCAGGAGACTTTCTCTTCCTGCATCCACAACCAGAAAAAGACCAATGTTTTCACAAATACAGGAGACAAATCAACTACAATTCTGGTTCCTACACAGTTGTTATTTCAGGGGAAAATACTGGGACATATACCAGCAATGGATATGCCAGAATAAAATCTCATTGGATGTATAATACGTGTGGATCACATTGATTGTTTTGCCACCTTGTCATGTGGAATAGAAAGGTGCAGGAATGAATCCTGAAACCTAAAATTAAGTAAGCATTATTTAACATCCAGTTTCTTCATCTCCAAGTTAAAAAGGATTTTCGAATGGGTGTGCAGTTAAAAGCTTGAAAAGAGGTCAGAGGTTCAAACAAGATGATTCAATTTTAATATTTTATTCTATGGCATAGAATATAGGAATATATACACACGGGAATTTTGAATTTTTTTTTTTTTGTTCTTCAAAACGGTTAGATTACAAAGACATTAAACGTCGTCATGCCGAGAACACAAGAGGTATGAAACTTAGCTATCGATGCTGAAGTAGTTCATCTGTTGTGTTCTTTATTCATAGCCAAAGGTTAGCTTTAAATGTGGCAAGTTAATTTACGCTTCAAAAATCATGATGATTCTTGCTGGGCAAATTGTGTATAGAAGTTTATATAACTATATTAAACCGTAATCCAAAATACAGTTTAAAAATGGCATCAGTTGAGAGAACCCATCATGAGGCTGTTTCTAGGCTGGCCTACAAAACTCTCAAAACTCACCCCTGCGATACGACAGAGGTAACTGTAGCGATAACGCGAGCCTGTAAGCTAACGGCTAGTTTGTGCTAGCATGCAGTCCACTGTCCCTCAGAAATCTGTGGCAAAAGTGGAATTTTTCCAACCTTTTCAAGCGAATACCAGTTGAAATTAAATGTAAGAAAGGAGCTTTGACAACACATTGGAGGTAACAGAAGTTCCCAGGAATTAGTGGACTCCCCAGTTGACTCATAACTTCATGGAGCTGTGTGGAAAGGGAGCGTAAACATGGTCAGAAACAAAAGAACAAGCAGATACTGACAGATCTTAACAAATCCAATATACTTAATATAATTCTATTACAAATAAAGCAATCGCTTCAAATAAAACATGGATCACAATCTGAATTTAGATTCTAATTTTGCTCATGCAAAAGAAAGTCTTTGTATGTGCAGTCAAATATAATTTTATACTCAGGTAGTGTGTGTGTGTGTGTGTGTGTGTGTGTGTGTGTCTGACAGAAGGAGAATGAGTCAGTGAGAAAATGTAGGTAGCAGAATGTGTTAAAATTAAAGCCTGTCGTTGATTTTCACTGCTGTCTTCATTTTACCCACAATGTTTACCAGTGTGGACGTTTCCAAGGTATCCTTGTGTGTGTATGAGTGTGTTTAAAAAGCCGTGCAAGCATGCATAAAGAGAGAGAGAGACAGAGAGAGAGAATAGTACATTTGTGCACGGATTTGAAGTGAACTCTCCGCCCAGGTATAATTACATAGAGATGTGCTCAATCTGGCTACATTTATGAGGAACCTGTCACATTCATCCCGCTGTCATTGCCATAGTAACCAAAAGGTCTCTTTTTGAATATCATTCACCAGAAGCTTTCAGGTAGCAGAAATCAACTGTTAAAAGATCTGCTTAAAGACGTGTGTGTGTGTGTGTGTGTGTGTGTGTGTGTGTGTGTGTGTGTGTGAGCAAGTGGTGCCTGTGCCAGGTTACCTGCATGTCTGTATGGTAATTCATTCCCAGTATTCCCAGTCACAGCGTGGGGGGAGTTGAAAGTGGGAGACTGAATGAGAGAGGAAAGGGGCCGTGAAAGAGAGGGGGGAAAAAGGGAGACTGTGCACATGTGCATGAGTGCAGACTGTTGCTAGGTGGAGCAGATTTAAAGAGGATGTGTTTGTAACTACACTTTAAACACAATGGAAATCACTCGTGCATAAAACACGCACAGATAGACAGACACACACACGCACCATGCACCCATACCTCTCTATTAAACCTGCACAAGCGCACACAAATTGCACGCAACCACACGCACGCACACACAGTGGACCTGTGAGTCAAACAGCAGTGCTGAGGTTGCAGCCCACGCAGAGTGAAGTAGACAGTGGTACCTGAGGTGAGGAGAGAACAAAAAATAGGAAACAGTCAGAACCGCCGCGCACCTGGAGAGGGCACACTTCTGCCATGTCGACCCGAATGCAGTTGAAATCCATCATCATGCAACTATCACTTCCTGTGTCCACTAGGTAGCACCACACACATTTCCCTTTGCCACCTGGACCCCATCTGCCCTAAGATTTGGTGGATTCATTCGTAGCATTTAACCCTTAACTAAATTTGGTAAGAAAAAAACAACGTTTTTTCGATAATCCTGTTGACAAACACCACTGAAAAGATGACCTTGGCGAAGGAAATCTGTGTGAAGAGAGTGAAGTAAGATTCAGATGAGAAGGTGGTAGGAAAAAGGAGAAAAAAAAGAAAGAAAAGAATGAGCAAAACACAGACGGAGGCAAAAAATAGAGAGATTGGAGGAAGGGATTATCACATACTCGAGAATAGATTCAAATATGTGCCAGAACATTTTGAACAGTGGGACTAATTTCTGACATCACCGCTTTGGGAAATTCATTGGCGAGCTGCTCAGTTTCTGTACCGTCAGTGGCGGCTGCATAGGTTTTGTTTGGATAGATTTGCAGCACTGCCAATCTGACGTGATTGAAACGAATGATCACATTGTCCAGTTTAATGGCCAATTGATTGTTTGATGGGTTAGAGAGTCATCATTCAACCGCCTATTTATTTAAATGTAATCACTGCATTGTTCCAAAATGTCAATTATACTTTGGCGTTGGACGCTTCATCTTCTGCTTTTAGGAGAGAAGAAGAGGAGCTGACACAAATGTCTTGCTATCGGAGGACGTGGACCTTTTTCTCCCCTCTTCCTCCCACATCTGTCTCAGCATTCGATTGCATGACAGCGCCTGCAACCAATAAAACACAGGCCGAGAAACAGATAAACACACTCCTTGTGCTCTTTGGTTTGAATTCAAGTTGAAAAACCGCTCCGATCAATATTTTTGCTACAATTTATATTTGGAACACCATCAAATGTGACACAACCAAAAATGCAAGGTTGCATCAAATGTTCAAATTTACCATTGAGAGTGTTGAGCAAAGGAAGCCAGTTTCTTTCAGACTCAGGTGTGTGAACAAATAACACTTATATGTTTCCACATTAATGCGTAGAAATTAACGACAGCAACGACCGGACTGGAACCCGAATTTGCAGGTGGCCAGCAGCTATTCATTTCAAGTTGGAGTTACTATTTTAACACGTACTTCCATTTGAAAACGTATCGGGTTTCAAGTATGAGAAAGGCTTTGTTCAAAATTAAGAAAAAAAACCCACTCCATTGTCATCATAACTGGTGATGATCATCATAAATCAGTAAGAACATACGGTGTGATACCAGAAAACAGAAAAAGTCAAAAGCCGAGTCAAAGTTGTAAGACTTGAGATGGCGTTTATCACAGCTACAGGTATTATGAATTATTTTTTTAAAAATCTTAAAATATATATATAAAAAAAATCACAGCTGCACGGTGGTGCAGTGGTCAGCACTGTCGCTTCACAGCAAGAAGGTTCAGGGTTCGAGTCCCGGCTCGGGCACGGGATCTTTCTGTGTGGAGTGTGCATGTTCTCCCTGTTCCTGTGTGGGTTCTCTCTGGTACTCCAGCTTCCTCCCACAGTCCAAAGACATCAAGAGGGGACGAGGCTGATTGATACTCTAAATTGACCGTAGGTGTGGCTGTGAGTGTGAATGGTTGTCTGTCTCTATGTGTTGGCCCTGTGATGGACTGGTGACCTGTCCAGGGTGAACCCCACCTCTCGCCCGTTGACGCTGGGATAGGCTCCAGCCCCCCACGACCCACAACAGGAATAAGCGGAAGACAATGGATGGAAAAAAATTACAGTTGCAAATGTGTAAAGTAATAAATGTAAAGAAAAGACATTATTGTACACACTGTTGCGCAAAGGCAGTCCATAGTGCAAGAGTAGTGGCGGAATTCATTTTTTTGGAGTCTTTTCTCGCAATTTCTGTGACAATTACGATGAAACTCCTCACTGTTGTGCGACAGCATGTGATGCCCATATGTGACCCAACGTGTTTCTAGTGATCACTGATGTGGGTTTCAAAGCCATACAATGAATCACACCTAATTAGAAAATGTTCTCTTGCTTTCAGATGAGAAACATTTTCTTGACCCCGCGTGAGGCTTAACTGAAGTTAATTGGCCGGTACAGTGAGAGAGACCGAGAAGAAGCCATAAGATGGTCGTGGTCCATCGCTTCCGTTTGGATCTTTGGACCTCGCTGCCTGGTGTGATACATACAAAACCGCGACGGCTAGCAGTCGGACAGTTTTGTCGAGTTGGTGATGAAATTTGAGGGAAGATAAACATATTGTGATTTCTAATCATGGATGCGGTCAGAAATCTCTAGATACTGAGATAGCTCCCAGATCTAACTCTGACAGTGTGTTAACTCTGAAAGCGAGGGTGACAGGGTGCACATTCACAAGTATTGATTGAACCGTCCTTGGCGAGAGGAACGCCACGTGCAAGTTAAATTGAGCGGTGTTCCACTGTAACGCAGACAGCGAGATTGGATATGATGATAGAATGAATCCATTACAACCACAGAATGACTCTGAGCCAGTCAGAGAGAACTGGGTCACTGGCTAATTGGACAGAAATACATCAGCCTGTGAAAACACACATATACACACACACACACACACACACACACGCACACTGTACACATGCTGGCAAGCGCTCACTTTCAAATCTGCATGAATGTGCATTTATGTGTGCTTCAAAGTCATTAAAGTGTATGCAAGTGTATGTATTAGATAGCATGCTTTTAATGAGCGTTTAATCAATTATATCACAGAAAGGTACCCCAGACAAGAACCCCAAATCCTCCAAATGCATGACCGTGTGTGGCACACATAAACCCACCCACACACATGACAGCAAAGACACGCATGCACGCACACACGACATTTCCACGCAACCGCTTCAGCGTCATAATTCCGAGGAAATTCAGCAGAAATTATGTTGCGGGGCAGGAAAGGGAGGAAAAGCAGGATCAGAGGCCGCATAGAGCTGAAGAAAAGGTTGCAGAGAAAAGAAAAGAGAAAAAGAGGATAACATAGAACAAATAGAGGAGAGGAGGGAAGTTAATTTTTTTTTTTTTGTATGATCTTCAGAGGCATGTGGAAGACAAACATAATTCCAGAGACAAACGATAACCGTGTTTGTGTTTTGTTTTTTTCAATGCTTCGAGGTGTTTTGCATTTTTGCTGTATCATGCTACAGTCAGGCAGGCTGAAAGGAGGAGGAGGGAAGTGTAAAAGACACACACACACGCGGATGTATTTCATAGCTTTGTGCTGAATAGCGGCAAAGTTTGAAGGAGAGACACTTTGATCCATGAGATTCCTGAGGATTGGGAGATTATAAGGATGCAGTCAAACAGGGATCACTGAAAGTGACTGTCAGCGGCTCCTCTCGTGTTCGCGCCTTCTCCTCCTCCGACTCACATCGCTGTATCTGCCATGTTTTGTCAATTCCCTCTTAACATTTTCAACCCCTCCCTCTCTCCCTCCCTCCCTTATTTTTCCTGCTTATCCTTCATTTCCATTCCTCCTCCATCCTTGTATTGATAATCAATCCGGTCCAGAATAATACTCTTTGAAGCGCTTGCGTAATGACAGCCAACACCCATATTTCACAGTTAAAAAAGGCCTGATTTAATGATTGAATGAATGTTTAATAAATCATACCCTGCCCTGCTTTATTCTTTGTTTCTTTCCACTTTCCACACAATTCAGTTATGCACTTGGAGGCAGAAGTTTAGGAGTAGCAGAAGAAGTGTTTCCCTGCTTCTCGTTTATTTATGCATGACAAAGAGAGAAAGAGAGAGAGATGATGTGCAGAGGGAGGAAGACAGGATGAGAAGAGTGAGAGAAACAGAGAAAGAGAGAAAGAACGAGGGGAGGAAAGCAGATTGGGGTCAAAGAGGCAGCAGTGAAAGATGAGAGATCATAAACGGTGAAAAGAAATAGGCTGCGAAAGAGAGGTTTTTTTTTCCTTCCTTTCTACCCGTCTGGTACAAATTAACAGCAGGGGTTGACAGCACACCCTCAGCACCACTGGGACGACGTGGTGTGTATGTGTGCGGTGTGTGAACAAGCCTGAATTATTCAGAGACAAGCTGAGACTCACTGAGTAAACATTAAGTCGACATAGAGATGCAGCCTCACATACGCCGCTGTTGCTGCTGCTCTCTCTCTCTCTCTCTCTCTCGTTTAGGGAGACTCTCCCCTCCCGAGGGGTCCCGCAGACAGATGGGATAGGAAATGTGTCACTGGGTCAAAGCCAGATGTGGGTCATCTTCGTACATGGCCGAGCCAACTGTGACCTCTATTAACCCTTGAGGAAACGGAGAGGATCTTTTGTGATTATGGAGACTTTGAACCACTGCTGGGGAAAGTCGTATTCCTGCTAGACTGAGGTCTGGATAAACAGACTGATTTGATCAAATGTGTGAACAGAGATAGTCAGACTCACGCTCCGTCTCAAAGACCCCACAATGAACTCCTCGGCTCGGGCAGCAACTCACTCCTGAGCCAAAGGGCCGTATTTTTCCAGCAGAGAAGCCTCAGTAGACCACAGTTGATTACTTACTTTTTTTGATCTTTATATTTATGCCTTATATTTCATACATTCAGTCATTAAATAAACATCTCCACTTCTCTTTCATATCATTAAGTGCGTTTCATGATCAAGCATATGAATAATTTTTAAAAAAAGGACAGCGAGAGAAAACACAAACTAAATACTCAACGATGACGCACGATAAAAAAAGCAACAAACGTGTACGTTTCAGTTTTCATAAAGCGGTTGTTGACTTTCATCAAAATAAACAATAATGAATTAATTTCATATAGGACATTTCAAAATACGTTGAAATCCGCAGGTGCTTTGCGGTAAAGAAAAAAAAGATAAATCTATAGCCTAGCTAACGTCACACAGTTGCGATTTTGAATCCTTCAATTTTTGCAATGTTAAACACTTCACATATTTAAACCGCTGTTGAAAATTCACATATGTACATTTCTATACATGCGGTTCTTTTTGTATTTTGTACTTTTTTTTAAAAAAAATGTATACTGCTTTTTTATCCTGCTCGTAATAACTCGACTATCCGCTTTTGCCGCTGTAACGCTGTGGGTTTCCCATTCTTCGGACTAGCCAAGGAATATCTCATCATGCCGACAGATGAGAGGGGCGGCTCAGCTTAAATTCCGGTACCACTGAATTTACGTGTGTTGTAGTTTGTTGGAAGTGTAATGTTGGCTTTGTGCTCGCACTGATTGCATTCCGAAATGATAAAAGTCTAGCGTTCATTTCTGAAGATTATCACACTTAACGTAACGTCTTGTAAACTTTTTGCGAGGGAGGCGTTAGATTCACCTTCTCGAATTTTACTTTCGTGCAAAACCGCAAAAAAGATATTTTTATTTTCTGAAATAATCCAAAAACCTATGAGCAAAAATCCCAACGGCCTTCGGTCGATGATGTTAACATCCATATTGGCCTACAAAAGTATATCATTCCTGCAGCAACTCATCCACCAGCACCTCGTTGCAGAGTGGTTGCCTGGAAACCACTTGGCAATGACAGGAGTCCAACAAATCACTGTTCCCAGAAACCATTAGCACCACACTTAACACCCTATAAAACCACAAATTGTCATTTCTTCAATTTCTACATGATTAATAAACAAGACACGCGTTACTTAATGAGCTTTCAAGGTTCTCGCTGACTGGTCGGCCTGGGAACCATCGATGTTCACTGTGTATCTATGGTTCCGGTCTTTCCGAAGCGGAACTACAAAAATAAAATGCTAATGGGCCTTTTTTTTTAATCATCACGAATCAGACCTGAATGATTCGTATGAACAACTGAGTAGATTCTTTCCCTGCGTGTCTGCTACATAATTATCGCATGTGGAGGCAGGATTCTTTTTCAAATGAGCAGCTTTGATGCACTTTCACAGTAATGCATCATTTTCATCGTGTGAAAAAGAGTTTCCACGCTCATGTTGACAAAGAAATAGCTTGAGTTCCTGACTAAAACGCTGGAGTTTATTACCATCTCTTGGCATTTATCCTTCACCTGCGTGCCATTTCAAGGATAATCCGGATATCTATTTTTTATTCAGTTAAATCACTGTCAGTTGCTGTCTCCCTTTTAAGAGATGGTCCATTTGACACATCAGCTATTCTTTATCGCATGTTTTTTGTCTTCTTTTTTTGCGATCGTATTCCTCGCCGTGTTTGTTCACCAGGGTCTGCTAGCAGAGCTGTGGCACATGGGATAGCTGTCTAACCTCCCGTCACCTGTCGAGATCTGCTGGATGGATGCACCCGGTGGAAATTAACGCCAGGATTATGCAAATCCAAATTGAACTGTGAAGTTAAGAGGCTAGGCCCAGTGACCTCGTCATCTCACACTGGCAGCGGGGCACGGGGGGGGTGACTGAGGTACAGTACTTGCATGCGCACACACATTTAAACATGGTAGCAAAGCCTCAAATCATGTTTTGTGTGTGTGTGTGTGTGTGTGTGTGTGTGTGTGTGTGTGTGTGTGTGTACTTGGTTTTTGTTATCTTCTGGAGACCTTTTCTGGTATGAACACTAACCTTATCAGGACCCCTAGTCCTCATTGGGACTAAAGACTGGTCCTAATGCGGCAGAACTTAATTTATGAACACCTGGTCAAAGTTAGAGTGAAGGTGTAAATTGCAGTTAACTTGAGGTTGAGGTCAGGCATCAATTGGTTATGGTTAGGATTAGGATTAGGGCTTGGGTTAGGATATTCACATGAATGGAAGTCAATGGAATGTCCTAATAAGGATAGCTGCGCAAACCTCTGTGTGTGTGTGTGTGTGTGTGTGTGTGTGTGTGTGTGTGTGTGTGTACACTTGTTAGTCCATGCCTCTCCTGCATCCCTGTGTGAGCTGAATCATAAATTGGTCATTAAAGCGGTCTCCCAAATTACTACCACACACACACACACACACACACACACACACACAAAGAACAGTGATCTACACCAACCTCTACTCTCTTTAAACTAGGTCCTAATCCTAAACCTGACTATATCATCTTAATCCCAGTTTTCACAATGTGACTGTACAGATGCAGTAAAGTACTCCATACAAGCTCAACACACCCACACACACACCCACCCACACACACACAGATACATGGGCGCACTCCTCCAGCAGCAGCCCATAACCATGTTACGAGGCTGCACTATGGGGCACAGCTGCTGATGTCTCTTAATCCTTTAGAAGGCTTCTTATAAAACTAGAACCCATCAGCATAGATCCTATCTCAGGGTTTGAACCTTTACTGGATGCAGCAGTTCAACCATAGAGGAGTCAATTCTATTCAAGCGACAGCTTGACATCATGTGTAAGAATTCCTCCCTCTGGGGGGGGGGGGATACGGAGCACGTTGGTTGATTCAACATCATTTTACGGTGAATCAAACATGTTCTATTACTACACTAAAGCCGACCGAAGTGAAATTGTGTTTTCTAATTTGAGTTTTTGAAGAACAGCATCCACTCCGCCTGCTTATTTCTCAGCAAGGTGCTTGAGAAGCCAACGAGTCGAAAAGATCTTTGCATTCTAAATGTGTGAACACCTCATGCACGCTTTAATGAATATTAGGTAAACCCAGGGCCTGGAGGATAAAGCGCGCAGAGGTCTTTTTCATCGAGTTCTTACTTAAAGTAGATCAATTTTATTTTATTTAGAAACGCCAGAATTACAAATCAAAATTTGCGTCAAGAGGCTTGACAATCTTACAGTCGACCGTGGTGCAAGCAAGACTTTAAAAACAAAAATGT
The DNA here is from genome assembly GCF_037954235.1 of Aulostomus chinensis. Lineage (NCBI taxonomy): Eukaryota > Metazoa > Chordata > Actinopteri > Syngnathiformes > Aulostomidae > Aulostomus > Aulostomus chinensis. The sequence goes on along the minus strand of NC_141323.1, from coordinate 17,860,277 downwards.
TTGAACTGGGGAAAAAGACAGAAATGGATTCACAGTTGTGCGTGGCACCAAATGATTAGCAAGAGTCTGCGCGAGCTCTGCGTTTCCTGCAGGTTTGTACCCATGTTACCGGAAGCCTGCATCGTTTTATATAAAGCATGTCGTGAAATATAATCTTAAAGATTCCATGGAAAAATTGACAAAGTCTCACAACTTTCAGATTTATCGCGTTTTAAATCTGCCGTTAGAAAAAAAAAAAAAAAAACGAAAACAGTGTACCTTATTGTTCCGTTCAAGTGATAATATCTGGTATTGATCTGGAGTCACATGACATGGAATTTATTGAGAAAAAAAAAGTTGTTTGTAAAAAGGAATAAATGATTGTACAGACACGATAATGTGTTCAAGTAACGTCTGAGACCCAGAAAAATAGAACAATACCAGATGTATGTGGACAGCATCTCACTGCTTAACCTCTCTAACAGATGTTAACATATTAATACTAATACATCTACATGTGTGTACTTGTACAATTATGCACATTTATATCATATTGTCAGATCTTGAATGCTGCTAGAATTTAACAGTTGGTATTAGCTCAGCATTCCCCTGACATTTAACTGGCTTCAGCCGCTAAATGTATGTGTGTTAGCACGTGCGGATTGTGTTTTTTTGTGTGTGCGCGCGCACGTGTGTGTGTGTGTGTGTGTGTGTGTGGACATGTGCATGCATGCGTGTGCGTGAGTGTGTGTGGGAGCTCCTGCAGTGGGTGTGGGTGGTGGAGAAAAATGTGACAATAACAGAGATGGAAACAGAAAGGTATAGGCTGCAAAAGAGCACAGGTGCGTCACAAAAGTCACGACGGATAGAGAGAGAGAGAAAATAAGCATCCGTGTTCACCCGCACCTCTGGCCTCATTAGCTAGCATGCTAATGTCATCCAAATGCTGTTTATTGTCCTGGCGGTTCACTGATTTTTCTCCATGGCCTTGGTGTGTATCACATGAGGGACTCTGTTTCAATTTTAATGAACAAAGTGCAATAATTCATATTTAGCACAACTTGTGTCATATTTTCCACATCCGCGGCCATTATTTTTATCGGTTGTGATTGTGTGTACTGGATTAATTGCTCTCAGGGGATGCGGTTCCATCACTACAACAAAGTCCAAAGAGGCAAGAAACACCAGTAAACACGGTAGTTCATTAAATTCAAACATGGCTGCGCTCGCGTTCATTTCATCCTGAAAAACTAGACCGCGAATGTTGGCAGCTAAAACCAGAACAACATTAACAATGACTCATAAAACAATTTTTTTGTTGGGTACAATAAAACTTGTACCCAATCTAAAGAGTAAAGATTCAGATCGAGATGCCTAAAAATGCGTTACTACATACTGTAGTTCTACAATCGCTACTAAGAGTTACAGTGAAGTAAAACAAAAATAAGACAAATATGCTCAGAGGTTTAATCGATTAAAAAACATAAACACGAGCAGGAGGATGACCAAATGACGATGGAAAATAAGGATTAAGACTAAATTAAAATAGAAATACTGCATTGGGGTCGCGTGCTTCTGAGGTATGTCGGAGGTTGACCTCTGACCATTGAAATGGTTTTGATTCATCTTCCCGGTGGATGTTTGCGGCAATTTTTAAGAAATTCCCTCGAGGTATTCCAGAGATGTTGTGCTTATGAGACGAGACAGTGACCTTGACCTCTGCCCACCAAATTCTTTTGGGTTCATATTCGTATCCCAGTGGATATTTATGGAAAATTTGAAGCAATTGCCTCTTGTTCTTATTCTTGATATGTCTTGCCAATGTGAACAGAACAGGTATTTCAGATATTGGAGGTCATGGTGACCTTGTTCTGTGACCTTCAGCAACAATAATCTTTTCAGTTCCTCCTCGAATCCCGGTGGCCATTTGCAGGAACTTTGAAGAAAGGCTTTTCGAGGGTTTCTTCTTCGATGTTGTTTTAACAAACCTGAAAACATAATGCCTCGGGCCTCTTGCAACATCGGAAAAAAAACTGCCAAGTGTACCACTAGCTGTGCCTGTACGTTGCTGCGCAGAGTCACAGAGCGGCTTTGGACTCCAGTGGTGCAGTTTTTGACACCGACTAACATTTGGTGTTGGGGGGTGGGGGGTATGCTCTGCACTCTTCATCCTCTCCAGGATTCACTCGTGCCATTACACTCTCCCCATCCTTTCTCTCCCCCTCTCTGCCAACCTCCCCCCCCTCTACTTCCACCCACCTTTCATTTTCCAGTGTCCAGAGAGGATCATATCCCCTCTCTGGGGAACATGATGTAACCTAATGCGGGTCATTGATACACAGAGAAAGGCCCTGTATCCCTCCTCTAACCCGGTTAGTCACTGTAACCGAGAGAGTCGGGCTAGACCTTGGGCTGTGTTTGTCTATAGATACTATATGTGCTGTATGCATGCATGAATATGGGTTGCTATTCGTTCTGGCCTATTTCTGTGTAAATGTGTAGGATGGCTGCCAACCCCCAGCATTAGTCATGGACAGTAGATGATACTGCCCTAACAATTGTCGCTGCATCCCACGGTGCGCTAACAGGGTCATGATGACCTTAACACACTTCCTGACCTCGGCAACACGTCTTTACATGCTTACACGCGACGCTGATAAAGGAGGCTTCTCTGGCATTCACACCTCATTGCGGCAACAGAATTTTCGCCACAAAAAAAATCCGTACAGGGTTCTCATCTACAGAGGAGCTCTGCGCTGTTCTTTGCCAGTGTTCTTTTCTCTGTGATTCTGTCCGACCAAGATCTAGCTGCTGGTTGATCATTCTCTACAGGGATTCGTGAACATCATGGTGACCTTAATTGGAACTGGCCAGCATCAATATTGAGTAAAAAATCGACTGGTCACAGTTTGTATTCCGATGGCAAGTTTTCCTCCACTGAAAGCGACCAAACAGAGTTGCTATGTCTCCTTTCATAAAGTGCCTGGTCTGTTTCTTTGTGTTTCAAATATTAATCCGGGTCAATAAACACTCTCAGTTCATGTTATGAGGAGCGATTCACTGCTTTACCTCAGCTTGAGTCACCGCAACCTCTGTTCAGAGAGACAAGTCGAAGACAAGGCCAGAGGTTGACTAACCATCTGGAATATTGTTTTCTCAGCAGGCTAGTCCTGCTAAATAATACTTCCAGTGTCATAACAGTGTTGCCATGCTGCTAATTGACTTCTCAGCTGACTCACAATGTGTACAGGGTCTTATAAGTTCATCTTTTACCAGGTTTATACTACATTCGGTGTCAATCAGTGTACAGAGCACTGTGTGGACGATGTATTTTTTTGTAACTTTGAAGTTAGCATCACCAAAGGTTCCCTTAGCCAAAAGCAAATGGGAATTTAACATTGAAATCTGAATGTTAATCTTCATAAATAAACACCAGTTTTATCTTTTTTTTTGGAGTATAAATTTAATCGTAAGAAGTGAAAAGCTAACTCAACGCTATGAACAATCTACACCACAGCAAACCACTTTTAAAGTCACCAAAGCTAATGCTGCCTCCATTGTACTCAGAAATTGGAGTAAAGTAAAAGAAGTGCCCCCAAAATGGAAAAATGCAACAGAAGACTCTTTGAAGTCTGAAGAATTACATCTCGGAAACTCAGGCAGGATCCACAGTGTCTGAGTTCGCCGACCTGACATCACATCAAATATGTCAGCACAGGCCTTTCTCATTGACAGGGAATGGGTTCGGTCCAAGTTTGCAAATGTTATTTCAAACCTTTGTGGCCTTTTTCACCCAAAATTCAATCATCCCAAACTCCCGAATCCGGTTCACAACTCCAACGAGAACATTTTTTTTTTAAAAACATGATTACATCTCTCTCCCCCAACTCTTCCCCTCCCTCCCTCCTCACGGTCTCACAGCATGGTGGCACACGTGAGCGATGCAACACAACGACCACCCTGTAGTGTTGCGTCACCCACGTATGAGCAAATGAAATCAAAGTCTTGATAACTTGACAAAATTTTTATTTTTTACCCACCTGTTTTATCACTAATACAGCAGGGTGATCTTTGCTGAACCTTTTCACAGAAGCTGTTATGATTTTGTGGAAAAGGATGAGAGTGAGAAGTTTTGCAGAATTACTGTAGCTTTTAATAAATGTGTTGTTAAACATCCTCCAGCAGTATCAAAGTATCCATTTTTATTTCATTCGGTTGATTTGTCATTGATACGTCGATGCGAGGGAGTAGTACCCAGAAATTTAGACTTGGACAGTTTTACGAAGCAGATGAACTTGGAAGTGCTTCGATCCAAAGTCAAAAATACCAAGATGAAATTATCGGCTTGCAGTTGAGGTTAATCTTCGTTCTTCTCATTTTGATTATGTTTCATATCTGCAACAACCTATGTAGTCCTGTTTAGCCACATGCTAGCAACTGCCAGCTTCAAGATCCAGTGAGTCGTCAGTGACATATTTCAGGACTCATTTGTGAACTGCTCGATTGCCCACCTTAGCTAACAGGTGGGAATTGAATACGAGCGCTCTGAAGCTCAGCATGGTTTCATTCTTGTGTTTTGTATGTGCAGATATAAGCTGGAACCCATCTTATTTGTGACTGAAACTTGCTTTAGCATAAAAGTGCGCTATTTTTTTGTAAAAAGAAAAAAAACATGCAGCATGTGACCCTTTAAGCGTAGCCCGCGGCCTGTTTTTGCTGTTGCTCACAGTCTCACAGCCTCTCTACTGTAGCTAGATTAAATTTTAATGACACTAGTTTGGGAGGTCTGTGTTTTTATTTGTTGCTGCACCATCCATTGCCTTTTGGAAAGCTATCAAAGTGTCCCCTGTAGTCCAGAGTAATAGCTAAGGAGTCAGTCATGGTTCAGCTGAACTCTGCTTATTTTCAGCTATTAAACGACAGTTAAAAGAGGCCACAGGGAGAGCTTTGAATACTGGGTCAAATGGAAACATGTAGATGGATTCTGGTTGTTGGTTTTTTTTCTTAATTGGTAGAGGTCTGACATGGAGGAATGGATTGCCTGTTTTCAGCTTGTTTGTGATCCGTCGCAGATCAACACACAAGGGTATGGATCCTCCTGAGTCACTGGGTTTATATGGTTAATTTAAAACAGACTCAGATTAGCCTTCCCAGTGTGGTTTTGTCCATTTGCTACTGACCTCTCGTGTCAAAAATATATTAACATTCAATTAATGCAAGCACAGCAACCCTGCTCACCCCTACCAACAATGTAGGAGAGCGTCAATGAGTGGGAAATTTCGTGAAAAGTGACCGTCCCCATACAAATTCTATGCAAATTCAATCAAAAGCTTGCAGCTCCTGCCTTCTTTTCAGGGAGAAGCAGCTAAAATACAAAGCTGAAGCCCATTTTTCAAGAGGCAGAAAGTGAAAGACAGAGAATTACATTCAGTCAAAAAAATAAAATAAATGTTGAGGACTGGAGGCAGATGGAAAGAAGAAGAGGAAGTGATTGTTGTTATATGAGCAAATAGAGTACATTAGCATTAGTTCCTCTAGGATAGTTACATTATCAGCGCGTCATGATTATTTATCAAGCGACTGACTTCTTCAAGGTATCACTTGTAGGGAGAGGCATCGGACTGCAGCGTGCGCGTTTACCTTGAAGCAATCGTTTCTATCTGAGTCACTCTCTTTGACTGGAAGTAACGATCGGCGTCAGCGATTTGCATGAAAGGAAAAACTCATTTGGATATTTGTGAATACTGTTAAAGCAGTTAGGCAGTTTTTTTTTAAATCTTTTAAATCTCACCCTTGGTCATTTTAAATCAGACAAGAAGTCAATCCTAATGAATAATGGGGACGAAAACAGGGACTCTCGTCTTCGAGTTTGAATCCTACAGCTGGATCATTCCCCATCTTGATGGAAACACGTGTTAGGCAGGAACCCAGACGTCAAACTCTGAAGTACATTGTGCTGCCGGGATAAATATTTCAAATGTGAGTCCGACTGAACAGAAAAGAAAAAAAAAAAGATAGTGTGCGAATTGAGACATCCAAGTCTAACCTGGCATTGCTTTTTCTTCTAAACAAACAAACAAATTCTGGGAAAAATCATTCAAGTTTCAGGGTGAAACATTCAAGAAAATACACAGGAGAGTTCCTTTTGTTGAGCAGGCCACCATGGGATCTCATTAAGGATGGGTGTTTTGTTTCATTTATTTTGGGGTTGTTTTTGTTTTTTTTCTCTCGCCTTCTTTCTCTTGTTGAATATTTCCATCAAGACAGAGTCACATCTTGATGAGTTCAGCTGCTTTATTTTAGGGCTGTGAGACATTTTGACATCCCAAAGTTGAAGCCAGTGTCTTATTTCCATACACGGGCAGTTGATATATTTTTCAAAGACACAGGTTGCGCTAAGAATAGGCTTTTGAAGAGCAACGTTAGAGCCACTGTTTCCTTGAAAAGTGATACTTGATGACATCATGGATTCTTCTGTGGTTAGAGGGAGTATTTTTTGTCTGCTTACAAGCGCATTAATACCCTGTGATATCCTGAGAGGTTGATATATTAATATGGAAATAAGATCAAATCATGGTATTACCAGTTGAGGAGGTCATGTTTTTGACAGTCTATAAGCTGGAATATTCAAAGAGGAAAAATGTCAGTCAACTTTGCGGAGGGGTTGTTGCATCGACCGAGGAAGAATCCATAACAGTTTTGTGCTGATCCGTTTAACATAACTAAAAATGACGGGAGCATATTGGATTCGCTCAAGAGAAGAAAAAAAAACAATCTGGGCTGTTTTTCTGAGTTAACAATTTAATCGTCTTATGAATTCAGAAAAAAAAGAGTATTTTTTTTCTTTTCTGTCTTCCTTATTTTAGTAAAAAAAAAAAAAAGATCGTATTAATTCAGGAAAAACAACCCTTTATTATGGCGATAATTGTCTCATTCATTTAGAAAAACAGCCCCGTTGGTAGCATTTTCAGATCTTGCTAATCTGCCACAAAAAAAAAAAAAAAATGCAGTAGCGTGGCGTGCCTTGGTCTTGCAAAATAGTGATTCCACAATGATGTATTAGAATTAGGTAATAAGTGTGTGTGTGTGTGTGTGGGGGGGGGGGGGTGATCTGTATTAAGTACAACACTATCTAGTCTCACATTCTCATTTTGAGTTGGGAAAAACTACTAAAAATCACCTTTTAACCGATGAAAACAATGAAACTTCAGAGAGAGCCACCGAAGGAGGGAAATCTCTCAGAGCACAGAGCAAATCAATAAAATCACAATGCATATTGAACAGTTTCAGAAGTTGCAGAGCCATAAGACTTGGAGATATGAGGGAAAAGAACTGCTGTTCGAAGTTGTTTTGAGCACTGAAGAGAACAGACAGTATTCTGTATAATGTAATTTATATATAATTTATATTACAATTTCACAATAAAATTATATAAATAACCAGATGAACTGCAGACATGTAGCCCAAGGACAGTTGCGGTATTCTCGTTTGAAATATACGAGTCCATTAATTTATATTCATGAGAATGATGCAGAATACCAACAAAAACCTTTCGGTTCAGTTCCTGGAAGCCAGTAAGTCCAAAACTGGCATACAGATTTTATACAGAAAGACTCACAAGAATAGTGAAGCACTTGTCATGTCAGAGGTCAGATGAAGGTCAAGCCACCTTCGGCTTTTTCCTGATTGTCTCCTGGCATCACAGTTATTAGACAAGCATCCTACGCTCTGTTGTCACCACATGTCTGCACACACAATGCCGACCCATCATCCATCCCACTTGATCTCCTGCTTCCTTTTGTTCTCTAACACTCGATTTCCCTGACTGTTCTCTCTCTTCTTGTGTGTGTGTTTGTGTGTGTGTGGGGGGGGACGGGACATGACAAAGACAGGCAGCCAGTGTTTGTAACACAACAGAGAGAGAGAGAGAGAGAGAGAGAGAAAGAGAGAGAGGGACGAGTCTAAACAGACCAAAAAAATAAAAGCCAAGGAGCATCGATGATGATCCATATCACTATAGTTCTAATAAACGTCTCACTCTGTGGCAGGATGAGCCAATCACAACATGATACACATACAAAGAGTCTCTGTATCCCATAGCTACAATCTCCCAGAATGCCCTGAGGTATACAGAGGATGATAAATAAAATGCATGGCCTATACTGGTGTTCGTCTTTTCTATTCTTCAGTACAGAATACAGAAGCGGTCACACGGTGAAGTTTCGTAAGAGTTCCAACGTCAGCCGAGCAAAATTAAATCGTGCTGTTGCAGGGAGGATTTTAGGGTTGAAGCGAGGTCAAAAGGTGCAACATGGGTTGGGTCCTTCTCCTGTTTAGCTAATTCGAAGACAAGGCACATCCGGTGTCCACTGTCACCGCACCATGGCGTCCTCTATGATGATCCAAATTGATTTACAATGGCAAATGTCAGCTAACGTTGCCAGAACCGAAGGGCGGAGCTAGAAAAAGGGAAATGGAAAGTGATGGCCACCTCCGAAAACTGCTTTGCGTGTTGGTGGCACAACAGAAAGAGCGTCGATGGAAATCAACTAGGACCCTCTTCATGGCACAGTCAAAATCACACTGTGCTTCTATCTTGCCGCTACCACAAAATGAGACGATACACATGCTGGCGTCTGTCAGTCGCAATAAACACCGGCATGTGTATCCCCACCCACTGCTGTGTAGGAGATTCTTGTCACAGTTTGCAAGAAAAACCAAGTATTTTTTTGCCTCCTGTTTTGACCCTGATATAAGAATTAAAAAACAAATATTTCTAGCACAAAACGGTTCAAAATAAAGTTCAGAAACAGGTTACAAAAGCCTGTTCCCTGTCAGCGAGAAAGGCCTAAAGAAAAAGGGCAAACCGAAGGCAGTGCATAGGGGCGGCATGGCTCAGGTAGAGTGGCTGCCTAGCAACCAAACGCCGGTTCGATCCTCACTGTCGAAGTACCCTTGAGCAAGATGCTGAAGCACCAGTTGCTCCTGATGGCCCTGTGACGGACCGGCGACCCATCTAGGGTGAACCCCGCCTCTCGCCCAATGTGAGCTTGGATAGGCTCCAGCCCCCCTGCGACCCTTAACGTACAAGCGGTACAGAAAATGGATGGATGGACGAAGGGAGTGCAAACTTTTAAATCTTAGTATTCTCCTTCATAGTCAAGTTAAAAAAAAAAAAAAACAGGAAAAAAAAAAAAAGTCCAGAGGCGCCTCTTCCCTGTAGCACTTAGAGGCTATGGTTATCAGTTTATATTGATTTTTGAGTAGACAAACATGTAGAAAAATGTTAGTTTCTCCCAGACAAGTTTTGTGTTTCCTTTTTCAAAACTCACCTTAGATAAACCACATGCAGCGTTATCCGCGGGCTTTTGATGGAGAAAAGAGCGCCAGAGAGGTTATTACAGGTTCTGCTAAAAAGTAGTAGAAGATTGCTTTGTGCTGAGGGTAATAGATGGGGTAAGAAGGGGGGAAATTAAGGTTATACAGTAAGGGGGAAGAGTTGTAAAAGTGAGGAGGGGGGGTGGTGAGGGGGTTATTTAAGATGACAAGGTTAAAAGGAAGGGTGGCTGAGGTTACCGTGGAGAGGAGTGTAGAGAGGATGAGATGACATGAGAGCGGAGGAGGAGGAGGAGGAGGAGGATGTGCAAGAGAATGAGATGGGTGAAGAAAGGTGGTGACGGCACAGATTAATTATAGTTGTGTATCCGTTGGGACTTGAGGAGGAATTTCTGTGGAAATAAGAGTTAAGTAGCAAGCCGAGGTTATTCAGTTGGAAAAGATGAAGCGCACGAGATTGTCTTTAGAAGAGAAGAGGGTGGGGTTAGGTGAGGTAGGGTGTTGCTGAGCGCCTGGGTGAGCCCTCGAGGGTCTTAGGGTTGCCTTGAATACCTAATGAGGAAGGAAGGGCAAACATGAGATTGAACATCTCATGGGAGTCACGCAAACCTCCTATCAGGGAAGATCTTTATCTCCTCTTCATCCTCCTCTTATTCCCTTTCTCCATCTCCGGAGGAATCATAAGCAACAGGCACACTCGCATCGGAAATATCTCCAGATCAGAAATGTAAACAAACTTGGCAAATGCACAAAGAGCATGAATTTAGACACACATGTACACAACAAACACACACACACACACACACACACACCTACCAAACCTCACCACAGACAATGCAAAAAAGCATGGGGCAGGCAGTCCATTCAATAATGTCTCAAATTGAAGGAAATGGCTTCTGAAATTACATTTTCTGGGCTTCTCATTTTTAAGTGCATGACTGCAGCTTCCCATTCATTTCCTGTGGGATTAGGTCAAGCGTCACATCAATCAGACGTTGCATAGCTTCATCTTACGGTCATTCACAAGCCCAAATGAGCCTAACGGAACATATCTGATGAGAAAACGTTGCTTTATGCAATTAAGGGGAGGCTGTCGATCCCCTTAATATGATGTATCTGTTTGGTGGGTTTAGAGAGGCCTGCTTATGAAGGACATACGAAGATGGAGGAAAAGCTTGCATTATAAAAGACTGCAGGGTTATATGAAAAAAATATAACATGTCTATTCCTCTTATGCACACGTACTACCACTAAGCTTTTGCTCATCATATTTCTGTGAATGAAAACAACGTTTCAGGGTCACGGGGCCCGCCCAAGCTCAGGGAGAAGGTGTCACACTGCTGCCATCTAGTGTCAACAGTGGAATATTTTCTTGTATTTAGATAACGCTGGATGAGAGTTTCAGTACTGATTTGGTGTTTATGATCCTTATTGCTTTCCAACACTTAATTTTCATAATAAAGCAAATGCATAGAAATGTGTTTAAAAAGAGTAAACTGCGGCATCTCTGAATGGATATTGTGTGGTTTGTGGTGTGTGGAAGCAGTTTGGGATTTTTATTCGTCTTTAGTGTGAATGGGAGGAAGTATTTAAATCCTTTTCGCTCGCAAACTTGCTTTTTGTGCACCATTTCTACTGTCTACAAAATGCTTGACTGACCAGGACGGCCCAGAACTAATTTAAAATGCACCAAACATAATCAAGGGAGACGGATTTGCAGTCTGTGGAACATAAACTCACCACTGGAGGACAGGCTGAGGGCAACGGTGTGAGAGGAAGCAGTACTCGTGTGAAATATCAAGGACGCAGCTGTAAATCTACATGCGCTTTTCTTTGGGTTTTGTTTTTGTTGGGTGCCATTGTTGCGCATCGGGCGTCATTCTCAGCTCAAGGAACAACAGAGGAGGACATTCAGGGACACGAGTGGAATCGAGCATTGTTTGATGTCAGTAAATTTCCAGAGTTTGTCTGTTTCACAATAACTGAGCCATTGTGCAACATGAAGCCTTGTCCTGTGAATGTAATATAAAACATGAGAGTAGGATTCGTTTGTGGAGGTCGCACCACACAAATGTAACACAAAAGAAACCATTATGAGACGGGACTGACGTCTTCTATCTCTGACTGAGCGAACGCTCTGACTCCGATTTGCCATGATTTGCCGTCATCATTCATCACTTGTCTCATGCGATGCGGGTCAATTGAGCGTATTACAATGAAATGAATCAGAAATACAAGTAAACAATGGCAACTAGAGGGCACACTAAGAGGTCATACCTCTGCCAAGGACAACCAAACCCAATATTAAGTAGAACAAGCTGTGACGAGCCCTCACACGTCACAATGTTTGGCTGTGGGGGGGGGGGGGGGGGGTGATAAAAACTGATCATATTTGAATTCTGCATGAAGGATCAATATCAATTCAGGAACAGTGGTGCAAATATCAGGTTCTGCATCCACACATGGTGTTAGAGAACACACACTTACTCTACGTTGATGTGTATTACGTGGCGATAACACAGTGTCAATGATTTTAGCAAAATCAGGTGTTCTTCCTGTAACCAGTAGGTGGCACTATGACCGTAACTAAAATTGTTGGAAGGCCTTTGAAGTCCAAATTCATATTGGAGTTTAGATTTTGCCCTGTGAGGCATTTAGCGGATGCAGGAATATCACCTAAGTGGCACAAGTACGTCACAAACGTCCTCTAACCATTAACTACTGAATTGAATGAAAGAGTTAATTGCGGAAAGTTGATATTGGGGTTTTTTTTTCTTTAAATTTCTATGGATGTGCACTTAAAAAAACAATAAGAACCCAGAGTAAAATGCACATTTGCTTTCCTCTCCTTAATTATATCATAATGCCAACTGTTTTTAAAGTGCAAGCTCCCTGAACATCCAAAATTCTGGGGAGCTCAAAGGCAGTAAAAACATGAAAAATAAGCTTTATTGTAGGATGTTGTTTTGGAGATTTACTCCCCAAACTCCAGCTTTAAACACTGATTTGTGTACAGTGATTGTAGTATCTGGAATCAAATAGAACAAATATCACATTTGTGATGTTTGGAGGCCACTTTTGACGTGTTACATTTGATAGATGTCCGCTGTCACCTGAATATTGTTGACTCATTGGCGATATGGAGGATATACAACAGCTGTGTGTGTGTGTGTGTGTGTGTGTGTGTGTGTGTGTGTGTGTGTGTGTGTGTGTGAGAGTGATCCAATCAGCTGACAAGCCCGCGCAGGTGCGAGATCACCTCTGAGTTGGTTCAGGTTTGGAGGTCTTCCAGTGATAATGTGACTCAGTTTGACACCATGGAGGGACTCATTGTTATCTACCTTACCCAGACAGTCAGCTCACTCTGTTTCCTCTGAAAGTGCCCACACGCACACATAAACACACACACACACACACACACACACACACACACACACATATAAACACACACACACACACACACACACACACTATAAATGCATTCATACTCAAAAAAATAAACATACAGGCAGAGATGGAATGGGGTGGAAAATACCGAAAGTACTACCACAGCCTGACCTGTATAACTGTGTCTAAGCATTTGTCGATGGCTGGATGGATGAACGGTTAACACTGTTGCTTCAAAGCAAGAAGGTTCCGGGTTCCAGTCCCGGCTCCAGCACGGGATCTTTCTGTGTGGAGTCTGCATGTTCTCCCTGTTCCTGTGTGGGTTCTCTCTGGTACTCCAGCTTCCTCCCACAGTCCAAAGACATCAAGAGGGGACGAGGCTGATTGATACTCTAAATTGACTGTAGGTGTGACTGTGAGTGTGAATGGTTGTCTGTCTCTATGTGTTGGTCCTGTGATGGACTGGTGACCTGTCCAGGGTGAACCCCGCCTCTCGCCTGAAGGCTGCTGTGATAGGCTCCAGCCCCCCCGCACCCTTAACAGGAATAAGTGGTAGAAAATGGATGGATGGACTTCAAAACAATTATCATTTTACCTCAGTTATCTGTAAATACGGGAAATCCTTCTCTTTATTTCATTTCATTATGACTATGACATGAAAGGAACACTTTTTGCAAAATATTTCCTGTTCATTTGCATCAAAATATTTATCATTGTCCTTTTTCAGTAACTGCAACCTTTCATGGCCCTGGGACTCCAAATCAGTGCCAGATATTAGAGCTCGACCGGAAATATTTCAGCTACCACTTTTAATTTCATTTTAGTTCATCCAATATTTTATGTGAATATTTCGGTTTAAAAATCCTTGTTTGTTTTTTCATTCATATCCATTTTTTTTCCCTTTTCTATAACTTTGAAGATGCATGACCTCCGGGGACTCCAGTGAAGGACCTGATTAGTACTGGATCAGAAACTATAGGAAACACTGCATTTTGTTTAATTTTACTTCGTGTTGTATTTTAGAGCCGCCTTTTCATATACAGGGGGAAAAAAATGGAGCATTTTCGACCATAAGCAGCTTCGAAGTAATGTGACCTACTGTAGGGAATCCAAATCAGCGCCAGGTATACAGTCAGTGCTAGAGAGAAAAGTGCTTCTCGGTGCATCAAATATTTTACTTGAATATACTTGTGCAAAATGTAGTTTGTTTGTTTGTTTGTTTTCCCATAGAGTGAAACGTAAGCATTTTCTTTTATCAATAGCTCTAAAGTTATGTGATCTATAGGGACTCCAAGATAATTCAAGATATTATTAGTAGACGAGAAATACAGGATACATCTCTTTTTGTTTCATTCTTCTGCATACAATATTGATATGTATGTTTTAGTGAGGACTGTTTATGCACATCGACTAAAAATTCAACATTTCCTTTTCCCCGGGTATCTTTCAAGTCATGTTTCTCAGGGACTCCAAATCAGTACATACATGAGTGATGTAGTAGAAGTGATAAGCGATGACATTTATAATAACAGAAATGCTACAGACCCCTCTTCCATTTGTATCTGCGGGTCAGGCAGAATGAATGGAGTGAGTGTAGCCTCTAAAAAAAAATTAACCGCCCTGTTGCATGTTGTTTTTGTTTTGCTTCTGTCACAGATCCAGGAATTGCAGCATGCTTTGACTGAGATTAAAAGAATGTCTGCGGTGTGGAGTTCTGTTTTGGAGTCCATCTTAAATGATTTCTTGGGGGGGGGGGGGGGGGTCATAAGTGCTGTCTTCTGTAAAAGCCTGTTTGAGGCCTGTAGGGTGTGTTCAGAAATGATCATTAATGCTTTCCACTGATGCACGTGCTTGTCACGTGCTAATATTTAACTGCATTGTTGTTTTGCTGCCTGTAGATATTTGAACTCCGTGTTATTCTGAAGAATGTGGTTATGCTGCTCATCGGAATTCCCGTTTACTTTCTGTAGCTGAGATAAATCCTTCTAAAACAGTGTTGTTTGCAATAAGAAACTGAGAAAGTAAAAAAAAAAACGAACAAAACCAAATAAAGGGAAGTAGCGAGTGAAGTAACGTGTGTTTGACCTTAAAGACACGCAATTAGCTCGTTTTTTTGTGTGTGTTTACAACAAACTCCAACGGGTACCTTAAACGCATCCAAATCTGTACTCTCAAATTCTTGTTTTTTCAAAGAGTCTTTGAAAGCATCATGCAGTGCGCACAGTTGCAGGTGACGATGCCAGCGGCCACGGCGCGACTAAGTGAGCGGCCACCGCAGAACACAACGCAAAACAATGTGTAAGAGCAGCAGCAGCAGCACCGCTCATTCTCTCCTGACACCGTGATCATGGCCCGTCGGTCGAGAGAATGTCCACGCATCAATCTGGAAGATTCTTCCGATGGCTTCAAAACAGAGCCCCGTCAGCTGGATTCGTCCGGAGGACCCGAGGACGCAGAGAAGTCGCGGCGGGAGCTGCCGCGATGGATGCGCCTGTACTTCTATGGGATGCACGGCGTGACTCTGGATGTCCTGCTCTCATCGGCGCGAGGTGTTTTAAACCATAGGGACCCTAAACTGCTGGGCTTCTCCTCTCCGTATCTTTGCATCATGCATTCACTGACCCACTTCGCGCTGGAGAAGATCTACTCGCAGAAGAGGTGCTTTCGAGGTCGGCCTGTGGTGTTTCATCTCATTTTCTACCCGTCCGTCTACGTAGGGCTGCAGATACTAGTGGGAAACATCCACACTCTGACCGAGCAGGTGAGGCTGGTATCAGGGACGCAGCTGGTGGTGCACTACGTCCTGGCTCTCTATTTCGCCCGGGTGTTTCACAGAGGCATGGCTGGGTTGCGGTATCAGCCAGACCTCCAGAATAAAACACAAGGGCCTCCCCAGTGCATCCCCGGATTCGCACGTTTCTTGTTTTTCGGGATGCACGGCTTTCTAGATGAGGTGGTCTTCACTTCCGTGTTTAATCTGGTGGAAAAATCAGACCGGACCCTGAGCGGGCACACGTCCCTGTGGTCTTTCCTGATGTACGGGAGCTGCAGCTTCGTGGTGGAGAAGCTCTACCTGTACCTGCATTTCATCCGAGGATGGGGGACGTGGAGGAGGCTCCCCATCTACATCTGCTTCATCTACACGTGGGAGTTCTCCTGGGGTCTGCTCCTGAGGCAGTTTGACGCCTGCTCCTGGGACTACTCCCACTACCCGCACAATTTCATGGGACTCATCACACTCCTCTACCTGCCAGGCTGGGTTTGTCTGAGTCTGTACCAGGACTTGCTGTCTAACGTTCTGCTGAGCATCAAATGCACCAAAGATATGAATGACGTGAGTGGAACGAATGGAGAGCTCAATGGACGGCTGGAACTGAAGAGAAAAATACTTTAAATACTAAAAATACTGAGCTAAGGTAATGACTTTGATCATGATGTGATGTATAGAGTGGGTATATTCTGTTTTGTTTTGTTTTTCCAAGTTGATAACGTACATAGAAAATTTAGATAAATTCAAAATTATATATAAAAATGAACCCAAATGTGCTATAAATCAACTGTGCACATGGAGTTGTAATTATTCAGACAGGTGGGAAGACCTGCCATGACAGCAAAGGTTGAGATTCTCTTTACAAAATATGACGCTGTTAACATTTCCAGCAAACTGCGGTTCTGTTTAATCTGGACAACCGTTATCGTGACACACATTCGACATTTAGTCGTCAGTTTCTAATATTTGGAGATAAATGGTAAGTTATGACTGGGATTGTTTACCAAACTCTTTTTAATCCAGTTGACCTACACTGCCATTTTTAATCTGACGTAAAATAGCACTGATATTTACTAGTTTTACAAGTCTTTACGGCTTTGGGATTTTCAGCCTTGCATCTTGGTGACATCTTGAACATTACCATGTGTTGTGATAGATCCGGTCTGTCTCTTGCTCATCAGCATGCTTTAACTAGTACATTTTTATCTGCATGCTAAAAAAAAAAAGCTCATAAAAACTACAAGTAGTTCATCAACTTCATGTCTTAAGTTTTGTTCTCTGGGGGGGGGGGGATGGCATTGCTTCCCTTAAAGTCTAAATATATGCAACTTTTTTAGGAGCCCTTTATCATGTTGTTTTATGTCAGTTATTTTAAAAAGCAAACAATTATCTTTAAATTCAACTGTTACAGAGACAACCCAGTCAAGTGTAGCAAGAGACACCTGTATCCAGGCGGATACGAGGAGTCAAGTGAGGTGTTACTGTGAATCTTTCATGAACCAAACTTTGCTGGAGTGCCTTCCTGTGAAAGCTGAGTCATCCAGACTCATGCAAAATGAGGCTCGGTGTTCATGGGGCTCTTCTTTTCATTTAAAAGCGCTTTAATTCGCTGCTCGTTTACTCTATGAGATAAACGAACATTTGATGAGGAGCACTTTTTTGCTAAGGGTCATATAAAGTGGATCCTTTGTTACCAGCAACAAGATAAAGATCGGTTTGACTTCTAAGTTCTGGTGGGATTTGTTTTTTTCAACGTAAAACGGTGAATCAAATGTAGAACGTGAATAAGATTTTAAAGACAACACATTAAAATAGAACCTAAAGAGGAGTTTAATCATCAACAGATGGATTTAGGAGGTGGAAAAGTGCAACTTCATGGTTATTAAAGAGAAGAAGGGACAGATATTTAAGGTGCATTGTTGTCTTATCTCGTGTTCCGCCTTTGATATTCCCTGAAAAATAATAATAATAATAGTAATAATAATAATAATGAAGACTTCACTGGTTAAATAGTAGCATAAATCAAATCACACATTTGCCAAAGTAGAAAAAGGAACTTCCGAGGGTTAAGTCCATTTTTGCGATTCTTTTTAGCCTTAAAGCCTTCAAACACCAAATATAACTTGAAATTTTGATGTGAAAAAGCAACACCAACAAAAAAAAAGTGCGCAAAATTCACAGTAGCATTGTTACCCGGTGCTACAATCAATGATTCCTGAAGCCGACCTTTATTTATTATCATTATTTTTATTCGTATTGTAGTTTAAAAAAGAAATGCAAATTGAAAATTGAAACAAAATGGGGTTGTTGTTTTTTTTACATAAACTTTATAAAAAGCTCAAATTTCATATGATTGTAAATATGTATTTCATCAACACAATGCAGCATCAAAACAGAAATCAAAATAATAAATTATTTTTCCAAAAAGTACTGCGATTTATGTGCTTCGATTTCTGGGGGGGGGTTGAATTTGACTGATGCATTTTCACTTTTAGAATTATACGACGACGACAGACTTTCCATGGCCGAGTAACTGTAGTTCATTTACAATTTATATTTGTGCTAATGTGTTTTTCTCCAATATAAATTACTTGCAATGGCATATATACTGTGCAATATTGATTAAATTTGAACAATCATGCACCTGTCTTCCATTTTTTTTTTTCCCAAATGCTAACATGCTCTATTCGCATTACTTTTAGGAAAAATGAATACAATGCTTAGTACTTTTAGCTTTGTTTTGCCGTATGTTAGAATGAGATCAAATGTGTTGCTTATTTTCAAGGGGATGCCTATTTAGGTTTTTAAAACACTAACATGAGACCCTATATGTTATATCCTAGGCTTAATGTAAGACGTGATTGCTTCTTGTTTGCAGTGAAAATATTTGAATTGTCGTAACTTCGCTCAGCTCGCCAGACTTGATTAACCTGTGCGCACACATCAAACTTCTGATATGTCTAGATTTGACATGAATTGGGCTCGTGGGTGTAAAACTTAAGTTGCAATGTAGAGACGAATGTACTGAAAGATTTCGATGAAGATTTCACTGAAATGTAATCGGATGAAGTCTGGTGAATAAGCTTTCCAGTAAACTGAAGAATAATTTACATTTTAACAGCTTAAACCGTTGCTGATGATTTAAAACGTATTGTTGAAACTGTTTGTGTATAGTCCTACACCCTCTTAGGTATTTTTTTCACAATATATCTGCAGGATGTAGCATGTGGCAACATAATGGCAAGAAAAACATTCAAAGGAAGACTCATAACTCTTCAAACTGTAGTTCTTTGCTCTACAGGGACTTCAAAGACAGTTACAGTGTCAGTGAGGACAGTTGCAGGAAACAAGAGGACAAATGGAGGAAATTTTGGCAGGCAGACCCGACGCCGTAACATAATCGCAAGTTTCTGAGAGTGTGTGTCTTGTGTGTGATCGGTGGCTAACAGTTCAACAGCTCCAAGCAGCTTAACTTTGTATGTTATCGTCGTAAAAAGTAATATCCTGCACCTGAACAAGCCTACACTTGAGTGTCTCTCTCTCTCTGTCTCTGCCTCAGAGATCATTGCAGCGCAAACACAGACAACTCATACCCTTACCCAGAGGATTCCGTGAATACACAAATGACCTACAGTATCTGCTGACAACACCACAATGGGGATACCGCACACAAAATCCTTCATCAAGACTCATTAGCAGATGTACACTACATTAATGCTGTCTGCAAACATGAAAACATGTTGTGTTTTGCGAAATAATATCATGCTAATCAGAAAATAAACTCCTGGCTGGGTCAACTATCTATACACATGGGATGAGGCAGGCAATCTAAACATATTTTCAGTGTACAACAGCTTTGGATACGATGTAAAATACTACAAATTCAGTCCTGTACAATGAAGTTGAAATTGTGAGTGAAAGCTTTTTGTCAATACAGCCTACGGTACGGAACCACAGCAAATTAAAAACTGAAGCAATTTTTTTTTTTAACACAAAAATGTAAGTTCCTACACGAACCTGTTTCAGAAATATAAATGAAAATATCAAACCAGTGCCTTTCCAGTCATCAGGCACAAACAAATAAGCCAAAGTAGACATATTGGTTCTGCTAATTAGGCTAATAGCCTAGCTTGGAGAGAGGGTAGTTCACTCACGAGAATAAGAAGGAACAAATACTGCCAGTCGCTCTTTTAGCACAGCTGTTTTATCAGCATGCACAGCTCTCAACAGCCCCGCTGTGATTGTAATATTGGCCTGTTTCCTGCATCTTATTATCTTGGAGGATACGTTCTCCGTGAGGTTATGGCTAAAACATTTGAAAATACACATCTCACGTAGGCTGTTATAGGAGTTTATTGTCGGACTGCACTGTAACTGTGCCTGTCATTAATGAGAAAACTTGTGCAGGACCTTTTTTTGAAATGAAGTGACAGTCACAACTACCCCCAAGCATTCGCGCTAGCACCATCATTAACTTGACTACATCCAAAAAGCAATTAGGCGAGCTATCTCGAGTATGTTTGTCACTTATCTTATCGTTAGCCTCAAAGCATAACTGCCTACGTCATATTTTGGCCAAACTGAGCCAGTAAGGCACAGTGACTCAGAAGCTTTAGGAGAGCAGAGTTAGGCAGATATCTCAATTTGGCCAAAATATGACTTAGGCAGTTATGCTATGAGGCTAACGTTACATTTCTCTGGCAATTTACAACACATTTAAACTTGTGCTTGTCGCTTGGTGTTTGGGTTTCTCTAATTTAGCTCCTGCTAAATAGTCAAAAAGCACCATGTTATTTCTACCTCATCTCAACAATTTATAGAGAGCATCCTGTTCCCAAAACATTGCTCATGTTCATCCATGTTTTGGATGTATATGTTTGCTAAAAGGTAAGCCCCTGAAAAAATGCTAGGTAGCTTGTTGTTGAATTATTCCTGTCTCTCATTGCCTAGAAAATTATGTTACTGTATCTTAAAAGGCTCTCTTCACTCACACAGGTGTTACAAATTTGCTAATTAGACCTGAAGATCGGTGAACCAATATCTGTAGCAGACCCTTCTCGCCAAAGACAATTTGATTCACCATTGCAGGAAAAGCATGGTAACATTAATGATGTTTCATTTTAAGCATGAAAGGAAGTTGGTGGTTGGGTCATGAAACTTGATGAGGTGATAACTGCATTTATACGTTTCTGTAGGTGTGGCAGTTTAGCTGTGTTGGCAAATTTTCAACTGTAATATCTGCACTAAGTTTCTCCTATTGTGAATTCGTAAATTGCAACCCAGCAGGAGCGACAAAACTGCACAGAACGTTTAACATGTTACGTATTCGGGAAAGGCCATGTGTAGATGGGGAAGAAAAAAAAGACTGACAGCTGAATTCCATTTAGTTCATCTCTATAAACAGATTTGTTCATGTGAATGCTATTCATAGTTGTTGGGTGGGTTATAGCTGCTGCAGTTTCAAGGTTATGCTATGTGTGAAATTGTTATGACTCATCGGTTGTTCTACAGTCGTAGAACAGTGTAGTGCGCATGAACCAATGCGTACTGTGTAGATTCTACACAGTACGCATTGGTTCATGTGCTCTTGCTCTATTTTAATTTATATACATGTTCAGTCAAATCACATACAAATGCCGGATACGCTAATGCGCGCCTACTTTTTTTATTCTGTATCCCTCCTAATGTTGTACTGTGTGTTGTTATTTTTTCAGCTGTTTTAGGACTGGAGTGGCTTTTATAGTTTGGAGTGTTTTTTTTCTTTACTTTGGTGCAAAAAGGAAAAGTAGGGTGCGAAAATTACACCATGCAAGCTAAATTCTTTTTAGCATTGTGCTTACTGATACTGGCTTGTTCTGAATCATCTAACTCAGCTTTATTGTGAGCACAAGCCCTTTGGTACACCAGAGCCTTGGCTAGTTCTCTGTAAGTCCTTGGGGTGCAGCTCAGTCCTTTGTAGCATTGGCAGGTAAACCCTTTACTAAACATCTTCAGGTCTTCAATTGTAGGCCTCCCAATAACAAAGTAGCGGTTTGATACATGTACAACTTCGAAATTATCTGGGTTTAGATGTAGGTAGTGATTGGAGTTGTAGTTCTTTCGGACGCAGCGGCCGTTTCCTTGGCACAGGAAGTTGCTGCAGAGCTGAGCGGCCGCGGTGACGTTGGTGACATAAGGATTGAGAGTGGAGGACAGATAGGATGAGAGGGCATCACATGAGGTCTGAGTGGGAAAAAAAATGAGATTGGACAATGAAACAGGAGAGCAAGGAGGGAAATCTCCAAATTCAAGAGTTCATTAAATCATGGTTATTGCCTTGCAGATTTTTAGGCACTATTAATAATTCCTATAAATACAATTAAATATTATGTTAACGAGCAAAATTGGTTTAATTTTCACTCATATTTCATATCCTGTTCAGTTTATGTAGCTACCAATTCTTGCGTACATACTTAGGCTGCATAGCAGGTTTTACTGGGGGTCATGCATACAGGAAAGTGATCGTGGGATTCTGTCATTTTCATGAATACAGGTTTAACCATAACTGGGATAAGCTCAATAATCAGAATATTTGTGTGTGTGTAAACTCTCCCTTAAGCTCCAATAAATTCATCCTTGAGGCTAGCTAATCCATGTAGCTTGGTGCACAGTTGCAGAACCCAGCCTCTAACCAGCTGTCAAGAGTTTGCTGGTTGATCCCAAACGCGAGAAAGCAGCTAGTCGCTCTGCTTCACTCACAGACGCACTGTACAAGTTTCACTACTTGATGTGGTGGGCCATTCGCTAAAGCTACCTGTCAAATTCCCCGCCGGACATCCAAAAGTACTGAAAATGATGTTCACCATCAATTTCTCTCATTGGTAGAATCAGGGAGAAGGTTTCTCCCAGTACGCATGTCGCAATGTGATGAATGGCCACGTAGACCTCCACTGTCTGCTGCGCTGCCTCTTTCTGAGAATGTACATGAGAACGATCCCCTTCACCATGTTTATTTACGTCTGAAACTGTGCAGTGATATTTGACAGCGTTTGAAGCTGATGTATCTATTTAAGTACCTAAGGTGAATATAAATTACCCTTTAACTGACTAACTACTGTCATCAATACACTGTCAAGTCTGTCAGCGGCCCATTGAAGGTGTGCGGTGTGATGTTACCTGGTCATTATAGTCAGCGCTGGCCCCCCACAGCACAGAACCTGCTGCTCCTACTGCTGCACTCTCCCCAATAGTGCTGACCAGATCACCCTAAACACAAATAATTCTTTATGCCCCTGTACACATCAGTCTGTACATTATCAACCCCTGTTCACAAATTCGATTGCCACGCATTCCACAAGGTGAGTAGATAAGCAGTTATCACATAGCCTGTGGGGTGCTGTCACACCAAGGAACTAAACTCCTTCTAAAACTGAACTTGAGTCAGGAAACACCTCACTACAGGTGACCCGATGAATCTAATCCTGCCTCAAGCAATCTAACATACTTGAAAACTACTTTCATGAGGGGATGTTTTTGAAAACTTAGTTGAATAACCAGAGTTTACTAATTTGGGGGTGTTGCATAGTAGCTACCTTTACACCAGACTTGTATCACTGACACCCAGCTGATGGTCTAATTAGCACATTGCTCATCTGGAACCACAAAAAAAAAGGCTTTATACAATTTTGTTGTATCCCTGGAGTCGGTAACTCCATAAAATATTGCGGAAATTCCTATGGAAAGCTCTGTGATCTCTGATGTGCTTGTGAAGCTCCTCCTTCTGTTGTTCAGCTATTTGCCCTGCAGTATGTTGAAATGTTTTCCTTACTTTCCCATGGATTTCACTATCAAAAACAAGCTAACATGCAATGAGTGAGCTCTTTGGTTACTGCTATTGCAGGGAGGCAAAACACCAGATGCACACATGTGGGAAGTGAGACTTGTTTACAGACTAAAGGAGTGGAATTTCAACAATCCAGGGCAATGGCAAGGCTCGGTCCCCAAATTTAGTTACATACCATTGTATAATACATATTTCACCTGGCTTAGGAAGCGTCTGTTCTGGTCAACAAAGACAGGGCGAGTGTAAACAAACACTGGTGCGGTGCTAGTTCGTCTTGGCAAGGCAGACACCCTCAAAGCTTCCTGGACTCGATTTCTCACCATCAGAGCGGCTTTGGGATTGTCTGCCAGAGAAACCTGAGGGACACACACAAAAAAAAATATATCTGGGAATAAATGATGGGAAGGACATAATTTATCAAGAGCAAACATGACTCTGCAAGTTTAACCAACCTGCAAGTACACAGATGGGTACAATGCGGTGCTGGCCTCCCACAGCCAGAGCAGCTCATCATTCTGCCTCTTCACCTCCTGGGAGCACCAGCCTTTGTAGTGCGGCTTCTCCCAGCCAGAGTTGTAACAGTTAGGAAACAGGTAGAAGCCCCAGAGGTAGTTGGGTCTCATAGCTCTTCCCATTGTCAGTATCCCTGACATGTAACTCCTGCTGGCCTTCTGGAATGACAAAAATGAAATAATTATTCACCATCAGCCGTCTTGCCTTGAATTAGTGTCATTTTAATTATTTTTGACCTGGAATTGTTGTTTTGCTTCTTCTGTGGCTTGCTCCACTGTGAGGGTGCGATTTGTGCTCATAACATGGGCCACAGATAAGGTTTGATATATTCTTTTAATGCCCCAGTTCCTGTCCCATAGAGGGCGCCATTCCTCCCAGTCTATCACAGCAAAGCCTTTCTTTGTCCTGGGAGGACAGACAAGAATTCAGATTTAACAATATAGATCATCATCTCGTGTTTTCGCACGAGTGTTTTATTTTTAATTTACTCACTTGGATGGGATGTAGTAGCTGATATCTTCTCTGGCTTTATTCATACTGGCTTTGAGGTTACCCCTCTGAGGAATGCCACCATTCAGTTGTTTCTTACTAACGAGGTCTACATGTGGATAAAGACCCAGTCGGTCCGTATAAAAGAGAGACAGAAACTGGTCTGCAACCTATGGCAGAAAGAATGGTTTTAAGGAAAACTGGAAGCATGGACTAAAATAGATTATCTCAACAACATATACTCTATATCCTCGTACCTTAGCAGGTGTGGCCACTCCTTTAAATGGTGAGGTGTCCAGCGAGATGTTGTGCCTGTTGCAAACCAGATTAGGGATGTTCCAGGTAACGGTAAAGGGGTGATGCTCAAACAGCGGACTTGTGGTTTGGGGGAGAGATGAAGGGGGTAGTCTAGGGGGTTGGAATCTTGTTGCCTCTGGAGGAAATGATGGCAATGTTTTGGCAAGAGGAGATGGTGAAGTGTTGAAGGTTAAAGCCATGTTGGACAGAGGTGATGAAGCAGGAAACACCCAGGTAAAATTGGAAGGTTTAATAGATTGATGAGGAGGTTTTGAAACCGCTGGAGACATTTTGGACGGTGGTAGTGGGATATTTTTGTGCAAAGGACAACGAGCTACAGCCACACGTTTGGAGATGTGAGGTACCAACCTATGAGATTTAGGAAACATTTGTTTTAAATGTAGAAATGTATAGGGACAGTTAACTGGAACAGGACTCAGAGAGGTTTTTTTACCAAGCTGAGAGAAACTAGTTTCTACAGAAGCTGTAGGTGATTGCTTGAAAAGTGACATTTTAGAAAGAGTAGATTCTGAGGGATACAGAGCTGTAACAGATGTGGATGACATGTTTGGGTCAATAACGGAAGTGGTCGTGGTTTTTGATGATCTCAGTGCAGATAATGCAAGAACAGGCCAGACAGTTATGGTGAAAGCAGGGAAGATAGAGAGGGGCAGATAAGGGAGAGATGAAGGGCTGAGCGACAGAAGCAGCAGCACACAGCCTCTGTTCTTCGGTGTGACTGAAACCATCCTTTCCCCTGGCTGAGGAGAAGCAAACAGAAAGCATCAAACTACATTTTAATCTGACATCTGTAGTGTACATATGCTTGCAGTCATTTAATGATTCAAAAAAATAACTTAACCACCACTAAGGTTGAGATCTCATCTCATCTCCAACTCTACTTAGTGACTACAGAGGCTCCGCCAACTCATGACTTGCCCAGTTTGCTCTCAACTAGTCACAGTCTCCTAAATTTAAAAGCAGCTGACATTAATTCACAGCCACAAATCTGCCACATTATCAATCTATTACTTCGGGGTTTCTGCCTCTGAAAACAACCAATGGTCATGTCTGACCACAAGTGGTCAGCCTTGACTCCCTGAAGCTGACGGATGAGATCAGGTATGAGGCAGCTTGCTTCGTTGGGTGTGACCCGTTAGAGTTTTCACCCTCTTGTGTCATTTTTTATTTGTTTTTAACCTGTCTTTTAATGTCCGCTCTGTGTGTGTGTGTGTGTGTGTGTGTGTATGTGATAGAAAGAGAGAGAGAGAGTGTGAGTGAGTGCAATTACTTGCACGAATTGTGTACTTTATTAAAAAAAAAAATTCATCCGCTTTGCCCTAATTTTCCCACTTGCCATCAATTAATAATGTGTGTATGTGATTTGGAGTACTGCCGAAACCGGATTACCTTTCGGGGATAGGGTTTTCTGTATCTATCAGGATCTCAGGTTGCAGCCACCCTTCGATAAAAATGTCTCTAATATCCCCTTACATTGAATCCTTAGATTGCAGTGAGTATTTACGCTTTCATTCTGACATTGAAGTCATCATTCTGTGCACAAATTTGACCAGTCAGGCAGAGCGATGAGTTGTGTGATGTCACAAAACCTCCCTGACAATCTCTGACTCTGGACTGTCACTCTGACTGTCATCTCAGACCCAAGGCTTCAAACCCAGCGCTGCACTTCCTCGAGGCACTAGCTTCGCACATGCTAAATTTGATGTTGATCGGACCAATGAGTTTTGAAATAACTGTGTCAGAGACAAACAGTATATACAGAGCGTGTACACGCTTTTAAATGATACCATTAGAGACTGATTTCATACTTGTCCGACTGGCTGCCATATTCCATTTAATTACTTTACGTGTCAATTTGGATCACATGTTGAATCCAATAATACTGTGTCACATGACTGAAGCTTAGTTTGCTCCACTGTAATTGGAACCACGGCCACGCAAAAATATACTTTCACCGGCATCTTAGTCTTAGTTTTCCAAATCAGGCATGATTTTATTCTGACCGCCAAACGTAAACCCCAAGCTTTGATATCTATGATGTCAACTGATTGGCCCAAGATGATACCTTGATGATAATCAGACTATAAAAAAAGTACACAATACCTGGACATCCCTTCAGCAGAGCTGCCTCTCCATAAGATTTGTTGACTTGTCGCCTGGAGCACAGAGAGTGAGTACATACTTAACCAAGCGATCACTGTCTGTTATAGAGCCAGACGGAAGAAAATGGGAGGAGAGGCAAGGTGGGCAGAACTGTGTACACGGATGCGCTCTCCTCCCGGTTGTTTGTCTCAGGAAAACATCTTATCTTGAGCACACCGTGCCAAGTTTGGAACAGGGTAAGAAGGCACACCAGGGTGTGAGGTTACGCAGCGTGCACTGTCGTCCTAGTGTAGCGCACTGAGGAGGGAATCAGAATGGAAATCAGGTCATTGTTGCACTGTGGTGCTTGTTTCCTGGGATGGGGACACCAACTGTTTACAACAATTTGTTAAAATGCAATCAAGGTGTTAAATCTTATAACTACATCTAGAGTGAATGCCATCAGTTAGATTTATTGTTTCTGATTGTTTTGAATATCACGCTACACTCTTAAATTAAATATGTTTCTTCGCAGTGTGAATAACAAAAAAGATAGCGCGTACGTGGGATATAAACAGCCATGTTGTGTGAGCCGATGAATCATCAGGTACAGACCACCTGTTTTGATGACTTATTTGCTGAGCAGCACATTTCAAGTTGTTTGTTCTCTTCCATCAAGCTTAAAATAGTAAAAAAAAATAGCAATGAAAACACTGGCTGGGAGCCTGGTTGTTAAGAAAAAATCATGACTTGCTAAATGGTATCAGGAGGAGACAAGTCTGACAACTAGGTGATAAGAAAGGACTGATGATGAGAGAGTGTTAGTGTTACAAATGAGGTTTGTGACACACAATGAGGTTTACAGGCAATCACTGAAAATACAACTGAAAATAGGACTCCTGTTCAACAAGTATTGGTAAAGCTCTATCTGGATTATATACATAGAACTTCTGTTTATCCTATAGTCGGTACTGCATGTGTTTATGTGCCTGGTTTGCCATTTGGCAGTGTTTACTTCACAAGTTAGTGATACCCTGGGGTGGCGGCATGGCCCGGAGGTAGGGTGGCCGTGTAGTAACCGAAGGGTCGCTGGTTCGATACTCACTTCCCCCGGTGACCATGTTGAAGTGTCCTTGAGCAAGATACTGAGCCCCTAATTGCTCCTAATGGCCCTGTGACGGACCGCCAACCCGTCCAGGGTGAACCCGGATAAGCGGTATAGAAAATGGATGGATGAATGGATGGGTAGTGATACACTGTTAACACTGGTGCATCCTTCACTGCACTAGATGTTTAGTAATAAATATCTCTGTCATATTAACTTGAAAGTTGTCCATCCATCCATCCATCCATCCATCCATTTTTACTGCTTATCCTGTTAAGGGTCGCATGGGGGCAGGAGCCTATCAAAGCTGACACTGAGCGAGAGGCGGGGTTCACCCTGGACAGGTCACCAGTCCATCACAGGGCCAACACATAGAGACAGACAACCATTCACACTCACAGTCACACCTACGGTCAATTTAAAGTATCAATCAGCCTCGTCCCCTCTTGATGTCTTTGGACTGTGGGAGGAAGCTGGAGTACCAGAGAGAACCCACACAGGAACAGGGAGAACATGGAGACTCACACAGAAAGATCCTGTGCTCCAGCCGAAGATTATTTACTTTATAAAAAAATAAATAAAAAGTTTTGTCACCCTGACTGAGGAGATAGGATATGTTCCGTCATGTAGTCCTAGAAAAGCGGTCTATTTTTATTATGAGAAACTTTTTTTTTCATAGTTTTGTTGTATTTTTTTAAATTTCATTTTATCACAATTATAATAATCAAAGGTAATTCTCAGGACATCACAAGAGGCCTTTCTGTATGTCTCAAATCCCCTTAATCCAAATTTTAAACATTTGTACATACAGATTAGATTAGATTAGATCAGATCAGATTAGATTAGACTGGATTAGATAAACTATATCATCAGATTAAATCAGATCATGCTTCATTACTGAGTCAGAAAAATGTATATGTATATCCATTACTTTCAAATATTCCTTTGTTTTTCTGTCATGAGAAATAAGTCAACTGATAGCCCTTCAATGTTTGTTTACTGTGTCACCGCGATCACAGATGAAACAGCCGCATGGGATTTAGCTATTTATAGATTCTATCGCAGCATAAGGCAGAAAGTTAATCACAAGACAGAAAGGTAGCATACCACCAAGCTATAATTACGCCTCCATTGATAATGCCAGGTGATAACTGCTGTAACCCTCAACAGAAACCTCTGGTGTGATGATGAATTTGTGATGCGGAGACTGCCATCTTGTGGTTAAACTGTAAAGATTCAGCAAAAGCAGCTTGGATTGAAATTTGGCCTAAATCTCAAATTGTTTGGAATTCTACTGTTGCACAGATCCACAAGTAGTGATGTGAAAACATCTCGCCACGTAGTGCAATATTTAGTGACGGGTTACAGCAAAGCTGAATACTTAATTCTCTGGTTCGTGTTGGCTCACGACCTCTCTCGCAGTTACAAATCTCGGTAAAACGAGAGCAGTTTGAAAAAAGTGGGCTGTGATACTCTCCAATTATTGTTTCGAATCATTTTTATGTGGCAGAAGAATTGATGTTTCCAGCTGTTCTGTCCGTCCCACTCATCACTGACTCAGCTTCAAAGATGAACTGGTTTGATTTGTTCATTCAAAAGTCTATGAAGATGAATACCAAGATTTAAAAGCGTGCACTCCCTTCGTCCATCCATCCATTTTCTGTACCGCTTGTCCGTTGAGACTCATGGGGGGGCTGGAGCCAAGCTCAAAAAAACACACTTTTTCTGGTTACTCGTAACATTTAGATATGACTGACCCCATCTGAGAGGAATTAATTGAATTACTTGCTTTTGTTTGTCATGATTCACTAGTTTGCACTTAAGTTAAGTGATATTGAGATATGTTACTGAAATTTTGGCCACCATCATTTAAAACATGTAACTGGATCTGCCCCAAAACTCAATAGTTTCCTCCTTGGCTCATGCTACACTCCTCAATAAGGTTGATAAACATCAGTCTTGTAGTTTTTGCAAAATCCTGCTGACAAACTAGAGGCCAAGCAACCTCAGCCAAACTAAGTGTTAAAAAAATTTCCATTTTATATGTTGAATTGTAAAATGATCTTCCCAAAAATTAAATGTGTTCTTTCTTGGCCCTCTACAAAGTTTCGTGGAATTTGTTTTCTTAGTGTTTGGCTTTAACTTAATCCTGCGAACAGATAAATGCCACCAAAAATCATGGTGTAAAAAAACAAAACAAAACAAAACAATGGAAAACGATACAAAAAGAATAATTGATGGTACTCTAGTCTTATTGGACTGTATTTCATGATACATATGGACTCAATACAAAACTGCTATTGTACTCCCTAGAAAAACACCACTATACTAAAGAACCCCCTGCCCTGTTTAAACCAACTATTATGCTCTTTAGAATCTCTATCTTGGACCATGGTGAGGGGATGGGCTGAGACTAATTTTATTAAATATTCATACAAACGCCTGTAGGGGGATGTCCTCCTCCAGGAATCCAAACTATAATATTCATGTTGTCCTCTCCCCGCCTTCTCTCATAGCCTTGTTTTTCTTTTGTTGTGGAAAGTAGGTCAAACAAATGGTTCACAGGGGTAGCCCCAGAAGGTGTTTCTGCACGAGCACACGTCACCTCCAAATCACATGATCGCAGAGATCACCCAGCATTATTCATCAGTTACAACACATGCATTGAAAATCGTGAACATTCCTCTCAGCTTCAGTCAGAGATGTCAGTATCTCTTACACAAGTCGTAGTATCCTTTATCCATTGTTACTGTGAGTAAATGCATACTGAGCAATATTAGCTTCCAATACCAGTCCATTTTAGTGAACAGAGCATCTGTTACTGCTCAGAATGTGAACGCACGTCACATGTACGGCCTCACTTATGTAATTACTCACTTTACATTATGAGAGCCTTCAGGAATTTTGGGGTTTAGGCTGCCTGAGAGTTTCTGTGACACACATTTAGACAAAGAAACCAGATCCATGAACCAAAATGAAATACAGCCATCAACGATTTCATTTACATTCAAGAGTTGGTGATAATCTGTGGGTTTTATTGACATCCAGTATTTTTACCTTCACCAAGGAAGTCATGGTGGAATTTTTCTGTCACCAAGATTACACAAAACTACAAGGAAGATTTTCACCAAAGTTGCTGGAGGGGCGTAGAATGGGACAAGGAAGAGTCTGTTCAATTTTGACCCAGATAAGTCATAATGCCACCAGGTGGCGACAGAAAATTACATGTTCCGTTTTCAGATTACTCCTTATAATAGTGGGTGACCAGATCTATCTCAAATTGGGCCATAAACAACTTAAGAAGATGGTCATGAGAGTGAGCTGACAGTGACGGATGTTACCATCGCGAGGCTGACAATTTGGATATTTCAACATTGAACGCGAAACAGTTGTAATTGGTGGACACAGGAAATGACAGTCACACGACAGTGAAGGCATTTTCTTACTCCATCATGCAAAATTTTAGCGATTATCAGGTTTCATCCCCCTGTCACTTTACAGAACAACACACTTTGACATGGGCCGCTCATCACTTATTTCAGCTTTAATTAGCATCCAAGCAGCAAGTGTCAAGAACCACAAGATGGCCATAGCAGAACTATGCGATCTCTTAGTGCTTTCCAGTTTTAACCTCATCAGCTGTCGTAACAGCTAAGAGCTCATTTCATCGTTATTGTGCTGAATTGTTTCACATAATTGCTAAGAATCAGCGAACTGATTTTGAGTTTAATTCTTCAGTCAGTTCCTTCTTATTCTCAAATTTGTATATCCACTTTTTTTCCTCTCGCCAAAGCCACCAATCCTCTCTCCCTGCAACAGAGAACAATAGCGTTCACTCACTGAGCATCAGCCATGTCTCTATACATCAGTAAACCAAGGCCAGGCAAAGCAATGCAGAGCTTCCTGGGGTGTTTCTCTGCTCATCGATCTGGTTTTTCAAGTTCACCAAGATTCTGTTGCAGCACAGGAACTTGAGGTTTCTCCAAACAATTGGAAGCACAAATAAAAGAGTGAAAGAGCAGGATGTGTATTGAGTTAAAGCTAAACCAGGAAGAGACATTTTAATCAGCAGAGACAAGGAAGTTCCTTTATCTATCTACAATCATTTTCCCTAAGATGTAAATTTTGATGTAAAAATACAGGATGCAAAGTAAGACGTGAGAGTAATGTGCTTCTCATTTTTAATGTGAGAATTCTTGACAATAGAGGTATATTGAATTTTTTTTTCTATCGATAGTTATCTCGAAAATGTTTACGGAGTAAAGAAAAGCCGTGCACCATATTTTCATCAGGAACGCAAGTACAACAAGTGCTACTGGTGACATTTCTCAGCCTTCATCTTTATCAGCTCCACAGGTACTTCCTCTGTCCCTGTACTGCCCTAACACGAGGGAAAAGGGGCCTGAGGTTCTGACACGCTCTTGTGTAATTATTCATCATGCCCATATGATCACATATGCAGTACATGCATATCTACACATGCAAACATGGCACACCACAGCAATTTCTGCAGGATTGTCAGGATTGAGAAGGAAAAACAGAATATCAGAGTATCCTTATGTTCAAAAACAGTTTCTGTATTATTCATTCATTCAGTTGGACACCAAAATCTATGTGAATGATTAGTGAACATGTGACTGAATATCTGATTAATTTGGGTCATGAAGATTATGAATGATTCAAAGCTCTTCGTGAATTAATCAGACTCTCTTTCTTTTCCAGATACATAATAATAAAAGAACAATTGTCACTTGATATACTGTAAAATAAGCATAAAATGACAAAATCCCACTCAGTGGATAAAAAAAAAACCCCCACTGTATTCATTTTTAAGTACAAAGCATAATATTTTTCTACAAGCTACATAAATAAAAGCTCTGGCAAAAATCCCCTCCATATATAACATAAAAAGCATGTGTTTTCTATGTGTAGGAGCCTGACTGAACATGGAGCAATATTTTGTAAAGACACTTGGGCATAAAGTAGCCTTTGTATGTAAGCAATTTCATCTTGGAGGCTTAAAAAGTCTAAAATGACAAAACTGTAGTATGGAATAAAAATCTGCCTCAGTGTTTGTTTTATGAAATCACTTGATAAGGACTCCAGAGAATCACACTGAAATGTACACTTTGATGCATATGTCAGACTTGGGACCCTTACACCTCCAGGCTATGTATAGTAACTGGAGCAGTCTTAATTTTTATTCCACTCTATTATAGGTTATTTTTAGTGTTTGAAAGGAAATTGTATCTTCTCAGTCGCTCACTTCATTACAGTCAATCAAGAGAATGTTTATCATGTAGGAAATCATAGTAAACAGTATGCCCTAATCTCTTTACCTGGGTGTTATTATAAGAGGGGTATTATGATTGCCATGGTTACTTTAATCTGGTTTACATTCGTAATTTTTAGCATGGATTTGCATTAATTCCATCTTAATTTCTCTCAAAAGAAGCACTTGAACAGTGTATTGGCAACTTGCACCTTATTTTTTTATCTCCTCCCATTCTGCACTGCACACATTCCTGTCATAAAAGCCAGGGGCGGACAGGAGGACCGAACCATCGACATGGAGAATATGATGAAAATTGTAATCTTATTAATTAAAGATATCCGCACAAATTTATCCATGATATGCCTCGATATTGATATATTGGAAGTATAACGTTTAAATTGTTTTTTGTGCAACGAGTCTCTTCTGCTAATTATGTGGAACACAGCCGGGAAATGTGTCACCCCCATTTCCCGATAATGGATTCATCGTAACACTGCCATGTTGGATGGAACTGACTGCGGGCGAACTGGCGACCGGACTTCCCAGGAAAGTTTTTACGTTTTCCGTCCTCTTTCGGTCGCTGCAAAATTTGACCTTATTTTAGAGAGTAGTGGAACCTCGTACGGCATTGCTGAACAGTATACATTTTTGGCACTACAACATTGCGGACACCCCGGTCAAACTAAACCGGTGTGACGGGGTCGGAGGAAGGCCACGGATGACCACGGGATTGTTTATGTATCTTTTTGGATCCAATATAGAGTCAGTGCATACGTTATAAATTGATCACCGACAATGAGTGGACCACCGTCGCAACGAC
The DNA here is from genome assembly GCF_037954235.1 of Aulostomus chinensis. Classification (NCBI taxonomy): domain Eukaryota; kingdom Metazoa; phylum Chordata; class Actinopteri; order Syngnathiformes; family Aulostomidae; genus Aulostomus; species Aulostomus chinensis. Next base: position 17,826,381 of record NC_141323.1, on the reverse strand, counting down.
GGCAAACTAATGTCGGTTCGATACTACTGACACAGCAAGAAAACGAATCCCTTTTCAACCACCTTGGCAGGAAATGCATCGTAAGTTTTTTTCCCCCCCCTCATCAAATTGTTGTATGACAACTTAGCTGCTTCAAGAAAACAAGCTAATCCAGCTACATTGTTGTTATGTCTCGATACAGGAGATGAAGCTAGCTGTTTGGAGCAACTTAACGATGTTGTGTGGCTTACGGTTTTCTAGTGTGTATGTTTTCCCGAGAAACATTTTGCGAGCGAAGAGGTTGGTTTGTTTTGACAGCCTAAGCGACGAGGGAGGGCTGGGAGAGAGCGGTCTCCTTTGGGACTTTGACATTTAGGTCATAAAATCAAAGATTCATGCTAGCTTCATCGGCCTGCAAGTTGAAGCTTGAAACACCTGATATCACCCCTGCCGTCACTTCAGCATCTATACTAACAGAGGGGAGTTAGCAGCCGGGGTTTGGCTGTTAAATCAATCAGCGGAATGCATTACTGGCATTACATAACCTAGCCAAACCTGGGTTGTTTTCGGGAAGTGTGTCCACTGAGAAGAATGTGCCTACCAGTCTTAGCTGAGGACAGCGCTGACTATCGAAAAAAAGTCCCCCTAGTGCAGGAGATGTTCTGGGCTTGCCAGTCATAGGGAGTAGCCTGCTGCACCAGTATGACTGCAGACAAGACCACCAGTGCTATGTCACGATTCAATATTGTATGATTGTCACATATTCACTTCAGCTGACTCATTTTTATGGACCAGCGAGCTCACTCACATTTGCAGCTGCATCATGAGGCAACATTAACATCCTTGTAGATCCTCAAAATTTTCCTGTCAGCAGGAGCCAGCACATCTGAATATTCATGAACCATTTCAGGAGGTTAAACTAATTTTAAAAGACTTATTTTGCCTTCCATAGTGGCTTTATCTTTTTACAGCAGCTCACCTCAGCCCCACTCTGGCATGGGATCAGTAGTGCAACACCCAAATTTTGATTGTCTTCATCAAATGAAGCAGGGCATTGGCCTGAAAACTTCATGTAGGCTTCCCACAGGCACTATTGCATAATCAGTTGTCAAAATGTTTAGTATCTTCTTTCTACAGATTGTGTAAATTTTTTTTTAAAAAAGACTATTTTGTCTCACACTGTGACTGTTTTGTGTAAATGAGAAGCATGCATCAGACACATCAGAAATGCCTACTACTTTCAGGTTTTTACATACACGGATGTTGGTTTCTAAAAGGATGTCTGTATCAGTTCACTAAGCTGTGTGTGTGTGACACTGTGTGTGTGTGCGTGCATGCACCTGTTTTTTGTTATCCATTGCAGACCTTTTCTGGTATAAACACCAACCTTATCAGGACCTCAAGTCCCTGTGGGGACCATGAACCTGCCCTAGTGTGGCACAACACAATGCCAGAGTTCCTGGTTAAAGTTAGAATTAAGGTGTGAATTGAGGTTAGGGTGAGGCATTGATTGGTCAGAGTTCGGATGAAGGCTTTGGCCAGGTTGTCCACATGAACGGAAGTCAATGGAATGTCCTAGTAAGGGTAGCTTAATATAATTCACAGATAAATCAATTAAAAGAAAGTTTGTTGCCAGTTTGTTTCATAATATTACTTTTCCTTTCCAATATTTTTCCAAGTAAAAAAATATTGAACTCTTGCTGGTTCCAGACTCCTAAATATCAGGATTTGCTGGTTATTTTGTCATTTATGACTCAAAATAATGTCAATTTTGGTATTTTTGATACATGAACTTTATAAACACATCACTTTGAGCTCATAAGGCATGAGAAAGTTTTTTTTTTGTAATGGTCTTGACATTTATGGCCTAAATGTCTAAGATAAATAAAATTCTATCTATCCATCATATCAATTTTTTTAATTGATAAACATCTTCAGCTGAAGCGGGCGCTGCAGGCTTTGTTGAAAAAGTTTCAAAAAGTCTTCTCTCGGGGAATTTTTTTTTCTCAAAAGTAAAGCCCATCCATCCATTTTGTACCGCTTATCCTGTTAAGAATCGGGGGGGGGCTGGAACCTATCCCAGCTGCCTTCGGGCGAGAGGCGGGGTTCACCCTGGACAGGTCACCAGTCCATCACAGGACCAACACACAGAGACAGACAACCATTCACACTCACAGTCACACCTACGGTCAATTTAGAGTATCAATCAGCCTCGTCCCCTCTTGATGTCTTTGGACTGTGGGAGGAAGCTGGAGTACCAGAGAGAACCCACACAGGAACAGGGAGAACATGCAGACTCCACACAGAAAGATCCGGGGCTCAAACCAGGAACCTTCTTGCTGTGAGGTGACAGTGCTGACCACTGCACCACCAAACTGACCCTCAAAAGTAAAGCCATTTCTTCTATATCTGTGCAGCACTTCTTGAACTAATAATTGTGTTGGGGTCTTTTTTTTTGTCAGTTTTTGCAGTGATACACTTGCCAATGCATATGCTAACAGTGCGATTTGCTTACTCATGCAGCACTAGCTACAGCTCCACTGCATACATGCCACTACTTTTTGGCTGGAGCAGGTTTACCAGGTGAGGGATATATTTGTTTTCTTTTGGATTTCAAGAGTTTCTTCTGCTTTTAAAGTTTTCATAAATTAGCAGTGATGAGTGTTTTAGACTTGAATGTCACCCAGTAATACCAGCCAGAATATTGCTGTTGGATTTCCAGATAAGACCTTGAAGTCAACTGGGTGTCTGTTTACTAACTCGTGCTAAGTTATGCGTTACGTCTTCATGACATTATGACTCTATTTGTCGGGTGTGAAATCTATTCAGTCTGACAGAGCTTGAGTTTCACACAATGATCAGCTTCTCTTTCACAGTTTAGACTTTCACATGGACATCCTCAGCTTACTTCCCCATAGTAATCATAGTTTCCTTTAATTGAGCATAGTAATTGTGGTTAGCTGGAGGTACAGGGAAATGTCTCTTCCTCTTCGTCAGTACAGCTCACTGAACAGCACCGAAGTGTGTGTGTGTGTGTGTGTGTGTGTGTGTGTGTTTTGGCTTCGGAAAGTGTACATTTCCTGTCTCATGACACTCAGACGGACCTATATGTGGTCTCGATGTGGGATGTCCCACCTCCTTCCTTTGCTTGAACACATAGGTTTCTGGGGTGTGTCTCAGTTTCTCTGTAACCTGTTTTGAGAAAAAGACGTCACGTTGTTTCTTTGGCATGCTGGTGTCACTCAGCATATGACAGAGAAACGGAATCAGGAACATTCCTCACAATCCCGCACCCTTGTGTGTCTGTACACGTCTTTGCATGCACAGAGAGTTTAGGAGGGTGTGAGAAAAAACAGGGAGAGGGGGATTGGAATAGACAGACATTGTGTGCCTCCCTGGCCAATCTAATTAGAATTACCCACCAGTGATTTAGCAGCTCGCTGAGTGAGTAATGTACTTAATATGCAGAAAATAGAAGAATCACATAGTCACCTCACTTTGTGCTGTTGTCTTTCACTCAGCCACAGGTCCCTAGTTTGCCATGGACAGCTGGATAAGACCTGATATATTCTGGCTATAAAACGCCGGTTTGTATTCTGGCTAGTTTTTCAAAAGTAGTACATCTTTAGTTGTTGGAGGGAGGAAGAGGAAGTTGATATCTTTTCTCTCGTGTTAAATCTGTCAATTTTGTATCATCTCTGCATATCTGATTTCACGGGGGGGAAATCCAATCATACGTCCCTGATATCACTCTTGTTTCAAGGAAAACAGGTTTTGATAGCACTGTCATCAAGAAACACAACACAACCCACAATCCAAGTGCATCAGCAAGAGCTCTGATTGATGGAGTGTGCTTTACCGTGGAATTTTGAGTTTCCTGTATTCCTGCAAACATTTCAGAGGAAGTTGGCTGGAGAAGGAGGCTGCAGAAACATGATATTTTGCACTTCTGTTGGAAACAATATGAATATGTTTATATTATATATTCACTGACATCAGTTACAAGTCAGTTAGCAGCTACAAAATGTCAGCTGGTTATGAAATGTGAAATTATGTTTGCAAGGACTTGTGGGATGAGTAGTTCCTTTACTCCTTTGACGATTGTGTACACAGTCTTTTACCTTTGCCTTTTTCTCGGCTTTCCTTCCATCGTTTTTGTGCTCGATGAAATATAGCCTTTGGCTTGATTTCATCTTTAAAACTCTTTGTATAAAGAATTTGCTGAAACGTCAATTCAGGAATTAAATGGGAAATTTACTTCCTGAGTGGGATATGGACTAAACCTGGAAGTGACTGGTGCATTCTGCAGCTTTTTTTTCAATTTGTTTTTTTGCAACAGAGCACAGATGAGGAAATGAATAAGATACACATCCATTTGTTGCAGCTATCACGCTTTGACCTTGATTTATAATTTATGACTCACTAAATATTACACGCTTGCTTCGGTTGAATCACACGTGCACAGAGAAAGACAGAGACACACCTTTAAACACACCCTCATTTGCTTTACTCATTGGTATTCCTTGTGCTGTTTTTACCATCAGCAACACTGTCTGGCTGGGTAAAAAGGTGGAAGGGGTCCAATTGACTGTGTGTGTGTGTGTGTGCGTGTGTGTGTGTGCGCGTGCGTGCGTGTGTGCGCGCGAATACAGACTGCCTGATCAGCAGTCCTGTCCTACAGGAAGTCCCGTGGTCAGCCTCCTCCAGTGATTTGTGCTGGAGAAGTGGAACATGATTCCTTCTTTTCTTTATTTCACCCTTTTTTCTGATTTTCTGTTCTTCCATTTCCAAACTCACCTTCTAGTTTGTCTGTTTCTATTCCAAAAAGTCCAAATTGGTGGTCAACATGGAACATAGTTTGATCTCTAGTTTCTCCCACATAAAGCAAAATGTGAGTACTACTCACAGCCCTTTCACACCTGCCTTCTTTGGTCTGGACTATATGTGTCTCCCTGACTGTAGTCCAGTTGTTTGGTCCGGACCATGGTCCTCCTGAACACGTCAGAACCCTGTCTACTTCCATGTGATTCATGTGATGTTCTGCTGAGGTGTGTAAGGAAACAGACGAAATACAGGAAGTGAACAAAAAAACCTTTCTAATTTAACTGGCTTCCACATGCTGTGAGATGGGAAGGAAAGAGGGGCGAGGAAGGGTGGGCGGTTTTTAAATGTGCAACAGAAAGGGGAATAAAAAAGTTAAAAGGAGAACAGGGATATAATTGCAAGAGTAGAAAGTGAGCAGGTTCACGATGTTACTAATGTACAGATTCAGGAAATAAAAAGTTGAAAGGCTCTGACTGAAAGGTCTTTCTGTGATTTGAAGCCACATGGAGGACAGGACGTGAGCTTTTCTGACGTTTGTCTACTGTGTTTGATGAACTTGACAGAATGACAGCGTGAACGTAAACCAGAACAAATCCAAAACATTCGAATTAGCGGCAACTTCTCCTCTGAACTGCGCCGCGGCCACAGAAAGAAAGGTGTGAAAGCGACCTCTGACTGAGCAGGGCGATACAACCAAATCTTCAATCACATGATGGGTTTAGCGTGATTCGGGAAACAGACATGATTAAATGCATTCCAAAAGTAAACAATGTTGTTTTAAGTTTAGTATAGTTCTCCTCATCTTCTCACTGCCATCCATGGGGCTTTTCATGTGATTATTTTGGTCCTCGCAACTTTTTTCTCACACAGTCAGATCATTCGTTAAGTTGTTCAAGCTTGTTTAGTTTTTCTCCTCGTTTTTTGAGGGAGTAAGTAGAAGCCTTTGTTTGGATGCAGCTGTAAATCAGTTGAGTATCGCAGAGGTATGAATCAAGATGGTTCAGCCGTAACTCAGCATCATGGTGATAAAATCTCCGTGTGCACACTGGTGCTAGCTAGCCTGCTTGCTGGCCTCCTCGCCCTGTTTGTGAAGGATAAAGATTGCGGTTGTAACTGCATGGGTGCTCATTTGAGAACAAGAGAATTTATTTGTGTGAGTGTGTTATTGAGTGTGTTTTGATGATGCCATAGTCAGGGCTCCACTTCCTGCGGCATTTGGCCCTGTCAGGAACAATCAGTACTCCATGTGCAGAAGAAACCCCAGGGCCTCCCAGCCTGGACGCCATGAGTATAAAAGAGATTTTTTTTCCAAAAATGCAGTCTTCCCATTATTTTAAGCTTTTGCACCTCCTATCAAAGCCAGAATATTCAATAGGCATCATGCAAGAATAATCATATCTTGTACATGAAGTGCTGAAAACCAAATGACCCCTCTGAGGACATATTTGAAGTCTAATTCAATTGAGTAGTAAAGCACATGCAGTGGATTATACAAATATTGTATTGCAAAGTAATTAAATTAAGCAATACTGAGAGCTTGCTTTATGTTTGAAACTCAATAATTCAAAACGGATGAATTCAGCCAAGTTGGAGGGAGAGAAGATTCATTCATACCGAGTCACAAACGCTGACCATGACGAAACAGTTGTGCTGCATGTGCTCGTGTCGTCGTGTTTGCTCATGGAGGCCGTGCTTGTTTGCCGCCTAATGTTCGTCATGTGATGTAGCCACAATGCTGTTTATTAGTTGTTCACTTACAGCTCCAAAGGCTAAAACATCCTAACGGAATAGATTATAAGCTCTTGCATATCTTGATGGAGGTGTGTGACTCTCCAGTCCTGCTCGCGTTTTGGGATTAAACCGCATTGAGAAGCATTTGGTAAATACAGTATTTCTGAGGCTTGTCAGACAAGACTAAGAACTGTCTTGCATCCTGTCTGCAGAATCATTTAGTGTCAATGATTCACAACGACGACGACAAAAAAAAAAAAAAAAACCCTGTACATGCGCTTAAATCACAGGAACATGTGTTGGATCCTGGGTTGCAGTTTTCGTTGTCCAAAACATCAAGGTACTACTATCAAGTGTCAGGTACTGTTGCCAGTGGTTGTTTCTTCTATCAATATTTGAAGTGGTGATGCTGGTTAAGCTACTCCTCAAACAGTCTAAAACCATAAGGTGAGGACAGACTGCAGGGCATCCAGCTGCACTGGAGAACATATCTGTCAACATCTTCTCAATATTGGGGTCTTTCAGAGCAGGGGGCCACCATGATGAATGTGCATTACTGCATCCTTAATAACTATAATTGCATTTTATTGGAGTAAAACAAACAATGTTATAAAATTTCCATTACCTGCCGATGATTTATGGGGAGACCGCGAAATGTTTTGCGTTAGAATTACATTAAACACTACTTATGTGAGTGATTGCACTCATTCCTGGAAGTACTCAGTTCAAAGTTCAAAGGCATTTCCCGTCTTGATGCTCTGGCTTTCATCTCTACATGATCCTGGACTCCACATTGTGAGAAAACATCAGCAGCTGCCTGTAAAAGCAAGAGGAAGTCTGATCATAGGTGTGTTTGCTTCACTGGCCAGCACAATTAGAGGGGCTCGTGTCTGTGACTTTCTGTCGTTAATTATAATCACCGATGTCTGTCTGTCTGTTCCAGTTGTGGTCTGTGTCAGTGAAATATTTCATCTTGGTAGTCTGACTGGCCCCTGACACTTTTATACAGTGCAATCATTTGTCTGCTTATGAGGCATTTGACATTGATGGATTCTTTTCTGTGGGGGCAGCATGGCTTGGAGGTAGAGTGGCCATCCAGCAACCAAGGGGTCGCTGATTCGATCCTCACTCCCAGGATAGCCTCCAACCCCCCCCCTGTACCCTCAACTGATACAAGGTGTAGAAAATGATTGGCTGGATGGATTCTTTTCTGAAAACTTAGTGATTTGGGTCCCACAGTCACCAACACACAGTCTTAGGATATGTCACAGGGATCTGCGTAACTCTGATGAGCATCAACATATTAAAAAGAAAAAAAATCCTCCATTTAATCATCTGCCGCTGGAGTGTATTTTTATCCAGCGCCCCCCCCCCTTTTTTTTTTTTTCTCAAGAGCTCTTATGATTTAAGATTCAGTACTTAAGTGACAGCAGCAGGTACCAAAGCAGCTCAGCAGTACTCTGATGGAAAGTTCATGGTACGTACGTTATTATCCTTTTGATATGTGGATGGGCTCACCACTCGAGCATGGGAATCATCCACAGGCCACCCACCGGAGGGAATTATCATCTCCCATAGATGAATCGCACCCACCCACATCCACATGCACACTTTGCTCCACTGACGGAGCTACGGCTGGTTACCGGCGATCACTCAAGACTTCAGTATTGGATGGCAGGAGTAAAGAGTTACTTAGACCCGTCAGCCTTTGCTTCCTGTCGTAAGACTAAACTGAGGCTAAAAAGTCATGGGAGGATGAATTTATGGAGCAAGGCTCATTGTTTCTAGTCCTTTTTTTGCCTTACTTGGGTGTGCAGTCTACTGCCCGTTTATGGCCTGCTTGTTAGGAAAAGCTGACATGCTCTTTTTTTTTTTTAGTTTACAAGGACTCAAGATTCATCATTGGGCGTTGACTATTCTTCAGTTTAAGAACACATGCCAGACTTTTCTTAGGATCCTTCGCAGTGATTCGCATTATTTATTGCCTTCTTTTGCCCATTCCATTTGTGTGACCACTGGAAAACCACATAAACAATGCACCATCTATTAAGCCCCACAGAAAAGGCTTGACTGCTTCTCTCTTTCTCTCTCCCTCTCCCTCCAGACGTTGTCGTCAGCAGTGGTCCAGGTGTTCACAGCAGATAGAAACTCCACCTGGAACAAGAGATGTTGTGGGGTAGCCTGTCTGATTAAAGACAACCCCCAGCGATCGTATTTCATCAGAGTCTTTGACATCAGGGTAGGTAAACACACGCCGCTAATGGTACATGAATACCCAGCGGTGGTGTACCACCCTTCAACACTCTCAGTAGAGTTTTATTTTATATGGTACTTAGTGGAATCCATGGGAATGAAAACATTTAATGAACTACAACCATTGATAATGTTTTAATGACATTTATGCATGTCTGGAATGTTGTGTTTGAATTTAACTAACCAATCGAATTGATTTCTTATTCTTCATGGTTTGTTTTTCCACAGGACGGCAAGATGATGTTTGAACAGGAGCTGTACAACAACTTCAGCTTGTATCTCTCCAGAGCGTATTTCATCACATTCTCTGGAGATGTGAGTCGAACACCAAATGTCCCATCACCTTCTTTTTTCTTTTCTTTATTTTTTTTCCTACTTTTGATTCACCGGATTTTGATTTGTTTTCTTTCATCTTTTTTGGAAAACGCAGCTCTCTGCACAGTGAAGTCAGCTCCTAGCTTTTATCTCTCCTTGAATTTTACCACTGTTTGCCATACCGTAGATTTTTCATTTGATTTATTTAAAAAAGAAAAAGGAAAAAGAAAGGAATAAAAGTTTAAACAAAGGTCAACTTGTCCCACAGTGCATTCGGATACATTCAGAACAGCTGCATAATATGTTGTTAAACGTGGCTGATCGCTGGTCTGCTCGCCTGTTGACCCTCCACTGCTGCCACTGTGGGATGGTCAGCAAGCAGGTGGTTTGCTGATAGGTCAAGGGTCAAGCTGACACTGACATTTTAGAGTGTCCTTAACTGTAAAACCATTAAATATGGCTGCCCACGCCATGCTTTCTGTAATCAAAATGAACTAGATTGCACAAACGCTCATAATGTGTCCAAAATTTTGCTGTCAGGTGTAAAAGTACATGTACTTTAAATTTGAAACAGAATCAGCTGTCCACAATGTACACGTCAGTCTTGGTCTGCTGCATCAAAAATGTAATTGCAATGCAAAATACTAGAAACAGAGGAGCGCGTGTGCCGGCTCTGCCTTCCAAAAGATGTTGCTGTCGCCATCTTCCGCTTATTGGGTCGGTCCGGGTCGTGGCGGCAGCAGCCTCAGCAAGGAAGCCCAGGCTGTCCTCTCCCCAGCCACTTCCACCAGCTCTTTCGGGGGAATCCCGAGGCGTTCCCAGGCCAGCCGATAGATATAATCCCTCCAGCGTGTCCTGGGCCGGCTCCGGGGCCTCCTCCCGGTAAGACATGCCTGGAAAACCTCCCGAGGGAGGCGTCCAGGAGGCATCCTCACCAGATGCCCAAACCACTGCAACTGACTCCTCTCGACATGGAGAAGCAGTGGCTTTACTCTCCAAAAGATGTGAAGGCCTTTTATTTTTAAAGCTAAGCCTTCCCATCCTCTAGAACCGGATCTTTGTTTTATGTCATATCTTAAGCATTTTATGTGGCAAGCCTTTTTTTTTTATTTCGGAGCAATAATGTTGCTGGGTACATTGGCTCAGACTCCAGCAGACCATGAGGTATGTGGGATGACAGATTGTGGCGATAAGGCTCCTGAGTGTTCACTGTGTAGAGAGAGAAAAAACTAACATTTTGATGCCGCGACACATGCAAGAATATTCTGCCCCTCATGAGTCAGTCATTGATATATTGTTGTGTAGTTAGAGGGCTCGTCAGGCTGTTACATAACCTGCCAATCAGTGCGCCTCCCTTTGAATTTCACCCACTTAAGCTTTGTACCACTTTGTTCACACAGATGTCTCAAGTGGGCCTGAACTTTGCCAGTGAGGAGGAGGCCAAACGTTTCCGTGGTCAGGTGACAGAGCTACTGGGGAGAAGACAGAGGAAAACTGGTACCAGCTCACTCCAGCTGTTGACTCACCTCTGGACTTACTGACTGATACAGCCCACTGAAAACATGACAGGCTTAGCAAATTAATCTTGTGTTTGAAATAATCTGGCCACAGTAGTGCAATATGACCGTGTTTGTTTTAAGCATCGTTGTCTTTTGTCTCTCTTTTTTAAAAATTTTTTTTATTCAAATTCATAGTCCAGATCATTCGTCTTCATCTTCTGGCAGTGAGTTACAGCTACTGAAACGTGCAACCAAAAAGCTACACCATCTCTACAGTTTCTGCTGTAAAACAGTGGATTAATTGTTTTGATAGTCACACTCAACCACCCCAGAAAAACTCGTTTGACCATCAGACTTTGATCGATTTGTTCCAGTAACATTTGGAAAGTCCAGAAGAGCCACTGAATATTTCAACCTCTCTCAAGTTAGCAGAGGGCTAACCGGTGGTCGCTAGCTTGGCCAGCATGTGTCTTTGCAGAGCATGCTCAGTATGCATTCTCTCAGTAGCAGCAGCAGCAGTGCAGGAATGTTACAACATACCCAAACCCCTGTGAAATGCCTGGAGATTTACCAGGCGTGAATGAGTATTATGAGAACTCGTTTGAATGGGAGGGATGCTCATTTATATGAAAATATGATGCACTGTTGCTTTAAAGGCTCTTGTTTGTAGTTCAAATATGCCCCTGTGTATTCTGTGCAGTAAGTAAATTAATCCCAAACTGGTTCGTCAACCCCAGATCAAGTACATTTCTAAGCTTGTCACGTTTACGGTGCTTAATCACACAAAACTGGGCAAAAAAAAAAGTCTACATTTCAATTTATGGGGGAAAAAAATGCGATTGGTCCTGGATTGATGGTGCATGCAAAACTTTGCTTTTCTTTACCTAAATCTGTCTTTAAACCTCTTTTTTATTTATTTTTTATTTATTTATTTTGCCTGGTTTTGTTTACTATTCCATCTGTTCTTCCTCTGCTTGTCTACTGGGATATCTTCTCAGGTCTCTGAGACTGTAACTGCACATAACACCCCCCCCCCCCCCAAAAAAAAAAACAACTCCTCTCCAGTAGATCCTGATCATCATTGATTAAAAAAAAAAACTCAGCTTAATGGTCACACATTCTTTCTTGCTGTGTGAGTGACACATTTCCTAATAGTCATCTTCAAAGTCATCTTTACGGTCTCGTAATTGTTTTTAATAAGCAAAAACAGGAAGGACAGGATGCATCACAACAGGTTTGGGCCATGTGACAAAATGTGTCCAGCAGAGATTTTACAAGAACGGCAGAGCTACTGTATGTTCTGGAGCGGATATGTTGCAAATCATAGCAGTATCCTGGCATGGTTGCACAAATCATGGAGAATAACGTTGTTTTTAATGACAAGGAGAAGAAGAAAATAGTTCGACGGGAAGCTCATTCTTTAATTGAATGCAATGAACAAATACTGTATCATGCTATAAGCTTATTTGTGTAGTGATATGTGTGATTTTGTCCACATCACACCCCTCCTGTATTACAATGACATACTCTGGCGCTAGTAAACCACTGCTCACTGGCCTAAGGGGGGCACTACAGCCTCAGGTTGAAATGAGCAGGACCTAGGAATGAACAGCTGGGAGAATGACTGCAAAGCATCTTGTCATGAATTGAAAATGGTGATTCGTGTGGCCGACTAAAATCCATGCAAAGCTCTCAGAACATTGATATTTTACCTTAAAATGCGTGCTTTAAATTAATTTTAGAACAAGCCTTGCAAATTGACTTCAGTATGTCAGACCTTCAAAATAACAAACCCTCCATCTGATCTATTCAAGGAAATGAGCTCACGTTCATTTGTGGTCGTGTTCATCCACTCGAACTGAGCCGTTGAACGCTAACACTTCTTAATTCTATGACTTGTCGTCACTCATGAGACCTTGTAGTCATGTGCTCCAGGAAGACTTTCCAACTTTCTCTTGCTTCCTCTCCTGCTGGTCGTTTCCTTCGTGACCCATCAAATGGATCCTACTTTTCATCTTCTTTCCCGCTTCAACCCCTCACCGGGTGCCTCACCTTAACAAGGCTTCCTCGTCTGTTTGACCTCAGTCCAAAGGGCAACATCAGTATTTAGTGTGTGTGTGTGTGTGTGTGTGTGTGTGTGTGTGTGTGTGTGTGTTTTGATCCATTACATCTAATTCCGCGCTTTGTAACATCCTCGGGAGTTTAGTGCTTTGCTCCTTAAATTGTAGGATTTGTTGCCTTGTCTGTGTATGTATATTTACATCTCCAACGAAGTCTGGTTGGTAATTTTTCCAAATAACTTTCCACTTCGTGCAGCAAATGCACAACCCCGCCGAGTCCTAAACCCTCCTCTTTTCTGACGCACTCACACTTTTCACTTCTCACTAACACAGTCCTCCACTTAGCACAGGATTGTAATGATTTCATGTGTCTGTGTGTTCACAGAGAAGAGACGCGACCCTCCAAATGGTATGTTTTCCACTGTTTTCTGCCAATAAATTCAGATGTTAAGAGACAGCAAGCGTCAAACAAGAGGCTGGTAGTCTGCTTGGTGTGCAGGATGGGGTGTAGGAGAATTCAGGGTTTTGTGTCACTTGGCATTTTTAAGTAGCAGCACACTTTTCACATTCTGGTATCCATCATGATGGAATTAAGAAAAAAAGATTAGAACAGGAACACCTTTAAAAAAAAAAATGCATTTACATATTTTAGGAATATATGACCCATTTCAAAGCGCATTCTTAGACTAAGTAGGTTTTAAGAATGCTGTGAAAACCTTAAATATGTGTAGCCAGTATGGAGATTAAAAAAAAAGAACAGCACATTTTAGTGCGCTGTAAATGCGTGTCGCTCCGAAACATTCTGCTGTCCGTCTTTGTGTTTTTGAGTATCAGTGGTTTTCTGAAGTCACAGTTTTAACGTTATGTACCTTAGCACGAAATCACGGTAAAGCACACTTTTGTTTTTGTGTACTAACTGCAAAATTGGTATGTATTCAATTAGCATGGAACTGGGACACAGCTGCAATTGGTTTAGCCCCCCCCCCCACCACCACCACCACCACCACCACCTTCATCCCACTCCTCTCTTTACCGTAGCACTTCTAAAAAAATGACAATGTGGAGAAACAAATCTCTTCCGTATCCTAGTACACATCATTCACACACACACACACATGCACACACACACACACTCCAATTAACTAATCATTTCTCGTTGTTCTGATGCTGTTTTGGCTTCCAATTTTGATAACGCAGAGCGAGCGAGCCGTATTGTTCACAGATTTAGGTTTTTCAGTGCTTGTAATAGTGCACTACACACACACACACACACACACACAGAACAACAGAAGCTTCACTGTGCTCTTCATAGCCTTTCTGGAGTGTTCAATATGGCCTGATCATTGAAACAGATGGAATTAATTTCTGGATATGCACACATTTGTTTTAGAGGCATTACGACGTAGGTGTAGATCAGGGGTGGGCAACCCTGTGCCATGGAGGGCCGTGTGTATGCAGGTTTCCCTTCCAACCAAACACTTTAACAGGTGATTCCACTGATTAACACACCTTCAGCCACAGAAGAGTGTTAATCAGTGGAATCACCTGTTAAAGTGTTTGGTTGGAAGGGAAACCTGCATACACACGGCCCTCCATGGCACAGGATTGCCCACCCCTGGTGTAGATGCAAGAGAACTGATTTTAGATTGACATGTCACATCATTTGACCCAGCTGGCGTGTTGATGAGTCTTTGTATGTGTGTATGCAGTCAGTCCGAGGTCGTAACTGCACAGGTGATGCAAATAAGCTCAGATGCGGAGCATATAATGGAGTAGGACTTCTTTTTTTTTTTGTCTTTGTGTAGCACGTGGTCAGATGCTCTGTACTTGGTATCCTAAGAATATGTTGGTGTCTTTTCAAGATGTCTTCCTTCAAAATCCTTCAGCAAAAAAAAGGATGAAATGTTTATCATATTATAATAATTATAATGATGCACCAAATTGTGCTTCAGTTTCTGTCTTGGATTTGTGACACACGCTGCGTTCTTCTTGTATGAAGGAAGTTATCCATGTTATTTATGTCTCCATTCGTCTGGAGAGACAGTTTGGGTTGCGTCACTGCTGATGTTAGTCTAAACTGTTTTTCCTCCCGATCAATAGTCCTCATCTACCCTTCATCCTCTAACACTTCAAGTCAAGTCTTCATTTGTCTCTCTCTCTCTCTGTCTCTCTCTCTGTCTCTCTCACTCTCTCTCTCCCCATAGATTCATCAGGTCGTAGAAACCCCTGAGATTAATGCAGGATTAGGCATGAACTGGGGTTTATAAATTACGTAAAGTCCAGCAATAAATCCCAGAATAATTTGCCGGGATTATACCCATTCGTGTGTTGTGAAGGGAAAGGGAGGAGATGCCAGTAGATGTGGGTGGAGATGTGGCCCCGGTGAGCCAATCCAAGCGTGACAATCTAACAGCGCGTCCTGCTGGGATGCAAAGTGATGGGGGTGGCGGGGTAGAACATTAGTATTTGAGAAGAGATGCCTGTATGCTTTACAGGGAAACTGAGTGAATCATTTGAATAGAAGAAAAACAGCGGCTGTAATGGAAGTGATGTGAATGGAGGCAGTTTGGCTTGAAAAAGGCTGGCTGGCTCTCGTCTCTTCCGGTGATGCTGCTGGACATCTGCTTCCACAACTCAGGCAGTGTACGGGTCAACACTGCCAGATGTCTGATGAGGATATTACATCGATGAAGCCAGATTGTTGCACCATCTCCACTTGGTGTTTTGGTTGAACCTTTGGCACCTTCTTGACTGTCTTGTCTTTGGGTTTCAGCAAAACAGAAGGCTTGTTTTTTTTGGGGGGGGGGGGGGGTTTGGGGGGGCTGGAATCGATTCTTAATCAAGCAGAGGTGGCCTTTACCTGGGAGGGGAACCTCTTGGATATGTTGCGTGTCCACCATATTTTGTTCCACATTTCCGTCTTGAGTACAACTGAGTACATCAGATCTGCCTGGTGGTTTGGAAGCCACAAAACTGCATTCAAATACTTTTAAACTAGGTTTTTTTCTCAGCGTATCTACCTGAGCTGGCTCCCGCCATACTGCCCATGCCCTGCAGCAGCTTGCAGTTACCATGATGTTCTGCACTACCTTCTTGTCTGCCCCCACTGAAGAACTTGGGTGTGAAGGCAGTGGAGCGACAGTATTGGGTGGAGGTTTAGGCTCAGGTAGCTGCCTGTCGTCTTTACACTGCTTGGTTCTCCCTCAAGATGAGCTTTACCCATCTCTTTGCGACACCACCGCTCAGCTCTCCGTTTACCCCGAAGAGCAGCGAGCTCGCAACTTGTTCAGTAAAATGCTCCTTGATGTCAGTATGACCAGCTGCAGAGCGAGAGACAGCGGGTGTATTTGGGACAAGGTGCGAAGGCGGCGCAGTCGATCGGCGTCACCTTTACCGAGCAAAACGCCAAAGAGTCCCAGTTTTAAAGGTATGTGCTACCTCTGAGAGACTGATGGGAACCACTGAAACAGTGTTAGGGTGATACATCCATGGCCTAACTCAAAATAACGTTAGAGGAGGAAAACAAATCGATACTTGGTGCATTAACTTGTCTGGTTTTTTTTTCCAACAGCGGTGTGACCTCTTGTTGTTTGGCTGAAGGTGTGAGGAAGCTAATGTGATAGCATGTTTGCTGTTTCCTTCATAATGAGTGATAATGTCATGCTTGGGTATAATCATCTTTGTAGTTAAAAAAAAAAAAGAAAGAAATGTATACTCAGCATGATACGACCACATAGACACATGCTAGTCTTAACTATTATGTACCACACACAGAATAAAAACTGCTTTGTGATATAGTTAAGTTAATATGATTTGGAAATACGTCTGTGAAGGTGAAGTCAGTTGAGAATAAATGTGAAAATGTTGTTGGTGATGGCATTTAACCACACTGACCGAACAAGTTCAACCACTCGCTCTTATTCCTCTCCATCTCCGAGACGTTTTACATCTTTGGGAATGAGGCTTTGCTTACTAACAGCTGTGCACTTTAATTAGTTCTGTCATTTCGAAGAGAAATCCCCAGTTCTCTCTGAAGCAGGTGGGATACATAACAGCTGTTAGATAATAGATCACATAACCGAATACTGTTGAGCCCATGATTGAATTTCAGTCTGCAGCGTTTTTTGTGTTTTCGTTGGACTCCATTAAAAAAAAAAAAAAGTCTCTCTGGAAGTATGTAGTTGGAAACCTCACGACCACGTTTTGTCACCATAATCTCCTGTGGCTACTCTTCTTCATCAGTACTGTGTAACGTGTCTAACTCAAGTGTTTGAATCCTTTTCCAGGCCCGACGTTGCCCATGGCCACCGTTGACATTAAAAACCCAGAGGTCAGCAATCTTCAGCGTTTCCATAACAGCTCTCAGGTGAACAACATCGTGCACTCCAGCTTCCCCAAGAGGGAGAAGAAAAGCAAAGGGAAGAAGAAGAGGTTGACCAAGGCCGACATTGGCACACCAAGCAACTTCCAGTAAGTGTCTGGGTCCATACGGTCACAGAGAAGTCATGGAATTTTGGATTCTTGTCCTTTACGGTGACCTCAAAATCTATGGTTCAAGGTTGACGCACAAATCCTTTCAATTTGATATTGACCTGCTTTAACACGTATCCGTGTCGTGTAAAACCACGTAGTTTCTCATTAATTTCAGTTAATATAAACCGGTCAATTTATAGTTTCAGACGATATATACAGTCATGAGAATTGTCCTCATCGGAACGAAAAGATTATGAGAATTGATCGGAAAAAACGCACATGAACCCCAGCTTCTGTAATTATCGATGTCGTTATGCATGCAAATACTTTTCGAGGATCATGTAGTTGTACACTTTCTATTTCAGTTCATAAAGGTGAGTGAAGAGAAACGTCACATCTCCGTTTATCTTCTGGTTTACTGTCATCGTGTTTCCCAGGCAATATATTATCCCCGAAGTCTGGTCCTTGAACATCATCTTGAGGGCGTGTGAATATGTGGGAGGGCGGTCTTTATTCAGACTCCAGTGTTTTCAGTGAAGACCTTCGCTTGTGTCCCTCTTCTTTCTGGGGAATTTGATCTTTTGCATGATCTCATGCGCTACCCCTTTTGTTTTGTCTCGCAGGCACATCGGGCATGTAGGGTGGGATCCAAACACAGGCTTTGACGTAAGTACATGTCACAGCCCGTTTTAATATGTCCGACTGGACACCAACGGGTCATAGTTGATCTGTGTGTCAGTCCAAACCACCAACGGACAGATTTTTCATATTTACTATGAAGCTTTGCTGCTCTGCCAAGTCATCAGTCGGGTTACACAAGGAGATTTGAGAGGGAAGAGAATCAAACCTGCGCCTCCATAATCCGTGGACTCTTTCCCAAAAAGCATCAGTAATTATGCTGAACGCTGGATGACGAGTATGAGATTATGCAGGTCAGGGGACTTGCTGTGTCTCTGCATGAAAAAGAAGATGAATTTCAGATGATTTGCCTTCAGAAGTTAATGCTTTCAAGGACTTAAATTGATTTGAATGGTCGACATCATTCAAATGAAGCTCGATCACCTCTCTAATCCCCTCTCTTAAAGACGGAGCCTAAATGAGCAGGCGGCTTATTTTATATTCTTAATCCGTCCTCGACCCATAATCATTGTAGATAAAACACTGCAAAGTTCCACAATTGAAAGTTTTCCTTTCTTCGTCGAGTTTAAGCCAAGCCTACCCGAACTTTTTCTCTTGGTGGGCCAGTCTTGATAAACCCGAGGATACCTAATGGAGAACTGGTAGAGTAATGTTACCTCACAAAAAAAGAAAACGGCAAATATGGTCAAAATTTTTACTCTTTAATTCATTCAATTATCAGACTATTATTATTATTTTACATCTAGTGGGCCAAATCTATGCTGCGAGTTATCCTTTTTGGCACCAGTTAGCTCTCACATTGACACTTGACCAAGAATTAGGAAGTAATGGCAATATTGAAGTAGAAAGAGAAATGCATTTGTAGCTGGCGAAAAAAGTAGAATTTTTATTAGAAAAACTTAATTATTGAAACTATGGCTTCAGTGGCTTTACTACTTCAACAGTGGCAAAACTTGTAATACCACCCCACACCACCAGATGGTAGCAGCATGGCTGTCATGCAAGGCCTGACTGTGTGTGTGGGTGTGTGTGTGTGTGTGTGTGTTTGTGTTTGTGTGTGGGTGTGTTTGTTTGTGTTTGTGTGTGGGTGTGTGTGTGTGTTTGTGTGTGTGTGTGTATTCTGAAGTCCCAGATCTCACACACATCCATTGTTAAGTGTTTTGATTAGATGCATCTTCCTGTGTATTCTCTTTCCAGTTAAATAACTTGGACCCTGAGCTGAAGAACCTGTTCGATATGTGTGGCATCTCTGAGGCTCAGCTAAAGGACAAGGAGACCTCCAAGGTCATCTACGACTTTATTGAGAAGAAAGGAGGCGTAGAAGCTGTCAAAAATGAGCTACGGAGACAAGGTCAGGCACGCTAACAACTAAAAGTCCTGTTTACTGATACAGTAGCAGTAAATCTGGAAATCATATGAAAAATGTTGAGCTACACTGTTGTGAAATGTGGCCTATGCACCTGTTTTTCAGCGTTTAGAGGGCCAGTTTAAAACAAGCTAACTAGTGTGGTGATTTTATCCCCAGGTCCGCCCAGATGGAGCGGTAGGTTTCTGTGCATGACCTGCTGTGATAGCTCATGACGTGCATGCAGAATTACACTCTGACATGATAAGAATTCAACCACAGTGTGACTTTTTTTTTTTTTTACAGTTATTGAAATGTGCGCTGTTGTTAGATCGACACTCAGTTTTTGCGAGCAAAAGATTTCGACGTTGATACGTAAACAACGTCAGCAAAATATGTACTTAAATCGGCCCAACAAGTACACCCAAGCTGACCAGTAAAATGAGCCATCTGTTGGGCTCTGTCTGTTGTTGTTGTTGTTGTTGTTTTTTTTTTTTTGGTGGGGTGGGTGTCGAGGAATCAGATTTTCCCCTTATCTGACTCTGGATCAGTGTGACAAAATAACTCCAAGCTGCATCAAAATGTTTAACAGACCTACTGCATTTCACATGGCAATCACGTCTTTGCTGTATAACCTCTGTATTAGCATTACATGACGCTACACTTTGAAACTCTCTGGTTTGACATATTTTAACACTTTGCATGTGAATTGATGCTTTTTTTAACACCGTTTTGCAGTAAACTTTCGAAACATGATGTGTGGATGGAGCAGGCCGACGGCTGCTCTCAGCTGATACTGAGCTAGTCAACGACAAACAAACAGAAATGCCTCTTTTATTAGGTGTCCCAACGAGCCCCCCCCCGCCCCCCCCGAAATTTAGAGTGCACCTCTCTTGTGATATTTATGGGATGAAGAGTTTGCAGCGGATTGCAATTCTAACAGGAGAAGAGCTTTATCCATAATATGAAGAATGCTCATTTGAATACTTCAGACTACTTTGGATAAATGTTTTTTTTGTTGTTTTGGGTTTTTGTTTTTGTTTTTGTTTTTTTTTGAGGAAAGAGAAAGAACATACGCATAGATAAAGAGACTCCCTCATTTTATCTGGAGTCTTTATTTGGAACTCGGCATGATTCCGTAGCTGGCTCTTAGGAAGTTGGAATGGATACAGGTGCTGACAAATTACTTGCATCACACAGTTTGGAGTGAAAAGGCTGCCCCCTGTGGATTAATTGTGTAACTGCATGATGCATTAACATGAGGAAGAATTGGGAAACGTAGCAGTGACCTTCAGAACCTTTCCTGAATGTAATGAAGCACTTGGATGACTCACTTGTCAACTCTTGATGATGTTTATTACTCTATATTAACCTTTTGACTTCTCTCTCTCCAGCTCCTCCCCCGCCTCCATCCAGAGGCGGCCCTCCTCCTCCTCCTCCCCCACACCACGGCTCTGCCCCTCCTCCCCCTCCTCCCGCCCGTGGCAGAGGTGCCCCACCGCCTCCTCCACCTTCCAGAGCTCCCATCTCTGCGCCCCCACCTCCCCCTCCATCCCGACCAGGCATGACCGCTCCGCCGCCTCCTCCGCCTAGCCGAGGCTCTCTCCCGCCTCCCCCTCCGCCGGCCCATGCCTCAATTCCCGTGGCGCCTCCTCCGCCACCTCCTCCCCCATCAGTCTCACTGCCATCCAGCACTGGATCAGCACCTCCTCCCCCTCCACCTCCACCACCGCCCGGCCCTCCACCTCCCGCTCCTCCGCTGTCCATGGACACTAACGGAGGGGACGGCGTGCCAGGGAAGTCAGCGCTGCTGAGCCAGATCAGAGAAGGAACCCAGCTGAAGAAGGTGGAGCAGAAAGAGAGGCCGGTGTCCAGCACGGGCAGAGATGCGCTTCTGGACCAAATCAGACAAGGAATCCAACTGAAATCTGTACGTACTGGTAACGTTCCACTCACCTCCTAACTCATTCACCTGTATCCTGACTCTGGCTGTTCTTCTCTGCAGAGGGATGAGAGTATCGACTCGGCGCCTTCCTCTGTGGCCCCATCAGCAGGCATCGTAGGGGCTTTGATGGAGGTGATGCAGAAGAGGAGCAAGGCTATTCACTCGTCAGGTACACGCTCAATCCAGCTTCAGTGAGCCTCCACCATCTTAGTTACTGTTACATCACTGGAGAAACCCTTCATGTGGAATTTAATTGAACCTAATAGTAATAATCCCATTGTGTTTATGTACTAAGTTTATGCTCTCAGATAAATCTCCAGCCATTTTCTTCTGCTTATCCTGTTAAGGGTCTTGGGGGTGGGGGGGGGGGGGCTGGAGCCTATCTCAGTGTCAACGGGTGAGAGGCGTGGTTCACCCTGGACAGGTCACCAGTCCATCACAGGACCAACACATAGAGACAGACAACCATTCACACTCACAGTCACACCTACAGTCAATTTAGAGTATCAATCAGCCTCGTCCCCTCTTGATGTCTTTGGACTGTGGGAGGAAGCTGGAGTACCAGAGAGAACCCACACAGGAACAGGAGAACATGGAGATTCCACACAGAAAGATCCTGTGCTTGAGGCTAAAAACCCTGAACCTTCTTGCTGTGAGGCGACAGTGCTGACCACTGCGCCACCGTGCCGCCCTCAGATAAATATACCCCAAATTATTTTTTAGGGCCTGAGCCAGAAGGTACTTCTGGCGAAGACCCTATTATGTTTGCTCGGCAGAGCAACACATTAGCAGCACTAAAAACACTAAAAACACACACTAAACAGTGTCCCAGGCCCCCCCAACACCCATGAGGCAACTGGGTCAGACGGCCCGGAGCCAGTTTTCACATACACACCCATTCAAAACCTGGTATTATACTGTTCTTGCTCTCAATGAGTGCGCGCTATATGCGCATAATGCGCATAACGCGCATAATCTAATTTGACCCCCTGAACATGCATGAAATTCGCTGAATTTCGGCACAATCGTTCGGTATGTCTCAACATTCACTAATCAAAAACAAAAACGCCACAAAAGTCTATAGCGCCACCTAGGGAGCCACACAAAAAAAAGATAATTTTTTTTAATTTCGCGCACTATAACTCCTCACACAAAACTCCCACAGACATGGGACCAACACCGTTGGACTCGTCTCATCAAGACGAACAATTCTTACACTCTGACCCCTCACCTATCTCCAACAGAATGTCCACAAATTGGACAAAACTGTCAAAATCAGGACTTTTTTTACTCCCCGAACAAAATCTATCTCCTCCTAAACCGTAAATGCCAGGGCTTCCAAACTTTCACACATTACTCTCCCAACTGTGCTGATTAAAAGTTCAGTAAGAATAATATACTACGCGCTCGGTTCGGATTTTATAAGCCCTCAAAGTGGGGGAGACACGTTTCACGCTTACAATGGAAGTCAATGGGGAGGCCGTGTCCTCTCATGGTACATACTCTCGAACAAATGCTTCTCACGTCTATACCATACATCGCACAGCTTTTAAAAACATATCACTGTATTCCTGACAAAAATCCCTACAAAAATATGGTATTTTGTGTTACTTTCCACCAACGTAGGCCGAGTTATTCAGCTTTTACACACTACATTTCTCTTAATCCTCCACTCTCTCCACTCTAGCACAGATCAAAGAAAGTGCAGCGGGGGAGGGGTTCTTAATGGGCCAGCTGGCAGCTCTGCTCTCAGCTCTGCTCTCAGCTCTGACAGAGATGGCAGAGATTTGTTTACTGTAGTCATGGAAACCACAATTGGCACTTCTCTGCCCTCATGTACATACTCTCAAACAAACACTTGTAGCTTCTAAACTAAAACACTCACACCTTCAGAAAACACACCATTGAATTCCTGAGAAAAAAACTCTACGAACTGATTTCTTTACATTACACTTTTGACCAACATATGCAGAGTTATGACTGTGTTTGTCAGTAAAACTGCCAAATCCTCCTCTGCTCTCCACTCTGACAGAGATGGCAGAGAGCGAGCAGAGAAGGGAGGGGCTCTTAAAGGGCCAGCTCTCAGCTCTGCACTCACACTGTGCAGCGCACTGAGGCTCGTATCTTCTAAACTACAAGGCCTAGGGATTTGCCGATTACACCGTTGGATTCGGGCCGGTGTCAAGGACGCGGCCGTAGGCCGCGCGGGGGCTCAGGCCCTAACAACGCTGCTTGCAGCTTTAATTTCTTTTATTATTCACTGTTCACAGAAGTATCCTCCTTCCAGTTTCGGAGCTACCCTCACATCTACTTTCAAATTTTAAATCACGTCATAATCCAACGCTTAAAAGTTGCATCATGGAATCTAGGAATTACTGCACCTCTTGTAACTGCTACTTGAGCAGGGACATCAAGATTCTTTTTCATTCTGCAACGTGTGTTTTCTAACAATACTTTGTCACCCTCATGAGTCAACGTTGTCATTTCACCTTTACCACCAATCTGTTGATCACACTGGAAAGAAGTAGACATCGAGTCAGGTTTCATTTCAGACAGCAGCACATTTGCTCTGCTTTCAGAAGGTTCACCTCATGGCTTCACCCTCCAAAAATAGAGCAGACGCCGAGTTTGTCAGCTCAACATCAAATCTCGAGACTTTACGTCAGCTCCCGCGGGTCAGATGGAACTTTGTTGCCAAAATATAAACTCTCACCACTTCCTCCTCCGTCTCAAACAACCTTGTGATTTCTCGTTTCTATCGTAAGCCTTCAGGTTGAGGAAGCTTCTCTCTGCCCCGAAATAGTCCTTTAAAGTGACCCGAGATGTGTAATGTCTCCTCCTCTCCTCCGCAGATGAGGACGACGACGACGAAGACGACGAGGACTTTGAGGACGATGACGAATGGGAGGACTAGCCACTTTTGTTTTCCTTTCCCCTCCTCAACCCCCAGATGATTATGACACTAAAATCGGTTCTTGTCTTTCTAAAAGGAAATCTTTAATTTCAAATTTATAAATGTAAATGTTCCATCAACTTGCTGTACATGTTTGTTGCCTTCATGCTTTTTTTTTTTTAAATTAATCTGTGCAATACCTCATTTAATCCGTTTAAGTCGGTCACGCTCCTATCTTAGTTTGTTGTGTCGTCATTCTTGTTCGCTCTGTGTTCCGTTGTCTTCAAAGCAAAATCGCTCTTTTTAACCCCCCCCCCCTTTTCCCGTCGCCCTCCTCTCGTCTCTCCTGTTTCTCGCCTCCATCTGTCAGTCGTCTTCCGTGTCTGCTGCCTCCCTTCTCTCGTGTTCTCTCCCTGTCACGCTCGTCTTTTCCCATGTTCCCAGAATAACGTGCAATCTTTACGTCAAGCTGTCTCTTGAACTTTAGAGTTGAATGTTTTGGGGTTTTTGGTTCTTTTTTTTTCTGTTTTGGTCAGTGATTGAAGGGAGCTCCTGCTTGAATAAGTAGCCACAAATCCTTCATCGCGTCATCTATGTTTGTCCGGAGGAGGGGGGGGGAATTGAACTATTTTCATACCCTATTGCTCTGTAGTTTATTTTTGCTTATTCTAATGACCCTAGTTTAGCGCTCATATTTTCTTAAAACAAGTTCAAAAGGAAAAAAAAAAAATAGAAGAAAATCTTTTTTGGAATATTTAGCTTCTTTTGCTGTCGACTGTAAATTTGCTCCAGATTTTGAGTCTTGTTATATTTTTGCACAGAAAGAGGAGACATTTTCAGGTCTGAATGGATCACACGTGTGTATGCTTTAAGAAATGAGGCAAAATACGCTCGGACGTTAAGCATTTTTAACCATTAACACACCGCACTACATAGAGTACACATACATGGTGGTAGCCCACTCTGTCATGGCTGTTCTGCTCTCCGTTGTGAATTTTAGTTCTGTTTTTTTTTGTTTTGTTTTCTTTGTCAGTCACACTACAGATCCAGCTATTGTTTTCTTTTCTTTTGTTTCTTTTTATCTTTTTCTTTTTTTACAGCATCAATTGGAGTCTTGATAAATGCGTACTTGTTGGAATCAGGTCATTCATCTTGTAATACTTGAGGAATAAAGACATTTTAGTTTTACAATCCTGATGCTTACAATGGGTCCATATGCTAAGTTACTGCAAAGAAACTACAGGAGCCAACTCGCGTTCTTCCTGCCGTGCTGCAGTTTAGGAAAACATTTGATCTATGGCATTGTTAGTAGGTATCAGTATTTTCTTGACGAGTGCATAATGAGGTGTAAAATGGGAATTTTTTTTTTTTTTTTTGGTTTTTTTTTTAAATAAAGATCTCAGACAGTGGTCAATTTTCCCTACAATGATGCAGTGATTGAATGTGAAAATTGGTGCACGATGAGGTTAAATAAGCCTGAAAAGTCCTTATTTGAAGGTGTTTAACCTGAGGGTGGATTTGCCACGGCGTCGTCCTCCAGCAAGAGTGAACGACGACTCAGCTGAGACTGTGAATTGTGTTTGGAAATGCAGAGAAAGCGAAGCTAGCGAAAGTAGCCTATTTGTTATTTTGAGCAGATCTTTCATTTATGCCCCGACATGTAGACTTAAAAAAAAAAACAACAACAACCCTTACGTAACAGGAGTAGAAACTTTATAATGAGATGATGTAACTTCTGCTTCATCCCAGCCACTGCACCCGCAGGTATGCTAATATGACATCACGCTAAAGCAAAGCTGAACTCGCTTTAAAATGATATTTCACCCCCCCCCCCCCCCCCAAAAAAAAGTGTCATTTGCACTTCAGTTACTCACTATTTGGTGTTTTGAATTCACACAGATGTTTTTCCACCCCGCATAACTTTTTGGTGACTGCAGAATTCAGAACCCACACACACACATATTTTTAACCTGAAGCACACGGGTGAAAACATCTGGAACTTGAAGATGCTTAAGGCAGTGTTCTTGAAAGGCAAATATTACTTTTACAAAAGCACAAATGTACTGTAGATAAGTTTTAAATGATAATTCATTTTAATATATGTTAGGCCACCTTGACAACTTGTCATACCAGAGTAAAAACCGCAGTAGAGGCAAAATCCTGCTTCTGCTGATCAGGGGTGTTCTTTATTACATTTTAAGCTCAAAACAAACTGGTCGGGGGGGGGGGGGGTTCCTTCCTCCCTCCAAAAATCCCGCAGTGTCACCTGAAATTTTCGCAATGAAGGCCACTCATGACGAACCCTTTAGCTTAGCATTAGCATGGCAGGAATATGAGGGGATTTAATGTTCACAAATTTGGGAAATTCTTAAACTGTTTTTTTTTTTTTATGTGATGTCCTAAAGTTTTGTAAATTAATGATTCAAGCACTTTTTGCCTAACATTGATGGATGGGTTAATAAGTAGAATGTCATTGAGCTGGATTTAAACCTGAGTTCCCCAAAGGCGTATGGCATTAACTGAACATTGTCATGTGAAGGTGTTAAAGTGTCCAGATTATGTATTTATATGAACATTGTGTAAATGCCATGAAGCTGCTTAGGATTTAACGCAAAATTAGTAATGTTGTGTTTTTAATTGGAACTTCTGAAAACAAGCTAGCATCGTACCAACTGGGGGCAGCAACATGGAAGCGCTAATTACTTAGCATGAGCAGGAAGGTTGAAAGAACGAAATCAAAGAGTGGTCGCTGAGATGTTCCTTCGCACTTTAGTAACTCACTATCACTACTGTGACGAACGAAGTGATATTATGGGACAGAAGGGACCGCTGCCAGCTTTTCAGCATTTCATATTTTCGTTTTAATGTTGCTTAAGCTAGCATGTATCATGCTAACATTCCCGCCATAACTCCAACTTACTACGCAACAAAGTTTTTCTTTCTCGTAACGGTTCGCCACTTCAAATGAAAAGATGAACCTTCTTCAACTTTATCTTTGAGAGATAAATTGCCACTTGTCTCATACGGCAATACTGCTAAAAATCTAGCCATGTTTTCATTTCTGTAGGTAACTCGGGTAAATAAGATGTTATGCCAGGTCTCATCATAGAGGCTGGACAAATATGAACTCTTCCATTGTACACTCCAATAAAAGGTTGAAATTAACATTCTTTTGTATTTTGGCCTCCTAATATTTTGATTTTTTTGTAGCATTCGATAGTTCTATATTTCACCCAATGTACCGGGTAGAGAATGACGATGCAAGCGGTGACATCCAGCTTGTGTGTGTCTGACACGGCTGTCTATTCCTGGGAAACAAACAGAAAGATGGAAACCTGCGAGTTTTTATTGGAGTTCATGACTGACGTCAACTCTGTATCGTGGGATTGATCCACACTCATCAGGCGTGTAGTCAACTTTCATTCAATCTAGGGTGCACGTTGCACCTCAACAGTCACGCTTTGAAATCCTTGCTCAGTTGTTATTTTATGTCCACGTGAGCTGGAAAGAATGAGTCAGCGAAATGCTAAAAACGCGTGTAGCCACTGCACAAATGCCTATGGAGACCATAAAATCAGTGTAGCCTGTAAACAACTGTTAAGTTCCATACAGTGTGAAACAAAACAGATGTATGAATACTTTTCCATTTATTTTTAGTTAATGACACCCCTCCAACCCGGTATCATTTCTCTGCTGCAGACCTTTTAAGAGGGATTAGAACAGGTATGGCACTTTCCACGAGTGGCGCAACACGATGTGAGCCATCATAGAGACCGACACAAACACACCAAAGACAGGGGGCTACAACGCGTAGTTTTTTTTTGGTTGTTTTTTAATGCGAACGGCATTATTAAATCTATTCGGTACAATTAACTTCCTTTGAAAAAAATGTTTTAATAATTGCGGCGTCATTTCACGTTGACCGGTCCGATAAATCATTTTGGCTGATGTTGGCTAATCGTGGGTGTGTTGAATTTCGACATATAAGTTGTTTGATATGTGCAAGAAAAATGATATTTTTTCTATATAACATAATTAAGAAAGAGATGCTCTGTACTGAATATTTGGCGAAGTGTATTATTTCAAGACAATGAGATTTACCTTGGAACTTTTGTCATATGTTTTTACAAGCTAAATTTGTGGGATCGATACAAACAATGATTTTAGAACTAATACATATATATATATATATATATATAAAATCGGTCACGCATTGAGTGGTTCATACACGAGCTAGTTGCCTTATAATCTGATCTCTGTTGAGTAAAAGCTGGGATTTAATAACAGTTCAGTTATTGGTGAAATTGCAATTTCATGCACTTGAAACTAGACTTCCTGCAGCTTAAAAGATAGACAAGCGTCCATTTGTGAAACATGCAAGCAGGCATTAAATGCAAATGAACCTCTCACAAAGATGTATAGATTCATGCTGAAGGGACCAGTGCAAGTCCTCCATTCTGAAGTTTTCCAGGGGTTATCTTTCCCCACGGAGTGCGAAAATCTCCGTCCATCCTGAAACAAAGTGTCTTGAATCTTTAATGAGGAGCACCCTGAGTGCAAAGACCACATTGACAAGCAGGAAGTGTCTATATTCATGGCGGATTTTATTGAAAGATTCCTCTATTGGCAGTTTGACAGATATGAGTAAGCGCTGCACCTCCTACAAAGGAGTTTTATTCTCAGGAATGCGTTGTGCATGCTGATCTCTACTTGGGAGGGCCGTTGAGCTGAATGCTCTTCTTAGCATCAATGTTCTCCGCACAGGCTCAGTCGGCTCGAACCAAACCGTCCCACCAGTCTGACTTAAAGTTGGATTTTCTCCATTAAGAAATGTAAAATGTGTCGATTGCTGTTTCTCTCAGTTTTATCCTTTTATTTTCCACAAATCCTCTTCTACTTCTACTCAGTGGTTTGTGTGCTTTCAACCTTTCTTCTCTACAGGAAACTATTGCGAAGCGTAACCTGTCCCAGATGTTCCAGCATCTTTTTGTTCTGCTTTTTTTTTTTTTTGGGATTAGCAAATAAATATCATCCTGAAATCTGCAGAGCCTTTGAGAGGTCATAGACAGAAAAAAGAAAAAGAAAAAAATCTTGTGGCCACAATATGTGTCTTGTTCCCGTGCAGATAATTGTTTGTTTGTTTTTTTAAACAAGGTGTATTTTATGCTTAAAATTTGATCAAATTTAGGGAACAAATAACTACTAGTGTCCAAAAATGTTTTAAAGTGAGGGAAGAAGTTTAATATGGAGGCCAAAAAAATTGATCGCAATGAGGGAACGAGTTTTATATCATGACCAGAATTTAATTTGGGGGATTAAATTACATTTTGTTGCCAAATATTGACTAAAATAAAGGAAAAAGTTACATCTCAAGGCCCCCCCCCCCCCCCAAAAAAAACTTAATTGAGGGAACAAGTTACAACTCGCAGCCAAAATGATTAAAATGACGGATCGAGACAAGTCTTGTTGTCCTGCGGTCGATGACGCTGTAACACATCCTGTCTGTGGCTCCATTAATAACTTTTCTTTGCCGTCACGCGTTGGGAATCGCTCTGATCAGTCGGCGGGGTGTGAATGTGGTGGTGTGGGAATATGCATCACAAAAAGTTGATGACTCACTGATTAAAAAAATAAAAAAATAGAACACTGGCGACACTGAGTGTGGTTCTGCATAGCAGCTTTATCCTTGGCTTTTAAATGGACAAGAACAAAAAAAAAAAAAACACAACCCAACAATCTACATACTTTAACGGGCAGGACAACGACTACGTTTAGAAATTAACATATAATTCAAGCAACAACAACAAAAAAACACACGATATTTACAAGTTTACAAGAAAACAGTGGGTTGAGAAATGTATCGGTAAACAGCTCCGACTCCATTTTTTAATTTCAAAATCAGAATACAGACGATGATCAATTATGTATAAAAAAAAAAAAATCTAAAGCGTTATTCAAATGTAAATCTATTATAGCAGTGCAAATTTCCAGTAATTCCAGCAGGTTTTCGTCACCTTGTGCTTTCACCATCCTTGGCCTCTCCATCACTATTTCCATTTCCATGGCAACAAATAGACCTCTTATTTCCATTCCATTATCGGAGATGATGTGGGAGTTCCACCTGCAAAAAGAACAATGTTATCAATTTTATTTACATCTCTGAGTTGCATTTGAACATTAATTTTTTCTGAAAACAGTGACAGTAAAGACATTTGCATGACAGAAGTTGCCCAACATTAGCTTTCTTTATTTGTAGTCACTGCATTTATGCTTTAAAAGTCATACAATTGATGTTCATCATAACCTTAAGTGTCTTAAATATTTCTTTCCCACGAGTTTATTTTGTTGCGACCATCCAAAATCCGGAGTAAAAAAAAATCCGTCGGTTTGAGTTCGAGGCGACCCGTGGCGGCGCTGACTTCCAGGGTGGCCTGCAACATTGTATAAATGCAACTTGTAGGCAAGTAAGAAGATTTTGGGACTTCCTGGGGTCTGTTTATAGTCAACCAATCACAGTTGAGCAGGCTTCGAGCAGGTTAACTATCGCATTGCCTGAATGCAATCTTGCAACACATCTGGTCTGATGACAGTTTAGCTTTTGAGTGGATTCACGTTCATCGTCCTCAACTCTAAACCTCATTCTCAGATCTCTAGTTTCTAAACGGACAGAAACTTTAGCTGGTTTCCCCCGCAGAGGAAGGAAATGTTGGTAATGTTAACAATAATAGCTCCGAGTCCAACTTCAGCCAAAAGGAGCTCAGCTAGCAGCAGAGGCAGCAGTGGAGGTGGTCCCCTGCTGCTGTGAGGTTTAGCGATGCTCTTCAGCGTGCCTGAGCTTTACCGAGTGATGATTCATGTTCCTGTTGCCTCCCTATGGTCTAAAACTAGTATACTCATTTTTGTCTGTCTTGGTTTGAAAATCAGCAGATACTTGGTATCCATACAGGATTGCAAAATGTGGTATTTCTTGACATGGACTGGTGAACTGCTGGTGATGTGCTTCTTTGATGGTGTTTGTGCGCTGTGCGGTCGGCGTGTGCTTTGTTAACATATCCTATCTGTCTTTATCATGGCCCTGCTGAGGGGTTTCTATAAATACCAGCTCTAAGTGTGGGGAATTTCACAGCTAAGAGACTCCTCTATCTGAGGACAGAGCTGATTTTCCACTGAAATGATGAAACAAGAAGAAGTCGTACTAGAGGTCTTGAAGGAACACGACACCCTTCCTCTGTGTGCGCCCCGGGGAGCTGAGACCTGCTGGCAGCTAGTTAGCTTAGCACAATGAACGGAAGTGGATGGGAATTCAAAGGTCATCTCTTTTCTTGAATGACCTTTGACCGTATTTATATAGCTTGGGGTTGTTGTTGTTGTTTTTTTTCCAAATAATGATTTAAAATGACCAAATATTGTAATTTTAGAATTAAACCCATTTGAGGAACTACTTTCCTCTCAAAACAACTGGGCGAAGTGATTTCCCGAAGCACTTCAAAAAGCTCTGTTGTAACTGAAGTCAACAAAACAAAACTTAGTTGACGACTACAACAGCAACTGCTCCTACTAATCATGGCAAATTTTGTCGGAGAGGATGAGAAGGATTGCCTCTGGACAAAGATCCTGAGCTTGATTTTGGTTGCTTTGGGCAGTGGTATGCTAATACTTCTATGCGCTCACTAACTAGCGGTCTCTGTAAAGCCTTTCCCACCGACAGGGAACAGGTTCAAGGCTCATTCGCAAATATTTTGACCCTTTTTAAGCATTCGCATTGAAAATTAATGGGGAAAAAAACCAAACGAGGTTCTTTTCTTTGTTTCCATGTCGGTTTATCTTGTCCTTTCTGAGGTGACTGTGTTGGCTTTTGTGTTGCTTCTCTCTTGTGGTCGAAGCATTGTGTTCATGCCACATTGCTGGCTAGTGGTGTGCAGTCATTTGGACGCCAGCCACCGTGTAGAAACAGAACATGCCATGTCAGCCACAGAGATGACTCAGACACAACTGGCTCTGTGTCATCCTTGTCTAAATTTAAACCTCCCCGCTCAGTTCGCCTGCAAAAATCACAAGTACGTCGCTTGATTGCTAAATAGTGCTTAAACAAAGGGTGGTCTTCTTTCCTGACGTTGCTCTCCGGTTCAAACCGGAGAGCAACGTCTCCATTCACCTGTCTCAGGTTGCGGATGCTGCTGTTGCGGATGGACTCCATCAGCTGGTCGTGAGCTGACCTCATCGGCGTGGAAGGCCTGCTGCCCTCCTCCCCTTTCCTCTCTACCATCACAGGCCTCAAAGCGTTCTTCAGCTCCTTCAAGATGCAGGTTGTCTCGTCCTTCCCCGACTTCCCCTTCTTCCCTTTCTTCCCTTTCATCTTCGTTGCCTTCTTGCTGCCCGCCTCGTGGGCTTTGATCACCTCTGCAATCATCCTGGTTGGCTTCCTCTTCTCTTGATACGTGGGAGGCATCGGTGCAGAAGGCGGTGGGGGAGGAGGTGGAGGAGGTGGTGGCGGTGGCGGTGGTGGTGGGGGAGGTGGTGCAGGAGGAGTCTGTTTTTTAGCCAGGTCGCTGCGGGGAAGTTTGGGTGAGGACCAAGGAGAGGCTCTGGGTGAGTTGTAAGGTGATGAAATCGGTGTTCCTCTCTAGAGAAAAACACACGTGGAGAATTAAGGCTCAAAATTACAGCCAGTGATGCGGTCCAATCTCCTTCTGTGACATATTTGTACCAGTGCTGTGGTTCGGGGATTGACGGCTCCTTCCAGTAACCCCTGTTGCTGCAGCTGCCTCTGCTCCTGCAGTCGTTTCTGCCTCTGACGGTCCTGGTTCCTGGTGAGGATCCCTGTCATGCTCATCCTGGGACCGGGGAGGTTAAACTGGTAACCCAACTTAATCAAGGTGTAATTTTCCCTCAGAATCTTCACCATCTCCATCTCCACCTGAGGGGTTCCAGTTTGAGGAAGGGAAACGGTGTTTAAGAAGAACAGATGAAATATAGACCAAAAAAGAAAACAAAGACAGAAACCAACCTGCCCTCCACACATGTGTCTCTGATTGTGGAACCGGAGCTCGGTGAGGGTGTTGTTTCCCGGAAGTGCTTGAACTAGCGCCATCACCCCTTTCCCAGTCACATAGTTGGACTCTATATTGAGACTGACGATGGACGTGTTCTCCCGCAGCATCTTTGCGATAGCCAGAGCCACGGGGTCGTCAGCGTGAGTGTTCGCAAGACTAAAGATCCGCACGTGTGTGTTGGACCGCAGAGCTTCGGCAAATCGGATGAGGGTCTCCTAAAAAAGGGGGGGGGGGGGTATTAGCATTAAGATTTGACAACTTTACTGAAGATGGAATTTTATCCTTTAAATATAGTCTCTTCACTGCCATTGAATGTAACCACAGTTCAATGGCCAAAAAACAACAACAAGAAAACACCCTTCATGGTGTTGATTTAGAGCACCATGCCTCTTCATTTGAACGTCTTCCGTTACATAACCATGTGGGAGATGACAGGTTCTAAAAATAAGCTGGCGTACAATCAAAAGATACTGCATGTCTGTCACCCTCCAAACTTTTCCACGCCTTAAAAACCCACAACAAATTCCTTCTTTTTTTCTTTTTTTTTTTTGTTGGATGAATCGATTTTTGCGAATAAATTCCCCTTCCGTCCCAACAACTGGCCCCATTCCTATGCGTACACTTTTTTCTTGAGCGCTTTCGTCCCCCGTTCAGAGTCAGACACAGGAAGCGATTTGGAACTCTTCGGCCCTGACATCCATTACTCACAGAGACTTAAATGTCTCAAGAGGTGTGCACAATAGACGCCAGGAGCAAAACTAAGGGGTTAAAAAAGGGCCATAGAACGTAAGAGCATATTTGTGCTTCAAGACATTTCATGAATGGGGCCCAATATTTCCTCCCATTTGTCACATCGTCCACCTGTACGTTTTTATGCACGTATTTCACTCATCGGACGAGCTTGCGTCGGAGCACACCTACGAAGCGGACTTACGTGTGTGAAATGTTAGCATACACATTTCTTCTCAAACATTGGCATGACATCACCGATTTTATTTCTAAAAACATCTCACCCATGTGTGATTGAAGGTGATTAATGCAGGTATTGAAATCATATTTCCTCTATTCAAGCACTGAATGAAAAAAGTATCCCCCATGAAACCGAAGTAAATTGGCGATGATTAAAAAAAAACAATTTCTAATTTGCCTCTTAAATCAGTATTTCAGTGAAAAATACAACGCGTTCTTATAATTTCAGCCCAGAATCGACAAATATTTATATAAACAAACCTCGCTTATAAAAAAGTGCAAATAATGTTAAAATGATTGAAATATATCTTGAGGATGTGAAGAATTCCTAACGTGAGGATGGACGATATGAGCCCTTATGAAGATCAAACTAATTAAAAAAAACGTTTGTTTGTTTTATCATTTGTCATTTCAGGGTAAACAAACGCAGGTTAGGTGTGTCAAAGCCCAGTTATATTTAGCTGGGTCAGTTCCCTGGTATTTACAACAGCTGTGGTACACTAAATAGAACCCAGCCATAATTAATTTTATCAGTCACACCTGTGTCCAGCTGGCTGCTGAGCCAAGGGCTTGAATTAGCCTTCGTGCTAATGAGCCGTAATAAACTATTACTGATCATGCGGCCGTCACGTTACTCGGCCCGTACCTGTTTGATGTCGTCGATGTTATTTAGATTAACCTCTGTGAGTTCAGGGTCGTCATTGAGAACTTGTTGGAGAGCTTCGTCAACAATAGTGGGGTTTCCAGTCATGTTGGGGTCAGCAGGTGGAGGGGGAGGGGTCAATCTCATAGGCTCCACCCTCTGTGGCCTGAGCAGCTTTGGGACCTCCAGCTGTGACGTTACAGGCCCAGAATTCTTCAAGGGTTCCGCTTTTGTTTTTTCTTCTTCTTCTGCTTCCTCCTCCTCCTCCTCCTCTTCCTCCTCCTCTTCCTCCTCCTCTTCTGTTACGGCTTCCTCACTCTCCTCTTCCTCTTCTTCATCCTCATCATCCTCATCCTCTTCCTCCTCATCTACGTCCGGTTGTGTTTCACGCTCTTTCTCGTTTTCATTGTCTTTTTCATCCTCATCCTCACTATTTCTTTCTGTCATGCTCTCATCCTCCTCTTCACCTTCATCCTGCATTGCATAAAATTCGTTAGTATTGTTTTTTTAAAAGACAAATTTCTTTAAAACCAACGTAACACTTGGCAATTAAAAACAAACTCGTATTTATATTTTTTTCCATCTTTTCAGAGCTCTAAACAACTTTTTTTTTTTTTTGGATCATCTCTCCTGAATTCTGAGGAAAGCCGTGCTTATAATTGCCTTTTAAATACCGTTAGTTTAAGAAAATAAACCAAACTTATGAGATGAAAGAAACCTGTTTAATTAACGCCGTTGTAAAGAAACTTTATTGTTTGAGATAAAGTTTGTTCACGCGAGATCATTTATCCCAGTACCCCAAGGTAAACTGACCGGTTTGGGACTCCCTCCACATATTTCATCTTCCAGCAGTTTCCGTGTCTCGTTCTCCCAGTATTTCATGAGGGCCTCCCTGCTGAAGGTGCCAGTTGGGGTCTTGTCCGTCTGGTCTCTCTGTCTGAGTCCAATAGGCACGTTGGCATCGGGATCAATGTCCGCCAACTCCTTCTCCAGCTCAGCCAGCTCTTCAGGGCTGAGGGAAGCCAAGAGCTCGTCCTCGTCAACATCTTCATACTTACTCAGCTCTCGGCGGTACCCGAAACAACTCATGGTCCAAAATATGATGAGTGCAGACCGGTTAGAGTCAGTTGAGCTACCCCAGAAAGATCACTTATTAAGTTGCATTGACTTTTTGTGGACACCAAAATGAAAAATAGAGATTCCAACAAATGACCAGATCCACTCTCAGCTCACAGGAGGTCCAGAGATGTAAGGGATCACTGGAGATTCAGAATCCACTTGAGTTGGTCCTTGGTGGGGAAAAGGGTTTGAACATACTGGGTCCAGCCTGATGTGGTTCTGCTGTGAAGGAGAGCGTGTATGTGTGTGCGTGTGTGTGTGCGTGTGTGTGTGTGATGGTGTCCTCGCCTCTCTAATCTCCCCAGCTGCTGTTCAGGCCTTAAGAGAGGGATCAGAGGGGAACGTACTCAAGCGTGGGCCCCATGATGCACCGTCTTTTTTGGGAGGCACTGCCCTGAGAGACAGAGCTACAAAAAGCATCTGAGCTCAGAGACTGTTGCCTGTCAACATAGCAGTCTGTCAGCAATGCCTGAGTGGCTTTGTTCATGGCCAAAAAAGACCAACTGGATCCAACATAGAACCCAGAACATAGAACCAGAGAGCCCACCAGAGATAGTCTATCTGTTATTTAAGAAAATGGCTCCAGTTCTGCTCATCACATCTCATTTCTCGATATTTTCTGTTGTGCTGGAGGATTTGCAACTTCAAGATAGATGTTGGATTCTCGGTAACGAATGTACAGTTAATGTTTGAGGAGGAGGAGTTTTCCTTTATCATCAAATCAAAGGATATTTTGTCATATTTGAATATATTTACATTTTTGACATATTTATCACATATTCCTGTTCTTTGGCATATTTCTTAAATACGTATACTCATTATTCTCGTGTAAAAATTGAGTTCGGTTTTCTGTGAAATCAGGGTTGAAAAATAAAATATACAATTCATGCTTTTGGTACAGCTCAAAAATATAATTTCAAAGAATATCTTCACATTTGTTTCTTATGAATTAATGTAAATATATTATGGCTATCTATTAGTACATATATTAATTCTATAGACATTTATTAATCCTGTCACCATCCCCAACATGGATTTGAAGGAACAAGATATATCTTGCTTTTTATTTTTCAAACTCAGAGCAATAAATACAACAATAATCCACTTTATTCTATATGTAATAATCTATATGACACTGTAAAGTGTAGGGTTAATGCATGGAAGGTAATAACAAATCAGACTCGGTGTTATAGTTATGTAAAATATGGATTTATAGATTTTACTTAATTTTACAGGTTTTGGATCAGTCAGCGTTTTTGGAAAAAGTCACAAATACTTCATTGCTTTTAGATCCCAAATAAAGGTGACGGAAACAATTAAGGATTGACAATATTCATTGAAATATACATTCGAAAAAAAAAAAAACTAAAAAGAAAAACGGTAGGAAATAAAACAGACTTCAGCCACCGTACACAGTTGACATAAAGACGCCTGCATGTGTTTCACATTTATATTTTGCACACTGAGTACTACACTTGTTGTATCAATCTGTTCTATTCAGCATCTGGTTTGTCGTATTCTCAGGGCGGTCGGTAAATCACAGAATGCACTTTTAGTGTATGGTACAAAGAGAGCACAGCAGCACGCATAATAATTCTCTCCACAAGGTTTGAGTAGGATGGATTTAATATCTAACAGTAGTTCCACACAAAAGCAACAAAATGGCCCCTACCTTGTTGTCATGGACACCAAGGGGAATTAATAGAATGTGTTTCAGGCGGTGGGACAGAGGTCGTACTCCCTGTAGGTCAGGTAGTTCTTTAGTCTGGGAGGAAAGGGGACACCGGCCATGGTCTCAGGATCATTCAGCATCCTCAGGCTCATGTGACCCCTGATTACCAGCCGGCACA
This sequence comes from Aulostomus chinensis, assembly GCF_037954235.1. NCBI lineage: Eukaryota > Metazoa > Chordata > Actinopteri > Syngnathiformes > Aulostomidae > Aulostomus > Aulostomus chinensis. The sequence goes on along the minus strand of NC_141323.1, from coordinate 17,788,791 downwards.
AGTGCTGCAGAGACCGGGGCTTGCCTGGGGACACAAAACGTAAGCCTTAGTTACTCCTCTTTTTTTTTTTTTGCTCTTGTTTTTGTTTGTTTGTTTTTAACTGAGCTATAGCTTCACAGTTTTACTCAGTATATCAGCAATGTCCTCCCACTCTGGCGTCCTCTCCAGGATTATTTTGAGGTTTGGACAGATGTTGACGCGGCTCACGTAGTCCAAGAGCATCCTCACGACACTGCCCACCAGATGAGCCAGCCATGACACTGATACAAACTCACAGAACTGAACAAAGAAAAGAATCAGAGATTTGATTCGATTAAAAATGTTGATTTATTGGTTGGCTGAGGATGTGTCCGCCAAAGTTGACTCTTACTGAGATGACGTTCGGTTGCTGGTAAATGCGGTACGCTTGATTATGGAGGTCAATCCAGGTGCTATCCAGTTCTTCACCATTACCATGGCAACATTGGAAACACCTGCCAAGATATAAAATAATATATAACAGTCAATTTTGGTGTTTGAATAAGTCCAGAAGTTTGATCCAACTTCTGAGGTGGAGCTCTTGCATTTATAAGTATTTCAGATTAAGATATTCAAAACTAATTAAACTAAATTATCAAGACATTAAATAACTATTTTGTTGCTATATCAAAGAAATCTGTGTACTGTTTTGCAGAGCTCCAGCAGAGGATCTTTCTGTGTGAGTCTCCATGTTCTCCCTGTTCCTGTGTGGGTTCTCTCTGGTACTCCAGCTTCCTCCCACAGTCCAAAGACATCAAGAGGGGACGAGGCTGATTGATACTCTAAATTGACCGTAGGTGTGGCTGTGAGTGTGAATGGTTGTCTGTCTCTATGTGTTGGCCCTGTGATGGACTGGTGACCTGTCCAGGGTGAACCCCGCCTCTCGCCCGAAGGCAGCTGTGATAGGCTCCAGCCCCCCCCCCCCCGACCCTTAAAATGGATGGATGGATGTTTTTCAAAGGATGTGTAGCTAACAGCTAATCAAGGTGAGCAAGCAAGTGAAGCCACAGTCCATCCCATCTCAAAATGCTACTTTGTACCTAAAAAGGTGATGGTGACAGTGTAGCATTCTGCCCAGAGGCTATTTAGTACAGCAGGACATACTTGAACAGTATAAAAACTTTACAAATTGCGCGGATATATGGTTTTGCTGGAGCTAATTTGTGCCGTATGGTCTTGCAGCTGCTGACAGTGAGCTAAGCTAGCTGTAATTACAGGCTGACGGGTCATTTGAAGAAAAGCAGCATTTGAAAATGATGTATAATTTTGGGTATCCTGGCTTTCAATATTTTTAACCCTGATTTATGATTGCAATTTATGATTGCTTGGTGTAATCAACAGAAAAATGGCGACCTGCCTCCCCAGTTTTTGAGTGTCGACAATGAATGAATTTGACAGCTGGCCTGTTTCTTTAACATAGCACCGACGGATCGTATGCAGTATGTCAGCACATTTGTCCTGTAACAGGGGCTAAAAGTACTTGTAAGCCTGATATCCACTGTTGAGCAGCAGTCGCAGCATGGCGCGATCCCTCAGGCTGTACTGCAGGGCTGTTGGGAACACGGTGTCACTGATCACTCTGAAGTAACAGTTCACCTCCGCTCCATAGGACAGCAACAGTTGCACCAGCTCATACCTGGATAGAAAGGTCAAAGGTCGCCGCAACACAACAAGGGAGCTCCTGCTTTACCTTTATCATATTTAGAGTGAATACAGACACACGTTGCACCTTTCAGCTCTAATGGCAACCAGGATGCATCTCAGTGGGTCCAAGTCAGTTCTCGCTCCAGCTGCCAGTAACATCTCGGCACAGGTCAGGTCCCCGTTGGAAACCGTGAAGTAAAGAGGTGTTTTCCTGAGGTCTCCGTAGTTCTCTGTTAAAAAAAAAGTGCCACAGGAATTATTTATTTCTGTTAGCATCCCAATGAGTTCCCTTAACCAAAAGCTAACCGGATTTTTACATCGTATTTCGATCGACGTCTTCAACAAGCTCTGCGGCGAACAAAAGATTTACACTTTTTTCTTGTTGCAAGATCTTCACTCGTACGATTTTGAAAGCATCAGTGCAAAGCTGTTATACTCTGAACAAATTATAAAGGCGCATGACTGAAACTTCCCCACATTTCTTTGCACTCGGTTTTGCAGTTCTGTTTTTGGTGTGATGACATTTAATACCTGCAACAACTTCTGTAGTCTCATTTCGTCATTTGTTAGCAACTGCCGTTTTAAGACATTTCATAAATGGCTTTGAAATCCCCCCCAAATGGTAATTATTGGCTTGATTTATGAATAGAATAAAATTTTGAAGTTTCCTAAGCTTGTGTTAAACCACTCAGAAAAAAAAAAAAAACTACTGAAGTAGAGATGAGGGGACCAGATGCTCTTCTTAATTTGGGATTTTAGCAAAGTCCTCCTCCAATTCTTTCAAGTAACATTTGGTAAGTGAACAGGTTTGTGCTTTGGAAGCTTAAGGTTTTCAAATCATACTTGTGTGCTCTAAATTTTGGACCAGGATTAGCTCGCAAAATATTTGTGATGTCATCCACAACGCTTATTTCTCTGCTCCTTCAAATCACTTTTACCAAGAAATGTGATTTTCTGTCAAACCCCGCACAAGAAAGCTTCAACGTTCGACTGTAGGAAGAAGAAGAAAAACATCTTTTTGGCAGCAGGAGGACTTTAGCGAGTGATGTCTTCGAATGTCTCATGACATGAATGCAGTCATCCTCCATATTCAGGTCTGTTTGCATCCTTTGAGATGTGTGTGATACCAGAGATGTGTGTTTCCAGCAGAGCGTTGACATTGTATCCTCTCTGGATAAGCAGGTCCAGACACTCAACCTGCCCACCATCAGCTGCTGAGTGGATGGGACTCTGCCCTGAGAGACGGATGGCTCTCTTGGTGGTGAGGGGGATGAGAGTCCTCAAGGCTCTATACAACAAGAGCACACACACGCGCACACACACACACACACACGCGCGCACACACACGAACAGAGTGAGGTATACAAACTGTGACAAACATGCTAGAAGAAGAAAATGGTTGACAGGGAAAACACGTTCATGAGATTGTGGTTTTGTGTTATTCAGAGACAGAAATGACAAATGTGAGAAACAGACAACTCTTTGTGGAAATTGCAAATTGAAAACACTGCAGCGCTGTGAGGTGAAGCGAGTCATGTTTCAGTCTGCAGCTTAATCACTCTGGCTGCAGGATAGGAGGGAAAGAATGTTAATTTGTCTTGAGTAATGTCTATTTCGGTACTGGGACTTTTAAATTTCAGATACTGTTAAGTTCATTGTATGAGAATATTGTCTTTTTTTTTTTCTTCATCCAGTTTAGAGGGTTGTCACAACATGAAGTTCAGCTCACAGAATGTGTCCCTCGTAGGCGGCCCTGTGGATGGGCAGCTGGCAGGCGTAGCTAGCTACATTTGGGTTGGCTCCGTGTTGCAGCAACAGTTCAATACAATCCAGGTTCCCAGATCCAGCAGCATCATATAGGACTGTGTCTCCATTGTTGGCCTTGGCGTTCACATCCCCACCTAGTGGAGCAGAGGGACACTACATCACTGGGCATAGTGACACTGAAGGAATGTGTGGTAACGCCATTAAAGCGTGTTACCATGCTGTACAAGTACTTCCAACGCATCAGTGTTGCCGTATTCAGCTGCAATTCCCAGAGGTGTCACCCCATGACCGTCTCTCGCGTTCACTTTAGCTCCATGGCGAAGCAGCAGCATGAGGATAACGGGACACCCCACCTGAGACCAGAAATATGAAGGAGTGAATGTATCTCAAAAGTTTGGGCTAAGTTCTATTTCTTACTCGATGTTGTGCTGGTCACCTTTGCAGCTTCATGAGTGGCCGTCCATTTAGTGAGACACAACTGCTCCACGAAGGCCCCACCCATAATGAGAGCTAACACCATGTCATAGGAACTCTGCCTCACTGCTACAAAGCACAAATTTACATGCATAACACGCTTTAAAAAGGATTTTTCTCACTGATACGTTTGAAATTCAACACAATTCCAGATGAATGTGTTGCTGAAAAGACATCAAGGGCAGCCGGAACCATTTGGAGGGAATTATTATCATTATTCTCTCAAAACAATCATGTGTTTTAGGGTTGAAACACGTTCACGAAATGGTCACAAAAACCAGACGGAGACAAAATTTATGCAGAATATTGTTTGACCTGCATGGGTTGCTACAATGAAGGCCTGTAACCTCTATGTCGCACCTCCTAAAAAGTAATACTTGTTTTCGTAATATTGCAAACCAGGAAATGGACTCGGCTTCATGGTCAATCAGTGGGAAACTAAAACATTTTCATATTGCACAAAAAAAATATGTATTATAATAATACCTCCCAGGTTGCAGGTAAAACAGGAAATGGCACATAACCTAGCAACGCAAGATCTGCAAAGTTTGTAACCCATTATTTGGCACTGACACACAAAATTGCACAACAAACTCATACTTTTGAGTATCGGCCAAAAAAAAAGTCTTCTTTAAAGGAGAGTCGATAAGCAGCAACAGAAGATTTAAACTTTTGATGTTGTTTCATTGCCTGTCCACCATTATTACTTGACTATAATCGAGGCTATAATGAAGCGTTACTTAATGACTTAATAACACTGATTTACCGAGGAGCAGAGGGGACTCGTTCCTGTTGTTGGTGTTGTGTGGTGAAGCTCCATGCTGCAGCAGTAACCTAACATTTTCCACCCGGCCGGCCTCAGCTGCCAGAGTCAGAGGTGTGTCTCCGACATCCGTCTGCTCCTCCAGGGTCAAATCTGTGGACGTCAACACAGCTACACACACACACACACACACACACACACAACAGGTACAAAATGTTGGAATAACATAGTCTCTCCAGTCTTCACGTATCAACAGAAATGATTTTTATCTATTTTTTTCAGAGATTTGGCACCCCTTCTGTTGCGGCGAGATCTCACCATGCAAGACCTCAAGCAGGGTCTCTCGCTGGGGCTGCACAGCCGCAGCATGCAGAGGCAACCACCCCCTGATGTCAGTCTCTCTGAAGGCCGACACACAACCCGACAGCCCCTGCAGAGCAGACACATCACCTGTGGAGACACAACCAAGCGCACAGGGAAGTACCCACACAACTGTAGATATACACAGAGAGCAGTGAGTTCATGCGAGTAGAGACGCGTGTGTGCGCACCAGCACTTCCAAGAAAAACAATTAAGGATTTAATGTTAATTCATGGGTCTTTTTCTCTTACCTTTCTGAATGGAAGCCATTATCTTCATGAAGTCATCACTACTGTGTTCCTTTCTATGAACCACAGGAGAGCAGAGTTTCAATTGAAAAGATTTCACTCAAAAAAATAGGAAAGACCTTTAATCCTTTTATATGACAAAACGTGGTTTTGAACAGAACCTGCAGCAGGACATTTTAAGGCATTTTAGCTTCATAAGATGAATGAGAGAGACCGGAGGCAGTAGGAGCCAGCCCAAATAAGCAACTATAATCTCTCGCGCCCCCCCCCCCCCCCCCCCCCCCAAAAAACCTGTCCAAATTTGTAAGTGATTTCCAGTCAAATAAACCCAACTCATTAAGCGGATTTGGCAACACTGTCTACACAAAATAAATGGAAGTGAGATACAAAGACTGCCTGGAAAACCCTCACAGGTAAAAAGTGAAAGAAGCGCGGCCTGAGTTAAGTAAATTTCAAGTAAACATAACTGCGCAACTGACTGCTACACGCTAGTCGGTGAGCAGTTTTAGCAGACGTCTGCCAAAAGTCATCAAAAATACTTTTCTCTCTAAGGCATTGCCTTAATTTACGGGTTGTGCGTAATATACTATCGAATCAGCTAATGATTTATTTATGCTAACACTTACCATTTACTACCATTCATTGTGCTAAGCTAACTAGCGGTCAATAGTTCTTAGCTCCTGAATCAACGCACAAAGGAGAGAAGGGAATCTATCCTCGAGTCTGGCTCTGGAGAGGGCAGCATATCACGCTATTTCCCAAAAAGTTGATACGATCCTTAAAGACTTTTGCTTCTTTTTTTTTCCAAATAAATGAATTTTAACCCATACGAAATCCAAAGCGAAGTATTTTCAACATATAGATGAATTATTTATACCCGTTAATTTGTAGAGAACACGACAGATTGTAGGAATCTTGAATGCTTTCTCGGATGGCAAACTCGATGAGTTCCTCATTTATGTCTTCCTGCTCATCCATCTCTAAATAAAGACACAAACAGATGAATGCGTTTCCCCGGGGCTTCTCTTATTTTAATATTCTGTTATCATAAACAGTAACGTGCACAAAATAGGTTGCATTTGCCTTGTGACACATAACATGTGACTTGCACGTAATTTTCTCCGCTGCATGCAAGGCTTGAAATGACATCTCGCGTGTTTTTATTAGTATAAATCCGTCATACGTGAGACGACACTTCAAATGTAAGTCATGTTAGTCAAATCAATCCGTCTCACCTGTTGATCTGACTGTGTGTGCCCTCGAGCGCTTTGAGCTCACAGCTCTCGTGCTTTTGTTTTGCGGGTTCCTGAGCACAAGTCTGGGTTATATTTAGATGTGACCTGCTTTAAAGGACCTGACTCAGCTCAGCCTGTCATGTTTTCCCTCCCAGTTCCAGTGGACAAAGTACTGCTTCTCCGATTGCTACACACTCGTAAACAAAACACATGTAAACAAAACACATGTAAACAAAACACATGTAAACAAAACACGTTACGTGTTTGCGAGATCACATCGAAATGTATTTGCACCCACGTTTACAAAAAAAAGTTCTCATGATTAGGTTCACATGTGCCACTTGACTCCGCTCGATTCGTTTCTGCCGCATGCTCGATCCTTTTTCTGCAACATCTCCTTAGTCGTATTGATTTGATATTGGAAATCAATAAGGGATAATGGCTTTTCATCATGATGCAAGCACTTTCTCCAGATGTACACACACACACTTTGTATCCTGAATCTTGGATAAAATGTTGGAATGTTACATGTAAATAAATGACAAAAACAAAGGGTTAAATATGTAAATGACCGTAGGTTTGGGGGTCCAAACTTCCAACATCCCAGCTTCACTTTCTAGACAACAGCTTGGGGAATAACTTTGACATATTCCAAGCGAAATATTCCTTCAAGAGAACAAGCAGACACTTTCTACTGATGAACAAATTGGTACGTGGGAGTTTATGGAAAAGTCTCAGACAGCGTCAGTGTGTGACACTGTGACTCAGCCTGTAGGCGGCCTCTCCGCCACGTCAAAAGACTCGATCAGTCTGTCTGGAGGGAAGCAGACTGCCGGCCCATCCTCAAGTTTCACTACAGGCTTGGACATTACACACATACACACATACACACACACACACACACACACACACACGCACGCACATCCACATGCTGTTAGCTCTGGTTTTGGACTGATAACACGGACTTTCATGCGTTGGATTTGAGCAATCTTGGATTCCTGCTCCATATGAGGAAGAAAGTAAGTCTGAATTCATGTTTGTTCTTTACACAGCAAAGCTGGTCTACAATGTATTGATTAATATAGTGAGGCAGCTACACAAAAAACAAGTCTTGGCAAATATATGCGCCTGGTTTCTCATTAATAATTCTAAAAAAAGAAAAAATGAGTAATAATAATGACACTACAGATCAAAAAAACAAAAACCTCAATCGGACATTGTTGCTTGTAGCAAGTGAAATAATGACTAATAATAATGATAGGATTATAAGATTTGAAATAAGATTATGTTGGCTTCAAAGCAAAGCATTGGCATGTACATTGATAAATTATTCTGTCATATTCAGTGCAATCTCATTTATTTATGTAAAGCCAAATATAGTTGGCAAGACATTGTTTTTTGGCAGATCCGCATTCTCACTCGTGTTGTGCTTGTTAAAGATCCACTCGGCTGAATATCGGAATTTCAAATTTTCCCATTTTTTTCAGATATTATTTCGGCGTTTGTGCAATGGGACGGGAAAGTGTCAGGATTTCATTTTTGAACAAATAGAAGCATATTCACACGAGTGAAAAATAAACAAAATGTGGATTTGAAAAATGATGCTGTGACATCCCAGCACGTTTATAGGCTGGTGATGGTTTACCCGCTCCGACTGAAAGCGCACATGGACGCACTTCGCTTTCATTCAGCGTGCTTGATTAGCTGGATCAGCTCATATCCATCCTCATGGCCACGTGTAATTTCTGTTCATTTCTAAAGCTAATGATATATTTATATATTTTACGAGAAACCTTTGAAAGCCTGGCTGCCACGCTGACGACTTTGAAGTCTTAACGATAGCTCATATCAGAGCTCATTTTATGTTTCACAGTAAAAGGTTTTCCTCTTCAAAGTAGCTGTTGCAAACGTTCCCAATTACTTTGTGCCTGCGGTATTATGGCATTTTTAGAGGATGTAATGATTAGACAAAAAAAAAAGAAAAAAAAGAAATAAGAGTGAATTAAACCATTTCTTATTTGGCCAAAGGAGATATATTCACTGTAACTGATGATACATTCAGATATTCCATGTGATGAAGGCAAATATACAATTCAATATACTCAGGGAATAGAAGTTATATTCAGGGAATTTTTCTAAAAGAGCAGGACTATAAATTGAAACAGAGATAAACTTCGACTTGTAGTTGGCGGCCGTCTGCCTGAACCAGGTGATTAGGTCATGTTTTTTTGTTAGTACAATCATGTAAAGACTATCAGGCTGCTGGAGCAGAGAGTCAGAGAACAACCCATTGAATTCAGTGTCAGGTCCATGTAACAAAATTTTTAAAAAACAACGATGAATTTGGCTGAGGTAGCAGCCTCTAGTTTTGATTTTTAGTATTGTTGGTACGGGTGAATTTGACCTTCGCCTGCATGTTTAGGTAGGCCATCAGATCACTTATATACATGTACACACTGACTACAGCAATGCAGTATATTATACTTGCCCTTTTTCCATCCCACAGATCTTGAAAGCACCTTGTCTCTTCTTGAGTCTGTTCACAAGTTTGAATCTCTGCTCTGGAAAGTTTGGGACGCCGATAACTGATGATGTGAGCAAGCTGTCGTTATTGGTGAGTGTAGCAATGCTGATACGTGTCACATTTACATTGGGTTAATAATTAGAACCCGCCAACAATATGTTTTAAATACCTTCTTCTCATTAGAAGCAGAATATCCCCTCGGATTATGAGATTCCTCTTCATTACATACCCAAAGAAGTGGTACGTTCGAATTACAAGAACGCACAAACGGTCAAACGCTTTGAAATATAAGTTTTGAAGGAAACGTGTTTCCTTTATTTCAGGCTGGCACGTGCTGGGTGGTTTTAAACATCTACCCTTTGGAGCAGAGTCTTCGGAAGCTTGCCAACATGTTTGGCACCATCTCCTCCAACAAAGAAAACATCATTGTCTTCATTGCAATGCTGAAGAGTTTACGCTTCACCTTTGACCACGAGGAGCTCGTACGTAATCAAACGCAGCTTGTTCTCGTTTAGGGTTGTCACTTCAATCACGTGTGTGTATTCTCGTTACTGTAACGTGTCTGGAAATTCCTCACGCCGGATCTTTATGTGCATAATTGGGTTGTTTAAAGATAAATTGTTGTTTTAACCACCAGGAAACAGCGATGCAAGTCTTCCAGTGTCACTACCAGGATGGGAGCTTGATGTCTGGCCTTTACTTCGACTACATCAAAGATGTCTTAAACACTGCAGCTCAAGGAACATCCGGCTTCTCGTGCAAACCGCCACCCTGCCGTAATTCACCTCAAACACCAGGTTCATCAATATTTGGCTTTATTTTTAATCCGATTGTTGTGGACAAGGGACAAGGACACACAGGGATCAAACATCAAATTAAACAAAGCAAAATTCGCTTCAAAGCAAGTTTTTTATGCTTCTCGTTTTTTTTATAAGCCTCCCAAGTTTTACCACTTGATATCTCAAATGAGAAACAAACTGGAAGCTCAGATCCCACCAACAGCGCTTCCTGTGGTTCGACAGATAATGATCCATGGAATCGGTTTGCCCGCGATCAGATTTCCAAAGTGTAACTCGAGTCAGACAATTTACCAATAACGTCTCCTTCTTCCAGGGGGGCAGGAAGGTCGGGGATACAGCTCCAAAAGAACTCCCTTGCTTCTGACTTTTATTCCAGTCACAGCATGTGTTGTTCTTATCGTGTGGCTGGTGAGTAAGTGAACCAAATACTCTTCAAATTAAACTGAATTTGTTGCATTCTGATACATAAAGAGAATTAACAGTCATAGAAAAATGTAAACAATTGAATTTGACAAGTATCATTATTATTTTGTTAAATACCTTTACCTTTGTCCCACACTTTAGCTTAAGGCTTGCTATTGCTAATCTACCACTACTCACACTGAACCTTTCCTGTGTGTTTCGTGCTAATTGGGATATGTTTGCTAAACTAGCATAACCAAATAGCTGCTAAACATTAGCACGCTGTCATATTAAGCATATTAGCATTCAAATGGATCCATTTGAATGCTAATACATAATGTGTCAAATGTTACAATGCAGTTATAGGATTAACATAATAGCGGGGCAGTGTTAGCATATTAGCATTAAAATGTAGCCCGTTTAGAGCTGAAATCTCTGTACGATATAGTTTTGGAATCTTTCACAGCCGTTTTAAAAAGCCGTTTCGCTGCTATGCTTTGTGTATTGGAAAACATTTGCAACAACCCTTTAGACAGCTAATTGACTTATTTATGCACCCGCCTCAAAAAAATACATTTAAATGGCACAGTAACAGTTTGTTCTCTTGCTCTCACAATTTTTCCCCCCTCTTCGTCATTTCAGCATCACTTACACAGAATCTGATGTTCTGCCATTTTAGAAATTTACATTGATGTATACCCCAATTTATAGTGGTACCCTGTTGTTTTTAACACAATGAGAAACCTAAGAACCCCCCATAAAACTGTCCTTAATGGTGACTTCTGCTCTGAGTCTCTGTGGGTTATAGGCCTGTTTTAGTGAGCACTTCCAGGAAGGAAATCCTTGTTAAGTTAATAACTGCTCATCAAATATTCAGTAGTACTTTCAGGCTCCTCTATTACCTCACCTAATGATGTCCACTCCACAGATTTAGTATGTCCATCTGAACAAACTGTCAAGAGAAAACACAGTTTAATTGTATTCTATTTCATTTTATCTTTAGGTCAGGTCTGGAAGGCTTTTACCAGCGTGCTGCACTGAAAATGTCCAAATAGCACCTTCTGAAGCGATTCCAACCGTGTCTATCTCCATCCCACTTCAAACACTCGCCCACGCCGCTGATGCTCAGCCAGAGGGGGAGGCGATCCCTGAACATGAAAGTGGATGAAGAGTGATCAATAAAGAAGAGAGGGGGGAAAAAAATCTGTACAGGAGAGAAACAACGAACTCTCCATGTTGTTGGCAGCTGGATGAACGAGTGTGGTCTGACGCTCTGAGTGCACGGACCTGTTATGAGAGAGGGCTCACCTGTTGTGAAGGCAGGTGTTTCATAATATTCCCCAGGCACTTCTAACACCTAACCAGAGGAGGGTTTTTGTTGTTTTGTTTTGTTTTTGGAATTAGAGGGAGAGCTCTCTGAATAATGGCTTATGTGCCAAGATGGAGACTGAGACCGTCATTCCTGCCAGTCTGGAGCTGCATCATTGGAGCCTCGAATTGTAAAATCGCTGGAATGATTCCGCATTTTTCAAGAAGACTTCATAATATTCTGAAATGGGAAGCTCTGTCATCAGTTTCGATGGCTCTTTGGCTCCTGGAGACTTTCATAGTAACGGGTGACTACTCCTGTCCATACATTCTGAGGGTCTGCAAAGAAGCCTAACCCTATAGTCAAACAAAATAAATGGTTATTACTATATCTTAAAGTAAATGAATGCATGAGAAGGAAAAGGATGGCCGAGGAAGCTGCATTTTGAGCTGCTGCTCAAGTCTTCAACTTGTTGTTGACATTATTATGATCTGTCATCCATCACAAAGTACAAACCTGCTGGTTGCAAACAACACGCTCAGCAGTTCAACAAGTGTCCCACTTTGTGTATCAGAGATCTGACCAGATGGCAGATCGCCACGGCCAGAGGCACTTTCAATCCCTTCATTGTGTTTAATAGCTGTTGCCCAGTGATGTATAGCTGCTGCTCAACCGCAGTGAGTGTGTTGGAGTTTTTAATGTCTTATTCACTGAGTCAATCATGTTCAGTCATGAGAACATGACTCTCCTGAGTGTGAGCGCTCATCTACTGTATGTGTCAGAGAGAGAGGGAGCGAGAGCGAGGGAGGGAGCAAGAGATCGGACAGACGGGATGAGGGCAATCCAGATAGATGGACGGACGGACGGATGAGCTCAGTGAGGAGCATAAGGGGGGCTTGTTCTCGCCACAAAAGAACTGGCCGTAGGCTGGAGGAAATGCCAGTTACAAACACGACTGATGTCGACAGATCCCTATGAATCAACAGCCGAAGAATCTTTCCAGACCGCAGGCTATGTGGCCACATCTTCGGAGGATGGTTAGTATTTCAATAACAGTTTTCTGTATTTTGAATGATTTAATTCCACTCCACTGAAACACGGACACACACTTTCATTAAAATGTACAAAAAGTCTACACTTTACCGTGGTATTTGTTGTCTTTTTGGTGACCAATCTGTACGATTATCATTTTCTTTTCTTTTTTTTTTGTCAAAATGGTATATTTGTATTTAATTTGAGATATTTTAACTTATTTCTGTTGCAAACAATTTACAAAATGTCATGAAAATTTCCAGTGTTATTTTTTTTAAAATAGCACTCATTCCATTTGTGAATACATGGGGTGAACAACATACTGTGAGCATATTAAAATAGTTGTATTTTTCAACTGCACGCAATACAGTTTTCCCCTTTTTTGTCATGATTTGCACAACTCTTCATCCAGCTTTTTTTTTTCTTGAATTTACGGTATTTTGGGAAGATTTGGCATCATCTTTTTTTTTTTTAATTTATTTTGCATTTAAATCGCCTCCATGACTTCCACTGATCAACCCATTCTTTGGGTTTTATTTAAAAAAAAAAAAAAAATTCTACCTGAGCAAATTTATCTAGTCAATTTAAAATCATGGATGTGACATGGGTGGTTGGGCATTATATTATTTATTCAATTAAGGATAATTCATCCTGAAATAATTCAAATAAAAAGGATAAATATGTTCTTGGTCAGAAGAGAATCCATTATTCAAATGAGAGGAAAAGGGAGTATAATGAAAACTAACAATGAATAATAGGGCAAAATAAAAGCATAGAAATAAGAATAAGGTCTAAGATGACAAGGGAAATTAAGCCTGCATTGGGTGACATGAATGTGTACAGAGGGGAATATGTATTGATGTAGTTATTCGTTTCGATATCCATGCTGTTTGTTTATAAAATCTATGTACAAGCACACATCTCTATTGTCATTCCTGACGCTTTCAAAAATGTATACCTCACGGCATTGAGCACAGGGTTTTAATTTTGATTTATCCTTTTTTTTTTTTTTTAAATGACTCTTTAACATTATCTAGGAGTACAGATCTCCCTGATGTTGACCAAAACACAGTGATTTGGGGTTATAAACCTTGTGTGGACATACTGAATTAACAATATTCATGACACAATTCATTCAATTTAAAATGACATCATAAACAGTTTGATCCATACTGAGGTTCTTTCTGCTCCACTGCTATAACGAGTCTTAAATCAGTGCTTTTATTTTATAAACAAAGTTCCGCCGGAAGTTTTCGGACTTTTGTTTTGGAAAGCCGCTAACTAGCGGTCGCCATTATTCTTCCTGGCTTGACGTTCGAAAGATAGACGGTTTAATAGTTTTAAATATTATATTACGAGAGAAACTGCAGCATTACCATTGCTTCTCTGCCGTCGGGTTATTGACTCATGAATTAGCGACACACCGTGCGTCCAGAATGGAGAAACGATCCGAGGCTGTCGGTAAGTTGCTAAGCTAACGTTAGCAAGCTAACAGCAGATGCCGCCGAGGACTGTGGTCAAAAAATAAGATGCAGTGCAATAAAACTGTTGCCTTAAACTGAGTGTGAGCTACAAATCGCAGTCCGACGTGTGTGTTGCTCGTTCTGGTTCGGTTATCTGGGAGAATATGAAGTTGATTGTCAGCTAACGAGTAAGAGCGAGCGATGAGCGTGCTGCTTATCAAACTGAACAATCTCTCGGCATCGAATGTCCAGATCGACCACTACATCGTGTAACGTCAACCAGGACCATTCAGCTATTACGCTGACCACACGAGCGGCTTCAAGTGCCTTTCTTCCTTAATGGGTAACCGTTTGGCGCTCATTCGCTTCACGACTGCTCGGGCACGCGCAGACGGGCACAGTTCGGACCTGTTTGAAGAACCTCATCCACCGTGATGGGCGCGCGTCTGTAGCGCCCCCAGGAGCAGCTTCTGAATTCATCAGCTCGACGGTTAATTGGAAACACACACACACACACACACACATACCTTTACATACATTCACATTGTACTGAATTGGTCATTGCAGACCTCGCTGCTGGTTTCCTTTTTAGAGCTGCAGTAACGAGACCTTACACACGTTTTCTGTTTGTAATGTCTCCAATAAGCCATGATCACAGTTGGAAACAACTAGGAACTATACCTAATTGCCTTGTCCAAAATTAAGCTTTGTATGTACATAAAGAATTCTCGTGCTATGTCTTTTCTCCTGAGCAATAAAAACAACAACCATATAAAAATGTAGGTGAAAAACTTTGATTTGAAGTAAATTCCCCGTCTCTTTTCAGCATTCAGTTGTATAATCACTGTTAAAACCAACCTATTCACTACAATGTGAGTGTATGTAAAGGTGTGTGTGTGTTTCCTGTTAACCATGGAGCTGATTCAGTAGAATATGACATGCAACAGTCCACTTGTTTATATATCACTAGAACATAACCCATGGATGTGATTGCTGCACGTATGTTTCTTCTGATAGGAGGAGCTCTTCCTCTGGCCTCCCTCCGTTTGATGGCGTCCCCACTGCAGCTGACGTATTCGTACATATGGCAGGTCATACGGCAGAGAAACGTCAAGCAGTATGGGAAGGTGGAGGAGTTTGTCACCATGGTGACGCAGACGGTTCCTGAGCTCATGAGTTACAAGCAGACTGCTCAGCTCGTCTTGGGATTGAGAGCAAGGGTTAGTGTTTGTTTTTGTTTTTAATTCATCTATATATCTATTTATATATATAAATATGAATACATTTTGATATCTCTTGATGTGAAATAACTGCTGATATAAAAAGGCCTGAAATTATGAAATCTTATGAACTGGTTGTATCAGTAGTCCATAATTCTTTGTTTCCAAGTGTTATCCTGTTGTTTCAGCAAAAGTTTGATTTTTTTTTTTTAAGAACGTTTATATAAGCCAAGAGTACGACAGCAAATAAACCTACTATATTCTTTGTTCATAAGGGTTTTTATATGGACGTGTCCTCCTGTTCTAGATCATTTTGGATTTACTCCATAAAGAGGGCCCACCAGATTCCCGCACAATTCAAGCGCTCATAAATAAGTTGAAGGTCTCTGCGTCTTTAGGGGTAAGTGTGCAAATATTTTCTTCCAAACAAGTCATCTGTCTATATTGAGTGTTGAAGACAAAACCAAATAAAACCTGAGTTTGTCTCTGTGACACAGAAGGACCCAGAAGTGGATAAATCTCAAACTAACTTCATGGTGCTGGTCCAGAATCTGCTGAAAAATCCCACCGAGAGGAAGCGCTTCTTCAAGGTGTCTCTTCACATGCTAATTTTGAGTAATATGAAGAGCAGTTCAACACACAAATACAAAAGATCTTTCCTCTTGACCAGAGTTAGTAGCCTTCACAGACTGAAGGACACGGTGTTGTTAATCTCTCTGCAGGAAGTGTTCCCTCTTCAGTACGGCCCAAAGTTTGACACAGCGCTGCAGACTCTGACTGCAGGCCTGGTGTGCAAGTTGGAGCAACTTCTCCCTGTTCCCAATCTGTCCCAGGTATGCTCTCGAGCTGCTGATATTCTGAGATATACTGGAAAAGACCAAACTCGAAAACATGCACAGCAAACTTCAAACTTCACTTTCCATTTCTTGTCTCTCAATCCCAGCTCGGTTCTATGCTGTCATCAGAGCCCACTGGCTTGGAAGCGTTTGGGGGCTTCATCCCTGATGCTGGGGACCTGAAGGTCCTCCTTCTTCACCAGCAGTCCAAGGGATACCTCAGTGGTAAAGGTATAATTTCTGCTATTTATAGTATTACATGGCTTGCTCCAGGGATTCACTGTGAGTTATGGTTGTTGAAGATATTCTTGCAGTTGAAATGAAAATGAACTAAAACTCCTCTCAAATTGTGCAGCAACCATCTCGTCTTCTGTGGGCGACTGTGTGCTCTCCTCTCTTGCCTTCTGGCCCAAGCCAGTAGAAACGCCACCAGCGCCTCCACCACCACCACCTCCACCTCCACCTCCGCTTCCACTTCCACTTCCACCTCCTCCAACGGAATCACAGAAGCCATTAGAGGTTAGCCTCCAGGCAACGAGCCCTGCCTCCGTCTGTGAGAATGAAGACTTGGGAGGGATGTCGGATGACTCTGACAGTGCAGCTGCCACCGTCAACAGGTCACAGGGGAAAGCTGATAATAGCACCAATGGCAGCGTTGCTAATGAGAAGAGTGTCATGACAAGAGCTTCAAAGGAAAATCAGAAGAGCACTCCTCTGGAGACGCCTGCCACGACTGAACAGAGCAAAGGGGAAGAGGAAGAGCCACCACCAGAAAAAGCAGACCAACAGGGCTCACCCTTGAAATCAATTCCTTTCAGGGTGGTTCAAGTGCCAGTCAAGTCTGCTTCCACCTCACAGAATGCTGGTGGTGCTGGAACAAAACTTGGCCAGAAGACTCAGAGAGTCACACTGCATCAGTGGGTGTCCCAGATTGCCACAAACTCGCTTTCCCTCCCAGCCCTGCCACCGCTTCCTCCAGCAAGGCTGACCGCAGGGGATTACATGAGGCCAAGTATACGAAGAAAGAAGCAAATCCGGCCTCCATCTGACAGATTTACATGCAGCGTGTGTGATAAGAGCTTCCCATATCAGTCCAAGCTCATGGACCATGAGCGTATTCACACTGGAGAGAAGCCTTTCGTATGCACAGCGTGCAATAAAAGCTTCCGTACACAGGCATTCCTAAACAACCACCTGAAGACCCACAGCACTGAGCGTCCTTATGCTTGTGGCCAGTGTGGCAAGTGTTTTGCCAAACTGCAGAGTTTGACGAAGCACATGCTCGCCCACAGTGGTCAAAAGCCCTTCTACTGTGACATCTGCAACAAAGGGTTCACGCAGTCCACCTACTTCAAAAGGCACATGGAGTGTCACACGAGCCAGATGACATTTCCCTGCAAGCACTGCAACAAAAGCTTCCCGACAGCCTTCAAGCTGACCAACCACGAGCGCTGGCACACCAGAGATCGTCCTCACATGTGCGAGCGTTGTGGAAAGAGGTTCCTCGTCCCCAGCTTGTTGAAGAGACACATGGGCTATCACATTGGCGACCGTCAGTATCTCTGCTCCCAGTGCGGAAAGACTTTCGTCTATTTGTCTGATCTGAAGAGGCACCAGCAAGACCACGTGCCCAAAGCGAAGATCCCGTGCCCTGTTTGCCAAAAGAAGTTCTCAAGCAAGTATTGCCTCAGGGTCCACCTAAGGATCCACACCAGAGAGAGACCCTACCGTTGCTCTTTGTGTGACAAGAGCTTCACTCAAGTTGGTAATCTGAAGGTTCACATCAGGTTACACACCAATGAGCGCCCCTTCAGCTGCGATGTGTGTGGGAAGACCTACAAGCTGTCATCTCATCTGAACGTCCACAAAAGGACCCATACTTGCAAGAAGCCCTGGACCTGCGACACGTGCGGGAAGGGTTTCTCTGTCCCCGGCCTTCTGAAGAAGCATGAGCAGCTGCATATGAGGGAAGCTAACCCTGAATTCGCTGCTAAAAGGCGACACAGGGGTAAACACAAGAAACACTCCCTCAAGAGGAAGGAATATGAAGAGGAGGAGGAAGGCAGTGACGACTATTAACCAAAGAAACATCTTGAGATAAATATGGATGTGCGTGCCGATGCCGGTCACTGATTTTATACAATTAGAATGGTCCCACAACAAAAAGCTACCATATAAGACTGTCCAACCATGGGATTTTGTTACCTTGCAGCAATTCAATGATCATGATTGGTTGAATTGTTAAAAACATCCCGAATAATGTGTCAGCTGGATTTTTATCAAACCAGGTCGTTGCTCCTATAGCAATTATTTTCCTGTACAACAATGCTGTTTTTTTTCATCTGATAAGGTGGATAATGTGACAACGCAACTCACTGTAATCAGTACCCTAAGCTGTCACATCTTGAGAAATGTAATGTAAAAATATAACTCTTAATTTTGAAATTGCCTGTCGTTAATAATCGTTCTCACTTAAAGGTGTGCAGGGTGGAGGAAGTTGACAAAAACTATTTTCTAGAAGAAAACCTTTTTGTTTCATAAGAAAAAAGAATCATTTGCTTGTGACTGTGGAGAAAATCCGCTTTTGTAAATAAATGCAGTGTCCGTGGGGAAAACAATGTAACACTGTAATTGTGGAAATAGTTACCATTGGAACTACTCACCACATGCTTTTTAATGTGACATCAAACTGTTAGCTCACGGCTTTTCTACTTTTATTTTAAACTGATTGTAGTTATGATTTTTGTGAAGTAGGGATTCACTTTTTCCTCCATCATTGAATATGTACTGTATAGGTCTAACTTAGCTCTATTTTTTTTTATTAACAAAAATGAAAACTAACCTTTAATTTCAGTCCAATACAATTTATGTAAATGTCTTGCTACCCTTTGCTTATGTCACTGCTTGTGACTTGTCTGCTTTATATAGCCAACTTAATCATATATCCGCTCTGTTTTAATTGCTTTTCATGTTTTGCATTAAAAAAAAAATACTTCGTAAAGAACAATTGCCTTTTTTGTTTTGCTATCTTTCAAAAATGTGGTCATAAATTCTGAAATTAGAATTTCAAACTACTATTGAAAGGAATATTGTATGTAAAGACTAAAAAAAATTCCCAAAATGGTGATTTTGTTTTGTCTTCTATTATGGATACAACTTGGAACGCTCTTTTTAGTTTTGTTTTGTGTGTGTGTGTGTGTGTGTGGGGGGGGGGGGGGGGGGGGGTAATCACCCTCAAGGTTCCGGGGCGTTTTTCAAAATTGTCCTAAAAAAAAAAAAATTAAAGGCAAAAAAGACGTTTCTTATGAAATATGTCAATAATTCAGAAGTTTTTTCCCCCCTCAGCTGATAATATGCTTCCGTACTGACACAAATAGAACAACTATATTAAATGTCTGAGAAAAATAGAATGCAATTGAGGAGAGAAGATACTTGTTGTTGTTGAGGTTATCCTCTAAAAATACACACATCTTAAACACATTGTGAGAGACTTTTCGGGGATTATTTTATTAGTAAAGATCAGCATTTTTTGTCATCAGCGCGTTCTTACTCTCAATTGCGTCGTACGTCATCATTTCGCGACGCGGGGCATTTGTAAATAACCGAGCCATTTTTGTTCACACAACACTTGACTAAGATTAAACATTACCAAATGGCAAACCGCAATATCATGCCGTGGTCGAACGAGGAGGTGCAGACGTTCCTTAGTTTGGTAGCGGACGACAGAATCCAGCGGGAACTGGAGGGAGCGACACGGAACGAAAAGGTGTACCAAGAGGTGTCCGACCTGATGGCGGCTCACGGCTACCAACGGACCTCCCAGCAGTGCAGGGAAAAACTGAAAAAACTCAAAAGCGACTACAGATCTATCAAGGATCTCCGAGGTCGGGGAGGTACGAACCGTAAGAACTGGAGATGGTTTGACCGAATGCACGCAATTTACGGGAGGGAGGAAGGCGGCCTGGACTCGGCTCCAACTTGGCTGCAGAGTCTGATGGAGGAAGGTGAGTATCAGATGCGAGAGGAACTACTTGAAAGCTAACTTCCAACGCTAAAGTCTGTTTTACTCTTGTCTGTCAGCACCAAAGAGGAAGAAAACCCGGACCAGAAGCAGTAGCGTGGAAGGAAAATTCCACCACTGGTCTGTGGAGGAGACGAGGTGTCTCCTGGCCCTCTGGTCCTCCGATGAAGTCCAGGACCAACTGGAGGGTGCTTCAAGAACAAAGCCGGTGTACGAACAAATCCAGCGCCACTTAGCCGCTGCAGGCTACGACAGAAACGTCGAACAGATTATCAACAAAATAAAGAAACTGAAGAGGGAGTACAGGGGCCAAAACATGTATATTGGAGGGAGGGGCGGTGGTCGGTCACGGAGAAATCCCCATTTCGATGTTCTTGACTCGGTCTTCGGTGACAAACCGCAGGTGTGTCAAATGACCGGGGAGAGTCCGGACTCTCCATCCGCGACGCTTGAGGTGATGTTGGATGATGATACGCTGTCGCAAAGCTCCACTGGTAAATTTATTTCCATTTTTTATGCTGCAGCTGTATATTTTCTAAGCTGTATTTTAGGTTGAATTTTGTAATGTCTTGATTTTTAGTATAAATAAAGTTTGAAAAGGGAGGCGCTAGCACAGGGGTGGGAAACCATGTGCCATGGGTGGCATGGAGGTTTTCCTTTGAACCAAACACTTTAACAGGTGATTCCACTGACACACCTTCAGCCACAGAAGAGTGTTAATCAGTGGAATCACCTGTTAAAGTGTTCGGTTCGAAGGAAAACCTGCATACACACGGCCCTCCATGGCACATGGTTGCCCACCCGTGTGCTAGCAGGACAACACCTAGCTAGCAGAGGGATGCCTGGAATGTTTTGTAAGCTAGCAGGACAACACCTAGCTAGCCCAGGAATGTCCTTAATTCCCTTCATTAAATATCATTTAATCTTTAAAATCTTTTAACATCAAATTAACACCATGCTCTATGTTTCTGTGACAATAAAATGTAATTTTTTTAAGATGCTTCCATTACATTATAGTCCCAATATTAATGTGCAGGTGAAGCAGGAGAACACAAATGTACCATAATATGATTGGTTCTAAACTTCAGCTATCCGGTGCTTGAACAACTACAATATCAGACTGATATACGGTGCAAAGTGTCACTCTTGGTCAAATTCTGAAAAATTATTTAAAAAAAAAATCAAAATTAAAAATTACATTTCATGAGTATTTTTTAACTTATACCAAAGAAAGCAGCATAAAAGGAAAAGTTACAGTATATTTGTAGATTCTTAAAAATTATTTAGTCAGATGATTCATTTTTAAAAAATAAAAAGAATTGCAAGTCAAATATAACCTTATAGTTGGTCAGTTTTGGCTCACTGGCCACATTTTGGATATCCCAGAGTTAGCGGGTCAACTCCCTATATTAATGTACT
The DNA here is from genome assembly GCF_037954235.1 of Aulostomus chinensis. Classification (NCBI taxonomy): domain Eukaryota; kingdom Metazoa; phylum Chordata; class Actinopteri; order Syngnathiformes; family Aulostomidae; genus Aulostomus; species Aulostomus chinensis. The sequence continues at coordinate 17,767,256 of NC_141323.1, read as the reverse complement.
ATAAGAATCAATCGGAGTCAATTTTGAAACAACAAATACACAGTATTAAGTAAACAAGCAATGTAGGGAAAATGTTAAAAAAAGAAGGTAGAAACAGTGTTTATTTTCTGCCGAATTCTAGCATCTTTTTGTCTAAAAACACAACAAATGAGTACGCCATTAAACCGTCAATAATTAAGTGGAAAAAATGTTAATACGATGCACAGTTGAGTATATCATTCCCCTATACGGTGTATTGTTTTTCTTTTCTTTTCTTTCTCTGGTTGTTTGATTGACTTTATGCGCACGTCTCCTGCTAATTCTACACCTCTCACTTGTCCACACAAGCGTATGCAGGCTAGGATGTGGAGGATCGCAGAAAGACCCGTAACCTCACTCTACTTCCTGTTTCGTTTCCTTAGATGAAATCCAGTGGATGTCCGACGAAGTTCAAGTTCTGATGACCCTTTGGGCTCAACCAAATATTCAAGAGCAACTTCTCAGCCCAACAACAAACCAGCAAGTCTTCACATACCTCAGCAACGAGCTCACCCTGGTGGGTTTTAACAAGACTGCAGATCAGTGCAGGGTCAAAGTGGATAGCCTTAAAGAGGAGTACAACAGAATCAAAGACGTGACACCGGATAGGGATGTTAAAGGCGACTGGTTTGATATTTTGGATAGTGTCCTCGGCGCAGACGGCGAGGCGGATACGTCTGGAGTGTTGCTGCAGCCGAAATCGCCAGAAGATGAGTACATGAATGGTATGTTGACGATGATACGTTTTCATAGATAGATGCCGCAGCACCGTAAGCTATATGATTGCTCTCTACAGATGCGCTACAGGCCATTTGGACATCAGATGAAGTCAAAGCGCTGCTCATCAGATGGTCAGAGGAGAGCGTCCAGGAGCAGCTGAGATCATCTCCAGGAAACCTGAGGGTGTTCGCTCAGCTGAGCTCACAGCTCGCCTCTCAGGGCTTTTACAAGACCACCAGCCAATGCTTCTCCAAGATACAACTGCTGAAGCAAAAATACAGAAGGATTAAAGAACAGAATGACTCCAAAAAGCAAAAAAGTAGATGGTTTGCCATCATGGATGAAGTCCTTGGTCGTCATGACCAAGAGGCTGAAGATTCAGATTTTTGTCTGGAGACGCCACAGCAGGATCCTTCTGAAGCAGCAGGAAACCTCGGTAAAACACTCGCACCTGCAGCATGAGCTATATTAACAACAGATGAACCAGTGCAGTGCTGGTTTGAGGTTGGATCTGTAGCGGGTTTTTTGTTTTTAAGGCTGTTTTGTGTGGGATAGTTTGAATAATCCTATTTTGATTCTAATCAAATGATTTATTTCCTGATTTCTCAGGTGGACGTCTGTCCTTGTCGTCACTGTGTCTCCTGGTCCCGACCTTGCGTCTGATGTGTGCCTTTGCCTGGCAAGTGGTCCAGTGTTGTAATGTGGCCCACTATGGGAAGGTGGAGGAGCTGGTCAGGTTGGTAACAGAGCTGGTCCCGGAGCTGCTGACCCCCAGAGAGAAGGTCCAGGTCCTGCTCAGGCTGAGGGCCAGGGTAAGGCACTGTATAACATACAGTATGTGTTGGTTTATAGGCAAGAGTAGGGTACTGGAGTAGATATAAATGGAGTTCTCAGTGGTTACCGGAACGTGAGGGGCTTTTCAAAATCATTTAACCACATGAAACTTGCGTAATATTTGATTCCGACTACATTTGTCACCAATTTTAGGGAAGTTCTCGCTAAAACGTTCAAGTATTTCTCACGCTCAGCCTACAACGACGTCGTATTTATTTATGAATCCTTTTGCGGGTTCGATCGGCGACACTGGCTGAGATTTCTGTTGTGTTTTTTTTTCACATCTCGCGTAACACGTCTGAACGCAGCCTCAATCAAAATATCTCTCAATGTAACGACCACTGAGCAATATCATCTCAAACGAGGGTCTGGTCTTAAAGGTTCAGATCGTGGAAAAAGTTCTTCTATTTTTATATCATTTGAGTTGTGTATCAAAACTAAGATTCAGGTGTTACTTGCTTGTGTGTGTGTGTGTGTGTGTGTGTGTGTTGCAGCTCGTGTTGGAGTTGTGCCGCTGTGAGAGCACAGCCAACCTGTCAATCATCGAGCCCCACCTGATGGTCATCCAGAACCTGGAAATAGGCTCCGACTGTCATCAGCAAGTAGGTCTGCAGGCTTGACGGAAGACTGACCTGAAACCAGCTGCGAGAGTCATTGTGTGCTGAGAAAAAAAAAACAGCTTTAAACTCAAGAAGAAGGTTACAGATCATTTAAAATACACAATTGTTTAAGTAAAGATCACATTTGCACTCCATAAAATCTTCAAAGCATCTTATTAATGTACTTTTTTTTTTGTGGTCACCATCAGCAGTGTTGTGGACTGGTGTTCTGCTCCCTCTGCGGAGACAAGCGCCCCTCTTGTACTCATAAGAGATCAAAAGTCAAGGTCAAAGGCAGACCATCAGAGACCAAATGAAGTAGCACTTCGCTTTGAATCCTCTAAGGGCCTTTAGAGAGGAGGACTGCGCGACGTGTATTTGCACCTCACTGCACCCCAGGCAATCATCTTCACCCCTCCAACACTTCAGAGGGCCCCTGTGTTGTCTCGTCTGGACGAGGGCACGAACAGCAGCTCTTTGATTTCTGACCCCTCCTCTGTTCCCGTGGGTTCTCAGGCCAAGCAAAAATCTCCCTTTATGTTTAATTGATGTTGCCTTTGCATCTGCTCCTCAGTGGAGATGCAGGAAGAGGCAGTATTGACCAGCTACCAGAGGGATTTTGAGTAGTGCCTCATTGAGAGATTGATTTTTATTTTTTTTTTGAATTCTTAATTTCTTTAATTACACCCCGTTTCATGCTCTTACAGCCTTTCTGCTTAGGTCTTGGAGCCAGAGTACCTCCAACCACTATATGATATGTAAGTGCTGTGATAGTTGTTGCAGTCAGTAATCATTGCCATCATACACGGGTCAACACGGATTTTTGGGCACTCTGAAAGGGTCGTTTCGGCATTTCCACCCACGTCGACTGACTCGCCAAGCGACCCGGGGGTTTAGCGGCTCGGCTCGGCTGCAGTGTGCAAAGGGCAACCCACGTCATCTCAGGTTTCACGCGACCTTCCTGTCGCATCCTCACAGCGGGAGTTCAGACTTGGGTCTTCTGGAAGCTTGAATGCGCCCTAATGCCGAGCAAATGTGGGTCCAAAAACCCGCATTGCCACGCGTTTTTCAGTGTGAAAAGGGTATTAGTTAGCTAAGCTAAGTTGGTTGTTTTCTTGTTTGTTTGTCGTTGACAAACACTTTTCAGGAGGTGGAGGAGTTGGAAAATTCCAAGTCAAACTTTGTGGACGTTGTTCATAGTCTGCTTGAGGACCCAGCTGAGAGAAACATGTTTTTCAAGGTCAGATATTTCTTGATCGTGTCTGCTTGGTGTGTATAGCTTCGTATGTAACTCATATCAGTGTTGGATCTAATGTTTCCCCAGGAGACCTTCAGCATCCATTATGGCCAACAATATCAAGCCACGTTGAATACAATAGTGTGGAAATTCATCTCCAAACTGGATCACCTTTTACCCGTACCAGACATTATACAGGTAGAAATACCTCATGTGCTACGCATTTTGGGAGCCCTCAGCTCAAGTTAATTTTTGGCAGATTCCTACATGTTTACCTTTTGAAATTCATGCATAGAATCATTTCAGCATTCACCCTGGGATTTATCAACCTGTGTCCTAAAAGCCGCTGTGCTCTCATCTCGTCTGTCTTTTGTTGTAGCGGTGGATGCTAATTTGGAGCACCACTGGAACGTTACTGGAATGTCGGAATGTTGACTTTTTTCCCCTTTGGTAAAGCCCAATTATGAAAATGAAACCAGGAGCGCGGCACTTGCGGAGTGGGGTTAATGTTACTGTGCATGATATGAATTAAGCAAACGCGAGTGGTATTGTGTAAACGTGCTCTTGTCCTGGCTGCACACGCTCTCAGCATGTCCCGTTTGTCCCCTGTAGACTGCACAGTGGCTCAGCACTGCTCCCTCTGTGATGGAAGAATGTGGGCGGCTGGTTTTGGAAGCAGACCAGATGAAGTCATTGATGCACTTCCACCTGCAGATGTCAGGAAACTTAAACACGTGTAAGTCGCCCGCAACAGCTCACAAAGGAAATGGTGAAATCCACTCGGCTATCTGAGGCAGACTCGGCGATGCTGCGGTTCATGTCGTGGGAAAAAAAGAGAGGATAGGGAAAAAAAACCAGCACGATGCCTCAAAATGTGCAGTTTATTCAGTTTTTGTTCTGAATGCTTTTTCCATCTCAAAACTGAGCAAGATCGCATGACGGGTAGTAAACCTCTTCGTAAAACCACAGCAAATAAAAGTCGGCTTACAATTGTGCAGACTCACGGCACCACCCAGTATGTTTCATGAGCACTGCACTTTCTCCATGAACCGGTTTCGCATAATTTTTTTGATCCATGTTATTTCTTCTTTGAACCTTGTGTTAATTGATTTTACTTTCCATCAAACGTGTACGTTTTGGTCGTATTCTCTCTCTAAACGTCTCCTATAACAGGTGTTTAACCTGCACTTTGGGGTTACAGTTTCTGCGTGAAAGCTGCTACTCATGTAAAGCTTCTGTATTGTGGTCGTTATCTTGTGATCACAGGACCTCTGTTTTAATACTTGTCTTGTTATAATGAATTTGGCACAAGATATTAAAATAAATTCCACGCATGGCCTTTCTCAGCTCCCGTAGCTTAGCCCATTGGTATCTCTGAGAAATTCTTTGCTGTTCTTGCTGTTGTATAATTTCGTGCTAACACTGTGAACAAGCTAATGAATTAGCTTCTTTTTTTTTTTCCTTTATGAATTAAAAAGGGTGTAATTATGTTATCGGCCCATTTATACTGGAACCAAACCATACTGAGTTCATATAGTTGGGTTTCGTAGTATTTCTATACACATTTTAGGAATGCATGTTGTATGTCATCATTTGTCCTGGGTGTAATTGCTCCTTTTGCCCCTGCAGATTACTCCGATACACAGAACATGTTTTTGCCGAGGCTGTCTCTTCCTCACAAAGCAAACCTGAGGGCTGCCACGCATCAGGACCCGGCCACGGTCGAGGGAGACGAAGAGCAGTCGGGCAGCAGCGACAACGAGGACTTCGTTGAAGACAGCGATCGCGAGGAGACCGGGGACAACTGCGGGAAAAGAATAGAGGACACACAGTTGCAAGACGAGCAAAGTAATAACGACAACCCAGATAGCGTCAACTTGTGCTAATGTTGAGGTCCGCGAACAGCTCTGCCGCATCAACTCGACATGGGATTGATTATGGATTCACAGAAATAGAATTCATCCAATTTAGCCCGCTAGTTCATGTTAAACCAAGAGAAAGGCATAATTTGGGGACTTAGAGTTGCTATTTAATTGGGATGGTTGGGAACAGATTTGATGTGGATTTGCAGGAAAAGACTTGGACGCATGTCTGAATTAGGCTACCTAACGTGCCCCAGCCTGAATGCTAATTTGCTTTTCTCGGTTGACGTCATAGGCAGTCTTGTGCTGGAAAAGGTAGGCGACCCCTGGTTTAGCGCTTACAAGTCGGGGAATTCAGGTGGAAAGACATGAATTGAATTCAATTGCCAAAACTCCACCGTCTATTTCAGGTTTTTCGTGATGTTTTGAAGTGTGCAACTTTTTTTTTTTTTTTTAACTGACATCGTCGCATATCTTTTCAGATTTGCAGACTTACAAAAGGGCTTATGCCTGCCCTGACAACCAAGCATCAGAACCTCGCACACCTGAAGAACTTGAACCAGACAGCGTCCCCCCGCACGTTACCAGTGAAACGCCTGAGATGGAAAGCACAACCAACACCTGTGAACATTGCGGGAGGGTCGTCAACGATCTTTCAGCCTGCCTCTGCAGCAGAGAAACGTGCACTTACGACTGTGACAAGTGTGAGAAGAAGTACGCCTCCAAGTCGTCCCTGATCGTGCATCGTCTGAGGCACACGGGTGAGACGCCATACTTGTGCTCGCACTGCGGTCGAGGCTTCAGGACTTCGAACAGCCTCGAGATGCACATTCGTATCCACACAGGGGACCGGCGCTATAAATGTGACATTTGCGGGAAGACGTCCATCCAGCATCTGGCGAGACACATGCGAATGCACCGGGGGGAAAAGAACTATCTGTGCACAGAATGCGGAAAGGCGTTTCTCTCCTCCGGGGAGCTGAGGCTGCACACGAGGTATCACACCGGCGAGAGGCCTTACTCGTGCAAACACTGCGGAAGAGGTTTCATAGCCAAGTGCCTGCTGACTCGCCATATTCGCCAGCATACAGGAGAGCGTCCCTACAGGTGTTCAGTGTGTCCCAAATCCTTCCCAACTCTGAGATCGCAGAAAAGACACCTGAAGATACACTTGAAAAGAAAGTCTTACTGCGTGGTAAAATAATCGGGCCAGAAAGATTCATCCTTGTACGCACAAAAGTCAGAACTAGCTGGATATTTTGTGTTTTATTCCCAAAAAGAAATATTTCAGCTTCAGAAGGCCACTCGCGATACAAACATCACAATCCGGCATTTCTACCATTGTCAAATCCTGATTATCTGATTATCAGTATTTTGCAAGACAGTTCCTCGACGTTACATTATAACAACTACGTAACTGAGGAAAGGAAAATACCCCGAAAAAGGTCAAAAGCAAGAATTGTTTCTTTACAGCTTCTCAAAAATCGACAACTGAGAAGAAACCACGCACAACAAAGTGCAGAGTCTTTGTTTCGTGCCTCTTTAACACATCAAACCAACAACTTGTTAACATGGCAACATGAATCTGTTTATATTTAATGATGTTAATACGTTATACAAAAATATTGATATTTACCCCCAGTGTATCGATATATTGTCCCACCCCGCATTATTGTCAGGGGGAAAACTGTCCATGTGTTCATGCCATCTCAGTGTGTAAAGCTACGGTTCCAAACACATTGCGATTTATTGTAAGTAAGGTCTCGTGTCAGCCTGAAATGGTTTCATAGTGAATGGAAAATATACAAATGTGGAAATTAAAATCGGTAAAAAAAATAAGAAATCTCTGCGTTTATGTCCGTATGAATGCGGCTCAGTCATCACATTATCTCAATACTCCATTATTAGATCTACATCAGACTCGGTGTGTGTTACTGGAGCCTCCTGCAAGGGTCTGCCATTCTTTCAGAGCACTCGGTTCACTCAAGCAATCTTTTCGTTGTTAAGATTGAAGTAGTTTGGGAACTTCTAAACTGCTAAATCTTCATGTCATATTTTAAGTTATAAGAAAACTCATCACCGCCATAAGAAAACCTTTAATATCAGACAATCTGATACTGTTATATTGCAATACTGACATATATTGAAGCAACATCTTTGACTCAAAACATGGAAGTTAATTGAGGGCAAAAGCACCAGTTTATCAAAGATCTCTGTTAAAATTATATTGTAGCTTAATCCTTTAAACAATTCTGCTTTAAAATGCACACAATAAGCAACCAAATGCTATATTTTATCAACTTTTTATTCAGTTTTTGTCTCAATTCAGCCATTCCTAGTGTTGAGAAGAAAATCTGGCCGTGCAGGGAGTCCTGGAAGGGAAGGGACCTACAACTACAACTGTGAGCTACAAAAGAAAGAAGTTCTTTGTTACTGCAGCTGATTGAAGTACAATTTCACTGATTCATATTCCTTCATTACTCCGACTTCATTCTCCACATTTCCATTTTTTTCTTGCAGTGCACAATGAAAATAAACGTTTTACTTTGTCATTTATTCTCCACGTTTTGTCCGTGTTGCTGGACATTCTGACGTTGCAAAGTGCAACAAGTCCGATTAAAAAAAAAGTTTTTAAATTTAAAGATACAGCTGCCCGTGAAACATTTATTCCAAAAAAAAGGCCGTATATTAATCTTGCCTAGTTATTACCAAAGATTTCATGGACATACACTTTTAAGAGAACAGGAGCTGTGGCGGCTTGGTGTCCATTACCAGTAGTAGGAAGTCATCCATCCAGCGGCCTGCATCTTCCAGTTGCAGTTTGCCGACCCGCGGCTCCTGGAACAGCTTGGTCACTGCAGCAACAGTGACGTTAGCCGAGGAAGGACTTGTCAGGATAAAGGGAACACATAACCACTGACGTACCGAGGGGGAAAAGGATGCTGTTTCAAATGTGTTCATCAACTTTGCGCGTCCTGTATTTGATCTTGAACTTTGTGCTTGCTAAGGTCCAGAGTGCGAGAGCTCCACTCAAAACCTAGATATTTTAGTCAGGACAAAAGCTGTTGCACCGACAAACAAACAAAAAAGGGTTCTAATAGTTTGCATGCGTCTTGAACATCTCTTACATACCAAGCTGAAAAAAATCAGGCTCAGCTGGATGACATCGGTGTCGGCCACAGAATAGAGCCCTCCCACGAATGTGTAAATGATTGCGACTGCAGCAGAGATCCACACTGCCAGCGAAAAGTTGATATCCATGACAACACTCAATGTTCCTCCTGCAAAAAAAAAAAAAAAAAAATCACAAACACACAACCAGAGAGAGGCACGCACAAGTAATGTGTTTGGAGTTGATCTTTTGGTTTGAACGGGGAAAAAAAAATAGTCTTGGAAAACACGTGGTCCCCGGTTCCACAAAAAATACACAGAGAGTATTCGAAATCGTAGAAATAATTCTTTTCTTAATCAAAATTGAAAGATTTAGTCGCAGTTTCACCAAGACACTAATGTAGGTCATGTTCTCTGACTCACCCAGTGCACTGAGAATACACGCCACCCACAAGACATCTGCCAGGAGAGCAGGGGTGAAGAGGATGGCAGCGAGGGTGCTGCCGTACTTCTCTTGAAACGGATCCATCAGAGCAACGTAATTCTTTCGCCGGATGGGTTTGACGAAGAAGAGCCCACCTGAATATTTTAATGTTTGTGTCACCTTCAAGGGAGGTTTGACCCAACTTTACTGGCTGCGATCTTTTAACAACACTACAGATACGAAAGCAAGTTTGCTATTTAACTCATCTCATCTTCGTTGTGTTTCACTGTCGAATGAGAACTTCTCGATCACCTGCAGGGCCCACTTGTCAGCAGCATCAATATCATCATACTTCAATCAGTCAACAATGTAACAGGCAAGTTACTGATGGTACTAGAGGATCGTGGGTTACGCCTCCATGGCAGGAAGTGAATGTAAAATGTGGCGAATTCACAAGAAGAGCGGAATCGTTTGTCATTTTCGCTTTTCGTGACAATGCACGTCATTCGTTTATGAAAACGGCTAATTCTATTTCAAGAAATGCATCTCATTAGTTCAGAAACAAACAACTGAAATGTTTCCCACAGGATCGCGCATGTCATTAATTTAGAAAAAAAAAAACCAAACCCAGCTGAAATGTTGTTTTTCATGGAACGGTACGTCAATTTTTAAAAATGTCCTCATGAAATAAAGTCAGGAAAAATTGATTAAAAAAAATAAACAAATTAAAAAATTTTTCTCATGATAAAGTGCTATTTCTGGTCCAAATGTCCAGACTGCTGTAGTAACCTCTTCAAAAAAACAGATCAACATTTTATTGTGTGGATATTTACAGTCTATTTTTCAGCGGTAAAAAGAATCGCTATTCTCTTGAAGCAGAAACAGAACCTCACCCCAGGTCAGATTGAGGGCGAAGGCGATGGGTCCTGTGGCCTACACCAACCCCTTTGTAGGATCATAGACCAGTTCAGCATTACCCAGTATATAGCCTCCCCCCACCCAGGTGGCTGGAAAACAGTTAGTAAAGTCTAAGAAAGAACATTCATCAAAATTGGAAATAGGTGCATTTAATTTCAATTCAAAACAAATCGATTTTGTTGAGTTTTTATTAAAAACACCCACCATCAGAGTGACTCAGTACTCACACAACCTTTTTGTACTTGCCATAGTAAAGATGCTGACCCAGATGTTAAGGTTCCGCCCTCCAACCATGGCAATCTCACTGCGTTTCTGAGGGCGCTTCTTCTCTTCCCGTTTGGACTTCCTGGAGGCCCACATGCCAATTCCCAGTACGATCATATAAAACACTCCTACGGACAGCAAGTCCCAGCCAGTTCGCCGCCATCTTCAATCCCTGTTGTGAGCCGAAACTAACACTTAACTTCTCAACATAAAAGGTGAACTTTCAGGCTTTGTTGGCAGATATTAACTCTGTTAAGAATTCAGAATTCGCTGACTAACTGAAGTCAGCTTTTTACCCCTTAAACATGAACCTTTATGTAAAATGAATTTGAAAAATATGACATCTACAGTATTTGGTGAAAATATATTACCATAATTGTGTTTAATATTTGGGATTTTGATACAATAAACAAATGGTATCATGAATCAATTTGCTTGGTTTTTAGGTAAAATGCAGACGAGTTACTGATCATTTTGAAATGTGCCTTCAGACGTACAAAATAGATCATTAAGTTATTTGTACATGAACTTATTTTTCAAGTAATCATATTTCACTCAATTAGTTTTTAAAAAAAAGAAAAAAAAAGGCAATTTCTCCAAAATGTATGCATTCCAATGTTTGTTCAAAAAATGGTTGGTGTGTTTAGTTTTTTGCATTTTTGTATTTGCACCAGTTGACACATTGTGATAGCAACTCAATTAATCACGCAGCACCATACAATATATGTTTGGCAGATGATAGAAACATGCTCACATCTATGGTCACATGGATTAAATTCAACTAATTATCTATATTTAGCTCTTTCGTCCATTTCTGTTGCAGTCACTTTACATGTATGGAAAAAGCTAATTTGGCGGTTCCCTCATTCACGTGTTGGTCGTTTTCAGTCAGACTCTTCATCCGTGTCCTGTACATTAACAGTTTTTTAGCCGTTAAATGGGCAAGTAGGGAGTGTAAATTCATTGTGGAGTGATATAAAGGGTTGAGACACCAGTGCAGGTATACAGACACCCTTGTTTAGAAGCTAACTGTTAGCATAGCGCCTCGAGAAGTGATTCTTAAAACTATGGTACGCGAGCTCCCCCAGGTGGTAGGTGCAGGAATCCCAGACCTTTTTTTTTTCTGAAAATGAAACAAGACCAAAAAAAAAAAAAAAACACATTTAAAAGAAATAACACAAAAAAGTATGGATGAAAATACGTTAACTGAATTCTAACTCGCAAAATTTTTGACTTTTTTGTAATATTTTTGTGTCGGCCCATTACCTGGTCACTTTTAGTTATGCTGCTCACAAGTAGCCGGGGCGTCCAGGCACCTGCTACTGCTACTAATGTTAGCAAGAAACAACACAAGATGGTGAAGAAAAATGACTCAAGTCATGTCCATTTCTGATTCAGTTGGACAGAGGAAGAGTCGAGGCCCCTGTATGCTGTGTGAGACAAAGTTCTGAGCGGTGAATTCGTGATACGTGAGGCCCTCAGACGGCTTTTAACAAAACACCGAGGGCTGAAAGACAAAATCTTGGATTGTTTTTTGAGAAAACACAATGTATCCTGGCGGCGTTCAGCGTGAAATAACACTGGAAACGATCCAATTGTAGCCATAGCTACCAGCGCTTTCCTGTGACTGAAGGTAGGATTCATTCTGATGAGTTCAATTGTAGAAACTTTCTGGTCGTCTCGGTCGCATAGCAACCGATCAGCGCTGAGCTGGTGCCATGTCGCTCTGCCTTCTTCAAGCTTTGATTGATTAGTGATAGTGGTTGATATTAAGCCTTATAAATGCGGTATTTATTTGGTTTACCATTGTGTATTTCATCGTTTTGATGGACATAGATGAGGGTACTCTGGTTGAGGGTTCAGCTCTCATTTTCAAAAACAATGGCGTGAAAGTGGACGAGAAATGTTTGTAGAACCCAATTGGGAGGCCATCTTGTCCAGGTGTTTGGTTACTGGGGATGCCTTTCAGTGCTCCATGTAGTCCCTCAGGTGATGAGGGTTCTTAATTTGTTCTTGTGCTGGTTGGAGTGGTTGAAGTGTCTCTAAGAATGTGATATATGATATATATATGATATGTTTAATGTTTAGTTTATGATCTGACGTGTATATTTTTTGTTGAAAAATATTAAGTATATGTCATATTAATATTATAAATTATATGGCGGCACAGTGTTGAGTGCTTATCACTGTCGCCTCACACCAAGAAGGTTCCAGGTTCGAGTCCTGGCTCAGGCACGGGATCTTTCTGTGTGGAGTCTCCATGTTCTCCCTGTTCCTGTGTGGGTTCTCTCTGGTACTCCAGCTTCCTCCCACAGTCCAAAGACATGCAAATGGGGACGAGGCTGATTGACACTCTAAATTGACCGTAGGTGTGACTGTGAGTGTGAATGGTTGTCTGTCTAAATGTGTTGGCCCTGCGATGGACTGGTGACCCGTCCATAGTGAACCCCGCCTTTCGCCCAAAAGCTACTGGGAGGGGGGCTGGAGTCTATCCCAGCAGCTTTCAGGGGAGTCATCTATCTCCAGGAAGATAAATTTTTCAGGAGTTGATGATTGAACAAGATGTCACTTTCAGATGTCTATAATCTTGAAGTACATGTCCTGGAGTCCTTTCATATCTGACTATCCTAAACGCCATCAGCTGCCCTATGATTCAAGATGTGCACCTGGCAGATTGGAAATTAATTGCTTTTTTTTTTAACCAGTGTCAAATTTGATTGGCCATAGAGTAACTCTCATTTCTACTAAAACGTCTAAACTAAGATATACACTCCAAGAGATATGTCCAAGCGATTTGTTAAAAACTTCCATTGGGTGAAAAAAAAAAATTGGAAAACGGTGGAACTTCATGTGGAAAAAAAAACAATCAACCAAAAAACAGGCAGATGTCAGTTTCAATTGACAAAGATCATTCCCACAATGTTTCGACAGATTCTGAGATGGTCAGACAATGCTCAAATGACAAATAAAGCCCTCAAAAAAAAAAAAAAAAAAGCTTAGCCTTCTGATACCATGAGGCTGAGATTTCAATAATCAGAATCTTTTATGTTTGTGTCAAACATAAAAATAGAATGAAGTGTACGAAGTGCACTGAGCAGTTCTGCATTCTGATGTTTTGGTAAAATGAGACAACTGAGGCTGTGATTCAGGCAGTAAAAGGACCAACCAGTTCTAAACAGAATTGTCTTCAGAATGTACCTGTAACCTTTATTTATTTTTTTTTTTTACACTTAAAGGCACTCCGCAATTTAGATTGTTTTAATTGTAGATTATTACTTAAATGAGTTTGACAAGTCAAAAGTTGCTGTTTTTTTACTTTGCTGAAATGCAACTGCCCACATGTGCCCCTGACAGAAGGAAACCAATCACAGTCGTTGCTCTCGCAATGTAGACTGACGTAGAAGCAGAAATACTCTCGTCTCCAATTGAACTGTGGTTTTAAAACAAATCTGCCTGTATTGATTACTTTCTATAAAGAACCTGAGCTCTGTCCGGCTCTGTCTGTGTGCTGAATATCAGCGAAAAAAGACCCTGTGACACATTTCCTGGTGTCTTGGGCAGGGTCTTTGGTGTACAAGGACGCAGTCGTAAGTATAGAAAGTCAGGCAGCAACATCTGGACCAGCTCCCGGTGCAGCCCTGCTCACAGTCCCCGTTTACAGACTGTTCATTAATGGAAGGAAGAAAATTACACCCTTGCTGCGGATGTACCCACTAAGTGCAGGGGGGGGTCTTTCAGACACCCAAGAGAGTGTCAGAGAGAGCGGCGAAAGGACACACCCTTGGGGTGAGAAGAAACACGGAGTCTGAAGAATGACTCCGTGTCTTCTGAGTGGCAGTGGTCACCTGATACTTTTTTTTTTTTTTTTTTGCTCATATACTTCCTGTTAGCACATCATTTTTAGAGCTTGGCAATCCTCACAAAATGACTTATCATGATTCGACCAGTTTGGTCCAGTAACAGTTTATATAAAGTATCTATAACAGCCAGAAGGTTAAATGACTGTGTTGTCACTCAATTTAAGAAAAGGCTAAACAGGAAGTTGGAAGGCTCAGCCAACAGAATCCTCTTGCTCTGCTCTCTGGTGCAGCCCGTAGAACACGTGCACCCACCTGGGTTTCTTCCATACCTGGAAACGCTGTATCCAGTTCTCCAGTCACCACTAAAGCATTTGCTGGTTAACTAAGTTTCTCCTCATTTCCAGCAGAAATGAATGGGATTTATTGACGACATAGATAATGTAGAATGTTGACATTGAATGAATGACAATCTTTGTGTGCAGTAGGAATTCTTTGTCCTGCTCCGAGGGGGGGGTGACCATCTGGGCCAACCTTCAGCTGAACCCTGAAAGTCCTGATAGCAAGATGGCCGTCTACCTCCTCCAGCCCTTGTGCTTTGTCTGAAAGAAAAAAAATCCTTAATACAAAAGAAATGGTGAAGATGTGAGGGGGATATTTATGGGCCTGTTCCACAAGTAGAGCTTGATTTGGACAAGGTGGTGGAATGGGGGGTGGGGGGTGGGGGGTGGGGGGTGGGGGGTCCTTGTAAGGCTGCTGGGCTGCAACAAACTTTAATTGTATTGCTACATATTTCAAGCAAACTATTTTTTTTCACTGTACTGCAGTGAAAGCACACCAGAAGCTACATCTCTGCTTCTAGAATTATTTGTTTAACACTCCCCACTGGAAAAAAAATCCTTTCCTCACCCAGGAATGTTGTTCACACCATGTTACTTGGGGAAGTTTTGTCTGGCACCACTTTCTCAACATTGTCACCATTGTTCAGGCAGCACAGCAGTGACCCCCCCACCGTCCCTCACCACCGCTGACCGCAGACTCTTACAGTGTCACTTCAGCGCTGACACACGAGGCCGCCGACAGGGAATAGCTCACCACTCGTCTGACCCTCCGACCCCATCAGAGGGAAAACCCCCTCTGGACCGGATCTTATAGATGCTGCCGCACTGACTCAGAGAGCCAGTCCACGCTGAGCTCACAGCTCACGTCTGCTGCTCTTCAACCTATATGACCATATGGGATTGTTCTGGCTGCTTAGTCATTCAAGTCATATGTTTTATTGACTTGACCTTGTTTGAAAGGGAGCACGCAGCTGAATGGAGCTGCAAGGATGAATGAACATATGGGAGGATGCAGTAATGGGATTATGAGTGGCACAGATGACATGGTAACAAATGACCATATTAAAGTTGGATGTTGTGGTTGGGGGGACTCATGTCAAGAGCTAATTAACATACAATCATAAATCGAGTGAATGAAAACAAATCCTTTTAGAGGAACACTGCTGATTTTTGGGAAACACCTTGATTTGTTACATCCTCCAGAAACAGACGAGAAGATACCCTTCTCTCCCTTGTATGTGCTGAAACCTAGAGACCGACTCAGCACAAATATCACACAACTGTTAAATAAAATACTCAAGATGGAATGAGGGAGGAGATAATGGCACTGTGTGAGACTATGGGAACAGTTCTTCAAAGCAATTGCAGTTTTTATATGCCACCAGAACACGAGAATGTTCCATAAATTCTCTAGCCGCGTTGGTTTTATACTTGCATTTTTCGGTTGTGTGAGCTAAAAGGGTCATCGCAGTCAGAGACTCTGTATAAAAAGTGGCAAAGTGACTGCATCCAGAATGATTTCTGAATATAGATGGATTTATCTGTTGTAGGCTGCTTGAGTCTCCCACCCTACATGTTCCAGCACTGAGGCCTCAGTAAGCTTCCCCCTCTCCTCCTCATTTACCAAAAAGCCTGTCAAGACCCAGAGGAAGGTGGATTCTGATCCTGGAGATGAAGTTGATTGACAGTTAACTCCCGGTTGGCAGTGCACCAGATGTGGATTTTCCATCGAGGACAACCAGGGCCAAGTAAGTTGACCCTCAATCTTCTGACTTCTAACATTTTGGTGTCACCGAACTTAATGACTCAATAGAGCAAAACTTTCATACGCAATAGTTTTGTAGATAAAAAGGAAAGCATTCTCTATTGACAGCTTTTATTGCCTTACACAATCTGTGAGACACATATTTACAAAATAGTTTAAAAAAATTAGAAATTCCTCATTAGAGTTCATGGTCTATTTTATTGTGGTGTCCTTGTTTTGGCGATGTGAGCGACTCCCATATCTGAAGGGGAAAAAAGCAACACTGTGGTCCACAATCTCCTTTTTGGAAATCGTAAGAAAAATGTATCCATGGAAACATCATCTGGAGGCTTTGCTGTTTTCATGGACGTCCATCCTGTTGACAGAGATAACGTCAGATAGATACAGAGCTTAGATGTGATCATATTTGAACTAAAAATACAACTGGAATCAAACAATTCTTTGATGCACTTGTTGCTTACTAAGTGTGTCTGAGTGGCGTCTGGCTATGTTTACTCTAACCGACTAGGACGCATGATCGAGAGGGACGTATCGCAACCAGCTTGTCCTCTTCACACACACACGCCTCCGGCATGTTTTAGCCTTCAGATGCCCTTAAGTCCTACACACTACTCTGCTTCTACAGGGATAAAGTGAATTAATACTTCAAAAGAAAAAAACAAACACACCCATTTTCATCTTTGAGGTGCTGGTACAGTTCAAACTTGTTGTTGACTGAGCTCATTCTTCCAAGGAACTCCTGGTGCTTCCTTGAGTTGGCTGTAGTGATCCGATTGGTCCACATGGTGAGGAGGGAGACAGGACCTGCAATGACACACCGTGACATCAGCACACTTGTAATAGGGGCCTGATTGATGATAACATTTCCAAGTATTGGCAGAGGAGATGTTGGTGTGGCTTGAATATGTTTCAGTGGTTCTTAAGCTGGGAGTTGCCAAACAGTTGGATGAACAATAAAACTGGACTGGAAATGTTTTTTTTACACTCCAGCACTCATAAAAGTGACATCATTTGTCATGGCAAAGATTTTAATCAAGAGTGACAGTCGGCTTAAAAGACAAATAATGGAAAGAAATCCATTCTCATATTTCTGAGGTAACTGGTGAACTGTTAACATGTCATAAAACAGTGAGGTCTCAGTCTCACGGGCCTCAGTTGAACAGTTTACGTTCATAGTTTCTGCTCAGAATCACTTTGAAACTATAAAACTACACAAACAGGAAGACTACACGGCGATACTGTTGTATGCACATGTAAATAGACCTAGTTAGCTCATGTTCCATTGTTCTTTCTTTCTTTCCGTTATCGCTCTTAATTTCTTTCCATTATTGGCCAGAATTATGCAGGTTGTGGGCGGGAGCAGGTCAACTAAAAAAGGCTAAGTTTAAAAGAATGGATCCTTCAAAAGAAATGGAATCTGTCCCATGAAAACACAAGTTGCAAAGTGTGCATCTCACAGATCACTATGGTATTTAATTCAAAATGTGGCAGTTAAAATACCTTTTGTAAATGAGTCTCAATACTTTTAAGCCCCTGCAGAGGAGGAGGACAAATGCTGATACCTTTTGCTCTCTCTGGAGGCTGAACTTCCTCTATGGAGAGGCGGGGCTTCTTGTTGAGGGGCTCTGGAGAGTCCGGGGAATCCTTGATGACCTCCGACTCTTGATCTTCTTTATCTAGCAAACCCTTCACCCTTCAAGATAAAAACGTAGTACAAGAGAACTTAATAATACTTCATTCCAATCCCAATGAAATTTCTTCTGCATGTCACACTAAGGAAGAGCATGTTTTCTTTCTGTACAAACACATAAATGATGGCGTTCAAATGGGGAAATGAGTGATTAATACTTATTAATATTTTAAGAAACGAGTTGGCCTCACCTCTCTGAGTCTTTCCAGTTTTTCTCCTCTGTGTCCTTGCTACCATTTTTCTCAGTCCGGTCTTCCCTGTCCTCCCGCTTCCTTCCTCTTTTCTTCCTTTCCTCTTCCTCTGGAGGTTTGCTGCGGCAGGCAATGATGCAGTCCAGTACCCGCTGGTGTCTGTCAGTGGCTCCAGAGTGAGTTTTCACTAATGTTTCCAGCTCGTTCCACATTATACGATACTGTTCATCTCTGAAGAGAAAAATAGTGCAGAAATATTATTCAAGCTAATAAATGCTCATAATCAAAGACAGAAAAATAGGTGATATTTTAAAAAGTACCTCTTGGGACCTTTGCCTCTGGATCCCACAGTGGAGATAGGAAGAGGGTCGTTCTTTCTCTCCATGTCCACCAGGTTGTAAACTGTCTTCTGGCAGGTCAAAACGTCCTCCTCAGTCAGAGTCTCTTTCACAATCAGGTTAGCTAAAGGAACCACCTAGTGGCCAGAAACAGAAATACTACTCTGAAAAAGGACAATGATGAAGGCCCAAGGGTTTACAGTAGAGACTTCTGGTGAAGTGAAGCATCTCTGCATGCTGCTTACTGCTTGCATGTTGAAAATGGTGGTCTGGGAGATGATCATGGGCCAGTATCGCGTGTGGCGTTCCAGCTGAGCTTTGGCCCTCTCTGCTGGAAGCTTCCCGGAGGGATCGTGGGAAGTCTCTGATACAGGAGTCAGACGGTTTTCCCTCATAAATTCACCAAAGTCCTGAAGGAGATCAATTTTAAAAAGATTCAACGATAGCAAAAGTTTGTTTTACACAACACAGCCAGTGCGAGCATAACGTACAGTTATTCGGTAGTCTGTCACACGACCTCCGCAGCCCTCGCTGATGGAGGGCGGATCTTCCAGCGTGGAGCGGTTGCTATTGAGCACATGCAGGAAGATCTCGCCTCCGTGGCTACTGAGCATGTGGCTGATGACTTTTGACCCCGACTTCCTCGGCTGCTCCAGTAACACTGATCGACCTGGTAAAATAATAAGACCAAAACAATTAGTCTAAAAAAAACAAATACTTTTAGAGTGAATGTTCAAGAATTTCAAGAATGTAATAGAGAGGAGTAGCTCACCGTTGAGGAGGAAGTTTGTCAAACATGACGATGGACGACTGTTCACGTCCGTAGGGGAAATGCGATAGGCTCCTGTGCAGTAATGTAGCTCTGAAGTGGCAAATAGAAGAAATAAGGCATCTCAATTCACTTTTGTCAATTAAAGCAAAATATTGCTCATAATTACTTAGCGGCGCAGCAGGAATAAAAAAAAACAACAAAAAACTACTACTAATAATGCCCATTACAAAACCATTTAACAATAAACCTGCTAGGACTTTGCAACGTTTCACACGTTTTACTCAATTTCAAGTCTACTGTATAATTCACGACAAAAATCTGGATATTATGTCAGCATTTTAAATTTTATAAAATATATGTAGCAGGAAAGATGGGGAACTAGTTTCTCTAATCAGAAAATAAGAACTGCATCATCCTGCAGTCGACTGAACCCACCGATGCTGTTGGTTCGAGGAGTGCACCACTTAAGTGTCACTGTTTCTTTAAGTCCATTCTCTCGGGTGCTGGTGCCAGCCATATGCAAGTCTCCTGAAACATGGAGAGAACAACTCATCAGCTAATTACCTCAGAATATATTAAGCATGAATGAGAAGAGATAAATTAAAAACTGAGTTGAACAGCTCTATGTGTGGTATCTAGAGCACTTCCTTTCCTACGCCCTAAATTTTAAATTCTAAATCTTAAACTACCCACCACTTTTAAAGAACTCCAGGTGAGCGTCCCTGTGATGCAGAAGCTCAACATCATAATTGGCTGATGTGTTGGCGTGCTGCTCTTCCTGTTCGCCACGCAGAGACGAGAACAAACATTTATCAGTATGAAGTCAGATCTTGAAGCCGGCAATTACACACATACACACGGACACAGACACATACACTGCTGATTTCATGTTCCAATGAGTAAATGACAATGACATGTTCGCTCCCTACTTTTTCAAACATCATCAAATACAGCATTCGATATTTTGGCTTCAACACCAAAACAGTGTAGCTAACAGTATTCACAAGCCTTCAGTTGCTGTTTTTTTTTTCCTTTCTTTTTTTTTCACTTGGACAAATTTCAGTGCGATTGGTGGATTAAACATTGATGGTAAAGTTTCTAGTTATCAGGACGACACAATGGACTGGACTAAGACACTCAAGGGGAAGTGAGTGGGAACTGACGGGACAGGGGAACAAAGAATTGAGGTCAAGTCTGGGCAGCTTTTAAGGTGGACACACCTGACAGGACACGGACAGTGTTTACGAACTAAGAAGAGACAACACTGGTCACTGATGTTTGGACATACAAGCAGCTTATCCACAGGCTTTTTTACAACTGCGTGTTTATTATAGTGTAAACTAGTGCTGTACAATTTGGTGAAAATTGCAATTATGCTGTATTATATTAAAATATAATTGTATCATGCATTACTGCTAAAATTTGAAGCGTGCCTTGCTCAACTCAAAACACACCAACTTAACTTTAGCATGCAGGAATACGAAAAAACATCTGTGCAGTAAAAGAATCCCTACATCAAAATTACAAAGGTTTACCTTATTGGAGAATGTTAATTAACTTACATCACCGTGTTCAAGTAAACTAAATATAGAACATGGTTTTACTCAATTAAATTAGCAAAAAAAAATACCTGTTACAAAATTAATATATGAAACATTTGTGCTGTACTGTTCTAAATAATAACTGAGTTTTTTGTTTTGATATAATTACACATTTTCACAATTTGAGTTAATAAAAACAGTTAATTGCACAGTACTAGTTTATCATGCTAGTTTAAAAAAAAAACAAAAAAACACCACAACAGCAACAACAAAAACAGATCAATTCCTTTTCACTGGTCCCAAAACCATGCTTGGATGCTGTTGCGGCTTTAAAATTCACTATAAGAGTTTCGGAATCCTGGCGGTATTATTTTCCAATACTGTCTGCTCTTTTTTTCTATTCAACTTTAAAGCATAAAATGAAATCGGTTCACTACAACAGGAAAGTTAGTCAAAAAAGAATTATATCCAGGAAGCAAATAAATAATTGCCTAGTCCGTATCAGCCTTCAAGCAAATCAATTAAATATGAATAGACATGGAATCAGGAAAATATTAGCATATATAGCTTGTAGTCCACTGATGTGTCTATCACCTTGGCAACAAATTTCATCAAGACATCAAACAAGATGAGGAAGAAGGGAGGTTACTTCCCATTTATTATTCTGTAGTTCATAAATATTTAAATCTCATAGGATTTGAGGAGGCTGACAATTTGTTTTTTTAAACAAGCATTGTCTTATACCCTGAAGGAAGGTCAGGAAGGTATGAAAAACCAGGTACCACCCAAGCCTGCTGCAAACTGCATTCCCTGATTGTCCACATGTGACCAGAGTTGCCTGTCCTTTACTGCAACCTCAGCGTCAAATCTTTACACCAGTTCACTTCAAAAATAAATGAATGATGACAACAGAGTTGAAAATATAAACTCTACACACAATGGTGTTTATTCTGCCCCTTCCTCACTTGCATGTGTGTGTGATAAGAGTACTAACCTGTTCGCAAACATTTAATGTGGGCTAGCAAAACAGAAAATACAGCATGAAACCAGCAGCAGGTTCACAGTCATATCAACATGCAGGTGAGACAAACAAAAAGATAAGACTGTAAAGTTTCATGAGTTGTTAAAGGTGAGGAAGGGCTCACGCATGATGTTAAGCAAATAAAAAGAAAGTTCAAAAAGTTCTGAAACAAGAAGGAAACAAAACCAGAAAAATAAGCCATCAATGCTAGAGAGTGAATGGTGCGATGCATGCTGCACATGACAACATTTTAACTTGCAAAAGAAACATAAATAACAGTTCAGGTTTAGGTGAGTTAAGACTTTGGTGAGGTATGTGCAGATCCAGTTGGTGGGCAGGAAGCCCCTTACCTTCATGGGGATGTTTGTTATGGTGGTGGAAGCCAAGTCAAAGTGCTGCTGGACCAGTATGTTAAGTTTGGTGGCCAGGTGCCTCCCCGCACGAACACTGTGAACTTCACTGGTGAGCAGCGCCGAGATCTGAAACATGGAGAGGGGCATGAAGGGAGGAGCGGCATCACTTTATCCTGTCATGGCTACACTTACATGTCTTCAGTATTCCACTAATATTCCAGTTTTTGCCCTTACTTGGAAAAAATTGCAATATTCTTCAGAGCGTCTTTATATGGCTTAGGAAATATAATAATCCAGGTGCAAATTCAGGCTAACCATCCTTGTCAGAAAGATGGAGTTCTATGTTCAAAATTCTATAAGACTACTGACCCATTTTAGGTCATGAACATGCATGAAACCATATGTGGCAAGACTGCAAATTACTGTAAAACTCATGTCTCAATGTGCATATTCTGAATATGCTGTATACATGTCAAAAGAATTCTCTTCTATCAACTTATCACAAATGTTTTAAATAGAAAATACTAAATCAAAAAAAGCCACATTCTGAAAATCCAACCAGTATCTGCTGTTTATTTGACCCTCAAATGTGCAATACTGTACTTTTCTGATAAATTGTAGGACATTGTTGTGCACGTAAACTCAATTTATGAGTTCTTGTATCAACCCAAACAACATTGCTTTTGATTAAGTTCAGAAAGCTGAACTTCTCAGTTTCCCTCACCTCTTTCTTCGGCCGGTCAGACACCAGTGTGTCCTCCCCCTGCGGGTAGATGTGAACTAGAACAAGATCGCACTGCTGGATGGCCATTAGCCTGAAACATATAAGGTAAATCACTCACTTTGGACCCCAAATGCAAAACCAAACTTAATTTAACTGTTTATATGATGAGATTTATCAACCACATGTAAATCTACTCATAGTAGTACCATAGTCAGCTGCAAAATCATTTGAAACGGACCTGTCTGAGCTTGCTGCCAGCTTGTTTTGTTCTAAGATGGTTTCCTGGATGCAGTCTTCCAACATGCGCACATGAGTATCACTATATGTAGGACAAAAATATTAAATAATATGAATCAATATGTTTTTTCAATTATCACATAACATATCCAATAATCATCTGATTTTGGAACTTTCTGTCATAACAGTACAGACAGCACTGACCTTTTAGCGTTTGTTAGGCAGATGATACGACCCCTATTTGCGACTCTCTCCGCCGTGTCCATCAGAGCAATGCGCTTCTCTCGCTGCAACTCTGTGATCTTGCATAAAGACTCGACAGCGGAGACCAGACCGTGGAGAATACTGCAACACTCGGGGTCCTCCCGTGGGTTAGGTGGCCCAACAGCTGCCAGAGCAGACATGAGCTGTCAGAGAGAGAGAGAGAGAGAGAGAGAGAGACCACAAAATCATATTGCAAGACTCCTGCAGTTAAAAAAAAAAAAGGTAAAGATTCCAGAATGCTGAAGTTCTTCAAATTGAGCAAACTGGAGTTGCTGAGGACAGAAATCAATAAGTAAGCCAGAATTCAACTTGAAAATGACTGAGCAGTAAATTACCTCATGAGTGCTCTGGTCTTCCCGTTTCCAGCTATTCAAGATGTGGAACTCTGAATCACTTACAATGTAATTAACCTGCGAAGTGCACAAGAGGCAGAAAATGTTAATGGAGTTGCTGGCATCACTTGCACACTCCAACAAAAACTCTCCAAGTCTACACAATCCGTTATGTTACTACCTTTACTGACCTCACCTTACTACAGAGGCCAAATTTCACACTCACGTTAAGTAAAGATGGACAAAATGTTTGAAAATACATTTCAAGTTATAAACCAATAAAGAAACAAGCTAACCAGTTTGTCCACTGGATAAATGTCATAGAGGATCCGACAGTACTCCATGGAGCACTCCACAGCACAGGTCCAGAGGGACTTGGACACAGGGGCAAGAGGAATGACACCTTGAGCTCGACTCTTGGTCAGCACATCACACTCCACCTGCTGACGGCTAGACTCAGCCATGTAGGGACAGTGGTCCACTACAAAGACAGTCTTGTGAGACACTGAAAACATCTTCATTTTGAGAACCTGCAGGGAGTGCTGATCTGTAAAGATAATAGAAAAAAGACAGTAACATTAAACTCTTTCTCACAGCTATCACAAAGTCTTGATGTTTCTCTCCTGTGTCATATTCAGGGATGTAGCCACCTACCGTATACAAAAATATCTAGATCAATATGCCTAAGTTCATTTAGGTAGCGGAGTTGGTCATGATTTCACGGGGACTGTGAGTGAATCTTTAAATAAATCAGCAATTTATTAATGACTAAATCAAAGAGTAATAGTCAGTGATTTAGTATTTTTTTAATCAATATTTACCTATATTTTACAGGAGTATAAAATGGCCTGAAGGTTCTTAAATATGCAATATACAAAAACATCACTAACTGTGGGAGTCACTTAATTATTTGCACAAACTCCCCACAAAGATATCGAGCAAATAATAGCAAAATATAACCATAGCAACATTGATGTTCATTTAAAGTGCGTAGTATTGAAGGGTTATTTGTAACTTGATTGACAGCTGTCATTAAGTTCGACATATGCAAAGCATAAATGTTACACATTCATCTTTGAAACATCATCAGTATCTTTGTTCAATTTCCCATTAACTTTACAGCTGAAACAGCAGAACGCGTTCGATGGCAACATATTCCCAAGCTGCCAGGCTAAACATTTCTCAACTATTGTTTGATACAAAAAAAAAAAGATACTCACTCACTCGAGGAAAATGAGCAAGGGAAAGCTTCCCAGCCAAGAAGTGGTCGCAACTGATTAAAAAGTGACGTTAGGGTGGGTATTCTACAACAATTTAAACTATCTCTCTGGTTACCACAACCTGTTCAGTTTCAGGACATCGTAATCGCCAGCTCTGTGCCGTTAGCAAGCTAACTCCATACTACCTGCTAAAGGGACATGGCTGGCCAACGCGTTAGCTAACACAAGCCGGAATTTTTTGGGGGTTTGTTCTCGCCGTTAATCACCTGCGACACGAACATTTGCATATTTATATTTATAATATTAAATTTAATGTGTATACCTCCCACTTCCCGATGATAATTTTTCCAACTATGAAATGGCAATAGCTAGCACAAACAATAGCTTGTAAGTCGTTGAAAGCTAGCAGGTTTGTTATGGCGGATATATGGCCGATCGGGTTCCGTCACTAATGTCCTTCCCCAACTATGAAATTGGTTCCTCGCCGCATTAGGAATCGGAACACTCCTCAAATCTTTTCAAGTAGACACAAGTTCAGCATCGTAACGGAACTTTATCATATATTTTTATTATTCCACGTATGTCCACTAAATATTTCAACGAGACGAAGCCATTTAAACATTTCCGCTTGCTACGATAATCATTTTAAAAAAAAAAACTTTCCTGTTGGTAAAAAAAAAAAAGTTTGAATACGACAATAGAAAGCCGTCACAACCATCTTCTGAGTTACAGGTGAAACAAGAAAACGTTTTATTTATTTACCGATTTCACTTGATTTGCATAGAGAGGGCTATGTAAATTACGTAACGGTCAAGTAACTTATGAGGCTCCCGGTGGTCATGCTTACTGAATGGTAAACGTTTTGACAGAATCCAGGAGAAAAGTCGCCGCAGAAACTTTATGTGACATTTTGAAACACCAGTACAACGAAAAGTTGTGCTAAATTTTCACACATAATACGTGCGTAGCGAATATGTTCCACAGCTAACTGTAAATATGAAAGTGGGCGTATCCCGGGCCGTCAAATATGTCTGAACAATATGAGCAGCCTCCTCCTCCGCCTCTCCGCCTACGACCCCACCCGTTTCTCACATTTTCTCAAGTCTCAACCAGAGTTTACACGCTGGTCGTTGTTGTGAAATAAAAGAAGAATGTATTGGGGAGGAAAGGGCTGTTGTGCTGTAAAGCAGCTATAAGTAAACGTTGGAACATTTTCAAAGTTGATGTCGCTGGTGACGTGACCGGAGCCCAGATGAGGACGATGAGCGACAACGATATCCTGGAGATGGACTCCTTGTCGGGGTCGGAGGACTTGGAGGGAGATGTGGACATTGACATGATAAACGAGGACGTTGGTGAGGGAACACTGGCTGTCTTTCTTAAAACATTCAGTCTCAACAGGTTCATAGTGTGGGATTTTGAGGAGAGTCTGGATTGCCTCACTGTAGTTAGGCCGTACTCCTCTCCAGCGAGGTTACTTTTTACTCATTCATTCCTGACAGACTTTAGATTATGTTCAAATACTTTTTTTTAAACTTTTTGTTTTTAGGAAACTTTTAAAGTTCCTTACTGGCACAGAAACTGCACTTCTAAGTACATTGCGCTTTTTCTATTGTACTGTACATGTATTTGAATATTAGTTGAAGGTACAAACAAGGTACAATTTTCCAGATTCAACCACCTAATGTAGCAGTTAAAAGATTACACCTCAAACATTAAAATGCAAACTAAATGAGAAATGCAAGTGTGAATAAATAACTGTGACAAAAAAAAAACAATTGAGGGCTTTGATGCAACACTTTCTTTTGTTTTGTTCCAACTGTTTTGTCACTTGCGGGGGGGGGGGGGGGGGGGGGCATGGCACTCACATTTTTAAGGAGGCCCAAGCTCATACCACCATAACCAAAAGAGCCACGAACCTAGATAAAACGATAATAAAGAGAAAAAAAAGTATAAAAGAGAATATCCCGCAGTGTTGGCCCCCCGCGTTGGTTTTTGCTGGAACGGGTTCGAAGCACTTGTTTCTTTACATTGCTGGCATTCCTGTGCAGCTCCTCAGTAAATGAAGGACTGCCAAAGCGGAAACCCTCACTCGCCGTGTACAGCTGTCAGCTCTCACGCGTCTTATGGGACACACTTCTCTCTAAACACTCCTTTGTGTGAGTCTTGTTCATAATGACACAGTGTCTTGTGCTGCGTGCCAGCTTTTTGAGAGACAAATGGCCCCTTCGGAGGAACCTAAACAGTTGTTAGAAGTACCAAAGGATGATTATTTTTTTTTTTCTTTTCATTTCAAATCCAGGGCACTAAAGCTATATTTTTACTATTTCAAGATTACCCGCTTTTGAACAGAAGAAAAGTACAGTCATGAAATTTCAATCTGATTATCCTGAAGCAAGATTACAGTAGTAGTAGTTGTATGTTTTATCCTACCTATTTTGAATTGTTAAGTATTTGAGAAAGATTTTGCCTTACTTTCTTTGGTCAGTGCATGTATGACTCTGATACTAATAACAGACCAAATAATACACAAAAACAAAATCTATCCTGCTGGCCTGTGCGAGTTTAAAGAAAACTGAAAACACACTGTATACTTTAACAGGGTAAAAATGCTAATACGACTTTATTCTTATTCTTATGGAAGCGCGCTAACTCAGAATGGGTCTCTCTCACTCCACATCTATTTTTAGTTCTACTTACACGATAATCATGTTGACGTGTGATGCTGTCTTCATGGTTACCACCCCTGACTCAAAGGGCATTGTAGGTCAGCTGAGTGATATTCTGCTGTAAATGGCAGACATGAAGGATGTGCCAATAATCACCTGATGTCAGTTTACAATCCTGCAAGATCAAGCGAGCTGAACGCTCCTCAAATGATTGAGAGAATTTTCCGATGAGGAAGGACCCCTGTTTGCGCTTGGACATGAAGAGAGATTGCATATGCTCATGAAAATATGCATGCACATCTTAGAATGTACGCGTCTCTATTGAAAAAGGTTTCTATGTTTACTTTTTGTTGAGTAGATGTCCTCAAGAGAGGAAGTGAGCACTGGGTGGGTGTTTCTTTTCTACATGAAGGCTGTGGGCACAGATTCAACATGCTTTTCAAGAGAATCATACTTCCTGACTCACTGTTGGCTGTTTCTGATTGGTTTTGTTATGACTCAGTAGCTGCTGCACTTTTTTTTAATTAATTTTCAGAGATAAACCACGCAAAATTCAAAGCGTGTGAGACGCTTCTATCTTGTGTAGCTTGAATATACACAGTAAGGCTCTGTTTGTGTATCAGTGAATAAAAGGTGGGGAAAATATAAATAAGTGAGATAACTACAAGTCTGTACCAGTGAGAGGCTGTTGCATCACTGGCATATGTTGTGTTAAATCGGAGTTTCTTGTGTAACAAGCTTTTCCGAAGGAAAGTCTGAGCTGCCGAGCTGTGATTCTCCGGTTAGGTCTCCAGTGAGTCAGTTACCAAGGCTGGTGTTTTCAAAACAACATCTGTCTTCCCTCTAGTGTTCCGTTTAATACGGAAAGATCACAGGACTTCCCATCCTCGTCTGGCTTGTGCATTCATGTTCTGTACAACGAGAGTAGGTGAGCAGTGAGGGTTAACCGCTCTACACTAGGTGGTCAACTATTTTCCTGCTTTTCCAGGGAGGAAGGAGGAAATTTACGTCAACGGTAAACAAGCAACAACAACAGTGTGAGGTTCAGGGATGCTTTGTTACAAACAGGAGGGTGAACATGTGCTGACTTGGCTATTTTTAGGGAATCCCATTATAATCTGTTATAACGCAGCATTAATAATCTGTAAAAGTATATAGATGGGTTTGTTCTGTTTAAAGAAGTGAGGGTTGCTATAGTTTATTTCCACAGTCACATGCACCAGCATATTAGTGACGATAATAATACTGTTAATCTTTATTTGTAAAGCACTTTTCAAACAGAAATTGCTGTTCAACGTGCGTTACAACGTCAAAAACATCTGAAAAGAACAATAAGATTGTGTTAAAAGAGAATAAAACCAGTAAGCACATCATAAGATGGAAAATAAAGTAAAATGACAAAAAAAAAAACAGTAAGAATGAAATATATAATATGAATAAAGTTACAATGTTCCTTTAGAATGGCGGCATGGCTCAGGGGTAGGGTGGCCGTCCAGCAACCGAAGGGTCACTGGTTTGATCCTCGACCCCGGTGACCATGTCGAAGTGTCCTTGAGCGAGATACTGAACCCATAATTGCTCCTGATGAGTAGGTTGGCGCCTTGCATGGCAGCCTCCACCATCAGTGTGTGAGTGTGTGTGTGAATGGGTGAATGAGATGACACTGTAAAGCGCTTTGAGTGCCGCTAAGGTAGAAAAGCGCTGAATAAAATTGAGTCCATTTACCATTTTAGAATAAATGCAGCACAGAGATGCAAGGTAAAGGCTAAAGAAAAGAAGGAATTTTTTAGCTTTCTTTTTAAAAACATCCAGTGACCTCGCTTTCCTTGCATCCGCTGGTATTGTGTTCACCAGTTTTGGGGCGTAATGTTCCCCTGGCTGACAATTGCAGTGTTCTTGAGGGCATGTAGCTAACGAAAGAGTTAGCAATGAAGCTAAAAAAAAAAAAAAAAAAATTAGCAGCGTCGCTAACTAACGAGTTAGCATTGTAGCTAACTAAAGTGTTAGCGAGGTAGCTAACTCATGAGTTAGCGATGTGGCTTGGCCCTTGCTCATGAAGGGCTTTGCATGTGACGAGGAGGACGTCAAAATCTAGTCTAAATGTTACAGAAAGCTACTGAGGAGCAGCTACAACTGGACAAATGTGTTCTCGCCTCTTGGCTCTAGTTGAATTTAGTTGTGCGGTTTAGTTGTGGACTCTTTAGTTTCTATGACTGACTGTTTTTAATTTTGTATTTCCTGATGGTGTTTCTTGTGTTTCCTTGACAAATAATTGAAATGTATGTCAGTAAAACTAAAATAAAGTATTGATTGGATGTGTTTTTGATATTCGTGTGCGACAGCTCATTTCAAAGAGAAAAAAAATCAACACGATTAAACAAAAACAACAAATAGTTGCGTGTACTTAGAAATTCCACAAATAAAATCATTGTTCAGTTCGCAGCTGTACAATTTCATGTTCCTAAGTGTTAAAAATAGAAGATTCTTTGTCCATGTCCTCATTTTTACGTGTTATTTTTTTTTCCTTCAGTTTACCCCGAGGAGTTTCTACCAACATATCACAGTATTAAAGAAGGATCAACAGTCGCCAAAGCGCATTTGGTGAGTCAACACTGTTAGTTTTGTGTTCTTTTTTCTTATATCATCGATCACATGGGTGTAGCTGAGGCCATTGTTCCAAACAAGCATTGGAGCTTCTGTTGCTTGTGTCTTACACGTCAAATGTATATACATTTAAATAAATATAAAACCAGGAGCCTTTTAATATTGTGAAATGAGAGTTACTGGAGAGAGAGGGAAAGAGAGAGAGAGAGCGCACGCAGGGCGGGTCAGATGTTTGTTGACTCTTCCCTCTTTACCTGCATGGGCCAGAGATCATAATACGTGGCTCAACGTCCGTATGTAACAGACGCACAAGCCTCTCTCTCTTCTCACCGTACCGTACATAATGTATGTCAATATGGAGGAGGAGGAGTATGAGTTTCAGGCCGTGGACTTACCGGACGAACCGTGTTTTTGTCCTCAGGCAGAGTTCAATGACAAACCGGACTCTTTATTCTTCAACGATGGTGTGCGGCGGATCGATTGCATCCTGGTCTATGAGGACGAGGACAAGCAGAACTTTGAGAAGAGGCACACATTCCAGCGCCGCAAGGTACTTTCCACTTTTTTTTTAATACGTAGGATTGCTTTCGGAAGTCTTGCAACAGCGTTTCATATTAAATCTTTTATTTTCACAACTGAAGCACTTTTGCGCTTCCTATGGACTTCTCCTTAATTAAGTCTAAATTCTTGCTTGTGTTGTACGTCACTTTGGACAAAAGCGTCTGCTAAATGAAATTGTAGAATAGTAGAATTTTCACACTGAATACACAGTTTTATATGTATGGTGTTAAGGTTGGGGGTTTTTTTTGGGGGGGGGGGTGGACTTTACTCATGAAACATACTACAAAGCCTAGAACTGAAGACACTGACATTACACGATCAGTATCCCAGATACCCTGACCCTCTTCCAGGGTCTAGAGCACAATATCGGAACGATGATGATGATTAAAGGAACATTCCAACAGTTTGTGAAACACACGTGTTTGCTGTCCTCGCCGGAGCCAGACAAGAATACCGATACCCCTCTTTACTCTATGTGTGCACTCAGGAGTTGTGACCTACAGAGATGGGCTGGCCACTTGTTATCTTAGCACAACGAGTGTGAAGTGTTTGACACCTTCATTACTTTTGAACTCGGTATGTGTGGTGACTATAGTAAGAATAGAATTATAGGAATAAGATTGCTTAGAGTTATGACAGTGACAGTGAAGAGGCAAGGAAAGCTTGACAACTACAGACAGTGAAACATTCTACGCACCATGTTTACACACATGGGTGTGTGTGTGTATATGTGTATAACTGCGTGAGTGTATTTGAGTTTGAGTGTGTGTGTGTGCGCGCACGTGTGTTTGTGTGGACAAATTTAGTTGAGGAATTCTGTGACAGAGTCTTCAGTTACATCACTTAATACACAGAGTCCAGGTTTCCTCCATGGACGTTGATAAATTCCTCTACTCTTACTCTTGTACTTCATTCAGCAGTGACACAGAACCCTTCAATCACATGAACATTCGAATTGACTTGAACAGTTGGAATATTGGAATGTTTAAGCACACATACACCCAGGGAGAGAGAGAGTCTCTGTCTTATCATGATCAGACAATGCTTCTTTAATTTAATAGTCCTGGGTTTTCCCGCCAGACGAATGTTTTATGGCATTCTACGGGGGTAGAAGTTACAGAGAGGTGAGAACCCCCTTTGGCTAACCCTCCTGACTGGAATTACGAGTTCCTGGGTCAGGGTGAACAGGAGACAATGACTGGTAGACTGGTAACGGGGCAGCAAAAGTTCTTGGTTGATGTAAGTGCTGAATTATCGTCAAAAAAGTCAAAAGGGGATTGTTCTGCTCCTCTTTCAGAACCAAGTCATGGGGGGGGGGGGGTGTATCACTCCAGACATCCTGAGAAATATGATGAAGGAAAAAGGGGGGCTAGTACACCACGTGTGCTATTTTCTTCTCTGGCTCCGGGGAGGATGCCAAATGAGCCAATTTCCCCCCCCCAAAAAATGCGGTGTTCCTCAAAATTGGCGGGTAACAGAAATGAAATACTATTAAAATCCCAAGAGTGCAAATGGGATTGAAAACTGGTTCAGATGCGGTTTGCCAAACATAATAAATGAAGCGTTGTGCTGCTGTGCTGCTACAGAGATACACCGCCCCGCAAATCATCCTCACTAGATGAAAGGGAAAACGCTTGTTTGCCGGGTTGTTTTTGGGGGAGGGGTATTTTTTTTGCAAAATGAAATGCAAAAATTCCCACTAAAATCACGAGTCATTTCCAACCACAGTCTCATTTTGACAGCGTCTTCTGCTGTTTGAGTACTTGATATGTTTACTTATTTCAACTCTCACTCTCCACTCTCCCTGCATTGTGACAATACTCCCATCAACCTCCACTTAAAAAAAACAGCAGCTTATTGTTAATAGGAATGACGAACAAAATCCAATGTTTCTTGTGTGTTTAATTTCACACACTGTTTATAGTCACTCTTGACTATTTGTTAAGGGAGGGTTCGCTTGCGTCACAATGGCCGTCTCAAGTGAATCGTGAGTTCGGTGTGCACAGGGACTTTCATATCGCTTCAAATGTCTCTTCAGTTGGGCAGAGGTCAGCTTAGCCCACATTATTTCATTGTTCCCACTTCCCAGAAGTAATTAAGAGGAACATAATTAAGGGAGTTGTTCCTGTTGTTCCTAAGCAACAGTGATGTTGGTCGGAAGTAATTAAGGTTTGTTCGGGGTTTGTTTAACTACACTTAAGTGAGTTTTAGGGAATTTTCGTCAAGGGTCGAAGCACACAAATTATTGGTAGAGGTCCTCATCGTTTTCACATTGCTCCGACTTCATAGACGGAACTGAGATGACATTCCGACGGATTTGATGTGTTGTTACCACATTCTTTCACAACAGGCTTACACTGAGTATGAGTATGAGTATCGTGGTGTTTGCAAACAATTGATCTACACGCTTTAAGGTGTGTTACCTTTTCGAATTGTGATATGCCGATGCTTGCCTAAGTTCTCCTCTTGGAGATGATCACAGTTCATGGGAAAATAAAAACTGGCTGGCAGGGACAAAATAAGCTTCGTCACCACAGATCCTCTGGGACTGAAGCAATTTATAATCAACCCAAAAGCTTCTCTGTCAGACACTCCCTCCTGTTTGTTTTTGTAAACCTTAACGCGGGGTTGCAAAAGAGATGGTTGCAATCTGCTCAGTGGGCGTGGCTCGGCTCAGTCAGCGTGAGCTCACTTTAAACGGATTTTTTCGAATATTGTGTGTTTGCCAAATGTTTCGTGTACTTGTGGTATTTCCCGTTTGTCATTAAAAAAAGAAAAAAAATCCACCCGAAAAAAGAGCTGCAATCCTGCTTTGCTTTTCCCTCCAACAGCATGCGTTCTCATAGAAATGACATAACGGAGGGAAATTGTACATTTTCATTTTAGGTCATTAAAAAAAAAAAGAGGTAGGATTTTCTTGAATGATAAGGATCCAAGTTGGCGGATTTTTCTGTTCCTCAAATAATTACCTGAAGCAGCGTTAATTCCTTCCAAACGAGCGGTGTAGCTGCGGAGCATTTCCTTGAATTACTGAATGGCATGTCATGGATAAGAACCTATTCATTGCCTCTGCGTGTCGTGTAAATAGCACCTTCTGTTGTGCAAACGAAAAATGTTCTCAGGAAAAAGGTCAGCTCTAAAGGTGACCTGAAATATTAGGTCACATAATAAATATCAATTCGAATATGTTCAAACAAGCACTCGTTACACACACACACACACACACACACACACACACACAAAGTAGTCATAGGGCACTCAGGCAGCTCAGGCCTTGGCCAAAGCCAATGAATTATTAATCCATTTTTTTTTTTACCTCTATGTTATATACAGGTTTTATACACCTTTTCAGCAATAATGTTCCTTTTTCATTCCTTTGAAGAATATGTTTATTTTTTTTTTTTACAATGTTAACATTCAAAAAATATATTTTTGTGTATTTAACTTGAGATTAACGACAGCTACCTGTGCATCATTTCTCTTAAATTCTTTTAACAATGCATGTATTTGTGAATCAAATTTCCAGGCATTATTTATGGTTGCCGGACCTATAGTTCAAATTCCAGTCAAGCAAAAAAGAAAACTGCGGTGTAAATGTAACCTCCTTTGCAACCCTGCACAGGTTTTCACACTCATGCCAAAGATGTCGTGTAACACGAACACAAATCCCTCACTGAAACAATTTTTTTTTTGTCTTCGCATCTGCAGAGACGCCGAGAATACTTTGAGGCCAGCTTAATGAAAATGGGAATGGAGCTGGAGGCAACGCGATCTGTAAGTCAACGTAACAATTAACTGTTTGTTTTGCCTGCCTATAGACCTGTAAGTGTCTCCAGAGGGAACAGCCTCTGAACAGGAGCGGTTCAGATCACGTCTGTATGACAATCCAGACCCGCATTTTTGTTATTCTTGAGGGCATGCTAAACAGTTTAAATATCTGAACATCTGTTAAGAACACCTGCTGCAAGCACCAAGAAGTTGTGGACATTGAATTGACATCTTTTGGACACGTCTTTGCTGAGACGTTTGTAGCACGCCTCTTATGTTTGCTTGAGGTTGGCAGCCTGAGGCTAAATTAGCTGCTACTAGCATCACACACCTGAATCTGTACAGTCAAGAGAATGGATTGGTGTTGTATCGGTTTCAGGTTTGACAAGGAGAAGGAATGCATGGACAAAAAAAGGCAAAGGAGTGCAATGCTAATACACTTAAGAGCTAATTTCTCTTTGTGCTTTGCAGGTAATTGATGACAAACTGACCTTCGTCAAAGTCCACATGCCATGGAACGTGCTGTGCACCTATGCTGAGGTCCTGCACATCAAGCTCCCCATCCAGCCCAACGACCTGGCCTCGCGCCCCTCGCCGTGGCACTTCCTCTCCTGCATCACAAAGCACTTCTACCCCAATGAGGAACTGATCAGCAAGGAGACTGAGTTCTTCACTGCTCCGTTTGAGAAAGACCGCCTGGAGTACTTCTACGTGAAGGATAAGG
Organism: Aulostomus chinensis; assembly: GCF_037954235.1. NCBI lineage: Eukaryota > Metazoa > Chordata > Actinopteri > Syngnathiformes > Aulostomidae > Aulostomus > Aulostomus chinensis. The sequence continues at coordinate 17,732,357 of NC_141323.1, read as the reverse complement.
ACATCTTCTTCACTCCGTCCATGAGGAGCAGGATGGCAAGTTTACTCACTTTTGTTGCTGATTGTGACAGCCTGCAAGTTGTTCTTGTTTATTGTTAAGTTTAGTTTTAGAAATGAGAGAGAATTCAGTGGTTTTGGGAACATTGTGTGCTCGTAGCAGCTGAATTAAGGAAAGCTGAACCGTGACAACGTCTTTCCCCAGGCTTATTACATCCTGAGCCGCGCCCCCTACGAAATACGAGGGAACATAAAGAAGTTCGGTATCACGAAACTGTTGGATGGTGGAGTCTACAAAGCTGCCTACCCGCTCCACGACGTAAGTCAGCCTGTTCGCCACGATTGGGTCGGTTAACTGCATCCAAGAGCTGCGGTTTCCTTGATGAACTGAGAAGGTTTTGAAAAAAGACTTCACAAAACATGCTTTTGTCTTTGTAATTTCTCAGTAAGGCCACGGGGGAATTTCATAAAGCTTCACACAAATGTTCACTCGGTAGAAAAGGTTGTTTTGATGGTCAAGGTAGCTATGACCTCCCAAAACAGGCTGTTGGTCTTGTGATACCTCAGCTTGAGGTTTATTTTTTAACAATTTGGCGTAAATGTTCACTTGGACGCAAACACAACCTGATTAGACTTTTCTGGTGAAGGCCACATTTTTGATCATAATGCTTGGATTTACGTGCTAATCATGACAAATAAAGTGATGCACTTTCAGAACATTTTTATTAAATTCCTTTAAGTTCTGTGCCACATACAGTTTATTTTACGAGCATTGACAAACAGGAATGGGAACTTGACTGGTTGGCGGGGAGTGAATGAGTTGCATTGTTCTACTGACAAACTCTTGTGCGTTAGCGCTTATTTTTGTGCCTCGGCTTTTTTAGTGCAGGTTTAACGTCATGTCCAAAGAGGAAGGCTGCCCCAACGAGAGATATCTACTCTATCAAGAATGGGCTCATCCCAAAAGCTTCTACAAGATGCAACCCCTGGACCTCATAAGGTCAACAGCAGTTTTTATATTCTCATCTTCAGAAATACGAAAGACAACAGTTGCACGGCGATGATTTTTTTTTTTTTTTTTTTGTCCTACAGAAAGTATTATGGGGAAAAGATTGGCATCTACTTCGCCTGGTTGGGTTTCTACACAGTAATGCTGGCCCTGGCTGCTGTTGTGGGACTGGCGTGTTTCATTTACGGGTACAAAACTCAAGAAACCAGCACATGGAGGTAAACTACATGCAGAATACGCCACCGTCCATCTGTCTGTCTAAATTATGTCCTGTAGATTATTTTCTCACATATTTAGACTGCGAAAGGCTTCAGAGCTTCAAACGACATCTGCAGCTGGTTGTCATAGCGATGGCTCACCACATAGACCCCTAGGGATCCGCATCACATGAGCGAAATTGTTTATTTTGGTCAAGTGAAGTTCAACAAGCGAAGCATGAGACAAGTTTGGAAAAGGTAGATTAGTTCCTGGAAATCGATGAGCGTTGTTAAACCAGCAACACACTGACTGATTGTCACCTTTTCGACATCGTTCGTGAATGTGTATTTCACCTACCACGTGTTTTATGTCCGTAGCAAAGAAGTGTGTGACCCTGAGATTGGAGGGAGGATAGTGATGTGTCCGCAGTGTGACAAAGAATGCAAATACTGGAGGTTAAACAGCACCTGCGAAGCTTCAAAGGTGAGTTTCATTTTTTTTCCACTGCAACATCCTCGGAATGTGAAAAATGTGTTCCTTGAAAATTATTTTCAACATCGTCCTACCATACCACGAATGGTGCGCAACCCAAAAACAGGGAAAGTATACAGCTCCGTAATGTTACATTTTGGAAATTCTGACTTTGAGAATCATTTTTGCCATCGCAGTAGCCAATTTAACATAAATCACGTATATGAACATGTTTAACTGTTGGCATGAGAACGGATTTCATTTTTATGTTATTTCTTTTTAGAAACTGTGCATATTTGATAACTTTGGAACCCTCGTGTTTGCTGTTTTTATGGCAATCTGGGGTAAGTCATTTCTCCTCGTCGGTTATTCTTCGGGGGGGGGGGGGGGGCGGGATCACACATTAAATATTTGTATCTACAGAGGAACGCAGACAATCAAGTGTGTCTTTGCTGCTCTTTTTCACACCCTCGCTGTAGTTACTTTGTTCCTGGAGTTTTGGAAGCGCTACCAGGCAGAGCTGGAGTATGAGTGGGACACTGTGGAATTTCTCGAGCAAGAACAGCCGCCTCGTCCAGAATATGAGGCCAAGTGCATCTATGAGAGGAAAAACCCAGTCACGGGGGTAAATGACGCTCACACATAGCAGTTTAGATTTTATCCCACTGTAGGAAAATCCATTTTGTGATCATACAGCAGGAAAAAGGAATGTCGATGGGTTTTGAATGTGTATTTTTTTCTTGAAAGCATAACTTAAAGATATGTCCAGATATAATCATGTCTTGTATTTCATGTATTTTATTTGTGTGTGATTGAGGTGAAAGAAAAAGTGCCTTTTACTGCCTGTGGACGATGTGTTCGGGTGTCGATTGGAATTGGGACAGTCTTATTTTGGGTAACGTAAATAAATGCCATTTTTTTATTTTGGTATATTAAATCTTAAAGTCTTCGTTTTATAGCTTTGTAATTTTCCTGCATTTTCCTTTCTGGATTTAAATGGATAATAATTGCTGAGGAAAAAGTGAGATTCTATCTCTCTCAGGCACATTTCCTGTCATTGTGGCTGTTGCTTTATCAAGGCTTAAATACATTCCCATTCATTTTCAGATCCTGTTGATCCTGGCATCTATTGTGGCCATCATTGTTTACCGCCTGGCAGCATTCTTTGCCTTCTCTGCCAAACTCCGAGCTCAAGACCTGAAGGAGCTGGAGCCGTTAAAGGAGTATGTGACGCCACAGATGGCCACTGCCGTCACCGCTTCACTCATCAGCTTTGTTGTCATCATGATCCTTAATATACTTTACGAGCGGGTCGCCATCTGGATCACCAACTTCGGTAGATTGTTAAAGGATGAATTTTGTTTTTAAAATGCACGACAGCGGATTTTGCGCCGTAATGTCTCCCCTTTCACACCCGCCAGAGCTTCCGAGGACCAAGACGGACTATGAGAACAGTCTGACCCTGAAGATGTTCCTCTTTCAGTTTGTCAACTATTACTCCTCTTGTTTCTACATCGCCTTTGCCAAAGGGAAGTTCGTCGGCTACCCAGGAGATCCTGTTTACCTCCTGGGAAAGTATCGGAATGAGGAGGTACGATTTGTCCGGCTTCAATCTGCATATCTGCTCACTTAATACCAAAGTGTTATTTTTGACTCCTCCTTCCTTCCTTAGTGTGATCCTGGTGGTTGCCTGATTGAGCTGACGACTCAGCTGTCAATCATCATGGGTGGCAAAGCCATCTGGAACAACATCCAAGAGGTTTTATTACCGTAAGCATTCATAATTCTCAAAAAATAACTTTGACATCCCAGAAAAAGGATTGTTTCATTCCTGGTGGAGGGTCATGTTAGAAAATCAATCGCACTAAACTATAAGGCTGCAGTTAGTTGCTGTTGCCAGGCAACCAGCGGATGATTGAGGAAGCTGATGCTTTTGACTGTAGCTTCGTATCATTTAGCAGATTCAAAAGTGATATTGATACTTTCTGGCAGCTCAGGAAAAAAGAATACATTTCCCAAAATATTAAACGCTTCCTTTTAGCAACAATAGCTCACAGATACAACATGTCTTCACAGCAATATTTTTACTGTTAATCTGAAGTGTCATATAGAACAGCTTTCCATTTTCACACAGTCACTGATGCATGATCGTAACGCTTACACAGGTGGGTGAAGAATTTGTTTTTCCGCCATTGTACCCGTGTGGCCTCCCAGAAAGTGATTCCACGTTGGGAGCAGGACTACCAGCTCCAGGCTATTTCAAAACTGGGACTCTTCTATGAATACCTCGAGATGGGTAAGAAGAAGAAGACTTGAGTCCTCCTCCTTGATCTCCTGTAAAGCTGACACATAGTGTAGTGAGGGTGCGCCGGCTAATTACATCCTATAAAGATGTGTCAATGAGGTAGACAGTGATGTATCACAAAACAGGTCGCACCACAGGCTCACAGAGAGGTCGCTTGTTAGCTTATGCTTACATTTGAATGAAGAGGAAGAGACGCATTAAATATGACAGAGATGAAAATGTCGTTCGATGATTGTAATGTTCAGTCGATTATTGACTTTGTTGTATATGGTAATTTATGACATGTTTGCGTGACGAGGGAGAAGTAACATAAGATATGCTCGATATAAAGATGCTAGTTGATTCATAGACTGAGCTACAGCTAAGAGGCTAGGAGCTTAGAACAGTGTAAGCAGGGTGTAACAGGTTGTCTGCCTCCGGAGATAAAATGCACACCTACCAACACACAACTCCCAAATGCACCTGCTGTATGTTTGTCTAATATGTATACCTACAAAACATAGAAAAATATGGAATTTACAGAGTTATGTAACGAAATACTGCTGTTGTACTCCTCATAAACCATTTCTGTTTGTCCTCAAGTGAAGCAAACAAAATATAACCAGGTACACATAAGTGTGCTTTTTTTGTTCGTGTCTTTATGCTAAGCTAGCCAAGCTAACATTTGCTGCCCCTTTACAGGTATCGGTTGTTCAATCCCTCAAGAAGCAAAGCGTATCATTTAGAAAACATAACAACACACTTAGTTACACCGAGTCTTATTCTGGACTCCCAATTTGACTCTTACCAAAACACACACCAGCATTTGAAGTGATTTTGTTCAACAGGAACAATTCTATCTCGATATGTTCTGATTGGGGCCGCGTTCACTCACCCCACCCATCAAATCACATTGCCTGAAAACTGGAGGGAACTTTGCACCTTATATTTCTTTGATTTATGTTACATAGCTAAACAGTTGTATTGGTGGCCAGGTTGTAATTACATAGGTTTTAGGAGTGACTTTGCTCACAAACCTAATAGTGGTTTTATAATAGCCGGTGTACAGTAATAATGGAATTGTGTATTTTCCTTCTTACATGCATCTTGTCACGCTCAGTCATCCAGTTTGGCTTCGTGACCCTGTTTGTGGCCTCCTTCCCTCTTGCTCCTGTTCTGGCGCTGGTCAACAACCTGTTTGAGATTCGGGTCGACGCCTGGAAAATCACTACCCAGTTTCGCCGCATCGTTCCAGAGAAGGCTCAGGATATCGGAGCCTGGCAGCCCATTCTCCAGGGCATCGCCATCTTGGCTGTAGCAACAAATGTAAGTGGCTGAATAGTAACAGTTGACCAGTGCTTCTAATTTAACACTAACAACACAAGAGAGCTGCTAAATGATCATTTTATTGTTGACATTTTGTGAAACGGACTTATAAATGCACACGTTTCTTATTTCATTAGTTTTAGTTTTGTTTCTATCATCTTTGGCCCCGCCCACTTGGGGATGACAGTACGTAAGCGCCACTTCACAAACACATACGTCTTCTTTTACGTTTTACATATGCAAAAGCAAGCACATGGAAAAAGGAAGAAAAAGAAAGAGAAACAAGATCGAAAACTATACAAAAATCAAACAATTCTGTTTGTGCATTCTACATATTTACAAAGGGTGTTTTTTATTTTTATCTCAGTAAACAAATTATTGCTTGGTAACAATAAAGAGGACAGTAGAAAACTGATTTTCAATATAATTTGGAATTTGTATTAAATATATGGATTTTTTTTTGGTCTTTTGTTTGTTTTCTGGTAGAAATTCTATAATTCTATCAGAATATGTAACAAATTGATGATGATGTTTAGTAATCAGCAGTTTAAACCTTATGGAACTCCAAATAAAGATCATTTAGGGTAAAAAAAACAACAACAACAACAACAAAAAAAACAGACTGAGATATTTGTAATTGGTTGAAAAGATGTAGATCTGTAGATGTGTTCCAGTTCGAGTTGGGTACCAGACATTGTGAATCTCAAGAAATAAGTAGCAATCAAGCCAGAATACAAAGTGTGACCTAGTTTTTGTTTTGCATACTAAAAAAAAACAACAACAAAAAAACCTCAGTGTATGGAGAAGCAGACCTTTTTGACTAGCAAACCAAAAAAAAAATGTTCAGCAAAGGTTTTTTAATTTGCAAACAAAACTTTATTTTCAAAAATAAATTTAGAAAAACTCATAAAATAATTTTACTTGCAATTTTGCAAGTTTCTCCCTCTCAAACCTGTTTTGTTTAACTGCATAATAAAGACAAAATACCCTCCGTAGGTTCAGAGGCCTAGCCAGGAACCAAAAGAAGCACAATTATTCACATGATCAATTTGAAAGAACGAAAAATGACACGCATTGGTGTCTCAACAGGCGATGATCATTGCTTTTACATCAGACATGATCCCACGGCTGGTCTACTACTGGTCCTTCTCTGTCCCCCCATATGGAGATCACACCACTCACACCATGGAGGGCTACATCAACAGTTCGCTCTCCACATTCAACACCAACGACTTCTCCAACCACAGCCGACCCCTGAGCACACCAGGCAACATCACCACCTGCAGGTACAAGAGGGAAGGGAACCAGTGTGTGCTGGGATTGTTGCGGAGAGAGAAACATTTACAGTTCAAAACAAAACTTTCCTTTGTTTGTTTTTGTTTTTTTTAGGTATCGAGATTTCCGTTATCCTCCCGGCCACAGGAAGGAGTACGAATTCAACATGTACTACTGGCATGTGATCGCTGCCAAAATGGCTTTTATCATTGTTGTTGAGGTACGTATGAACACAAGAGAGAACCTCAGAGGCACAGAAATACAAATATTTCAACTTGTCAATGAATGAGTCATGACCTTCCTCGTCACAGCACATCGTTTACCTGACGAAGTTCATCTTATCCTACGTGATCCCAGACGTCCCGTATGCTGTGAAAGAACAAATCAAACGAGAGAAATACTTGACCCAGGTTATCCTCCACGAGACAAACCTCAAGCTGGTCAGTAGACGCTTGAAACCTACCCAGGACGACACCATGAACCTCTCGGAGGAGAAACTGGCAAAGGAGGAAATAGAACTTGATTTCTGACTGTAAGCCAACAAGGGTGTAGAGGATAGAAGGAGACCAGAACATCCAGTTCTCACCTGGTCCACATCCTGTGAATTGATGCCAAAATTAGCAAGCCAGAAGTTTAGCAACAGGTAAGAAGGAAGACACCGGAAACTTCTGAGGAGGCCGTAGGACAAGAAGAAACCACTGGTGTCAGGTCTTGACCCCCCTGAGCACCGATCTATGCACCAAAATGCAACAGGAGCAGACAATCTGTCTCCTTTCACTTTTTAAAAGTTGACTTTTTTTTTCCAGTGAAAATTTTAAAGTCAGCGTCTTTATTTTTTTAACAGTGCGGTAAAGGAAAAAAACTGGACGATTGTCATGAAAATGATGGGGCTAAGTGGCTTTTAGGGTTTATTCAAAGGATTTGTTGAGATTTCACTTTTGATAAATTCACACAGTCAAACGTAAATAAATTAGAAGTCACTGACATTTAAAGTTAGCAGATAGTTTATATATGTCAAGAACAACTGCTGGCTGGATGTTACAACAAAGAGAAGCAGCGATGTCACATCATTGACTGATACCACTGTTTCTGAACTCGCGAATCAGAAAATACCGAACACTGATGTGATACCAGTCTGTTAAAGACAGTACATATACATATATATTCTATGTTTAACACGTGTAAATACTACTAACCTTATAGATGTGATACTGTACGGTTACATCATTGTCGTATGACCTGACCCGGGTTCTAAAACATAAACATCAACGGAATTAAGCCATTGTGGGTTTTCTGATGTAAAATATTGCCACATATCTGACCATCTGCTGTCTTCCATCCAGCTAACGTTACACATCCATTCTTCTTCTCCCACATGGCTACTCGGTGATGTCGACCACACAGTTTTTGCCAGTACGCTACCAGAATACCACTAACTAGCGCTGCTGACGCGATGTGCTAAGGTGAACATGATATTGGCCAATTTGTTTCTCGAACTTTCAACCATATCACGCGGTCTTTATCAGGAGATGCAGCATGCCCACTTCCTCTGTTTCACTTTCAGAAATTTCTCAGAGGGATAGTGCTAAGTATGAATAAACAGCTGCTGAGTTTGTATGCCGACACATCCGGCTCCGCTTTGTGTGATTGCGAGCTGTGGATAAAACTAGCGGACCCTGCTTTTGTTTCACGAAAAGCACCGGAATGATCTTTTGACCCTCAAGTGTCTTCCAGTTCTTCCACTTCATGAATTTTTAGCTTCGCGGTGACTCATTGTGTCTGTCGCAGCTCAAAGCTCTGACACACGCCACTGTTGGATAATTGTTGTAGTTCAAGTGCTGATTTAATTTCAGTATTATTAAAAACATGTTAATGCAACGTTAACTTGTTACTCTTCCAGTCTGTTACAAGCGATCTGTTGAACAGCTCACAAATTCACCTGTAAGCACATATACTAAAGAAACGTAACTGAAAATACAGTTCAGTTTGGCTGATTTTTTTTGTTTTAAATTAGTTGATTCGAGTGGTTTAGTCGATGATACGAGTACTGTTTTGCTGGTACCCTGGTCTATTTTATGCTGCTCTTTTTACTTACGTTCTGTGCCATGATCACCACTCTGCTGCAGGTTATTTTAACTGCATGTTTTATCCTGTGATATCATCAATAATATAATTTCCTCCTGTATCATCGATGACGTCTTTGATCAATACCTCCACTGTATTATTGACTGGCTTTGTGATGGTACCATAACCACAATGTATGTAAACAGTATCACATACCGGCTATATCTGATGATGCATGTTGTCCGTCTGTCTGTCTGTTTTATAAAGTGCCATTAAATTTTTTTTAATAAAACAAAAAGTTGCCCTCGTTTACCCTATTGATTTATTTAATGGCCTACAGGTCATAGTGATTTATTTAATGGTTTTTGGTACAACCTGCAATCATAGGCTGATACATAAGCCTTTTTTGGGGGGTGGGGTGGGGGTGGGGGGGATCATAGCCACTGTTTGGTGAACAAAAACTTCATTTTTAATTCATGATATTTGTGTTTACAAAGTTTTCTTCTTTCATTATCAGTGAAGATGCATTTTCTTAATTTCAAATAAATAAGTGCAGTTCAAGTTAGTTCAGCAATTTTGTAGATCCTGTCACCCTCTAATTGTATTTTATTAGATCTGGGGGGGGGGGGGGGGGGGGGGATGAGGATTCGGAGAAGTAACTCAGCCGTTTTAGAACATGCTATGTATTTTCTCAAAATGCTATATTTTAATGTATTTATTTTGTACTTTGGGGGACTTAAAAGTCTCTAATTTTGAATCGTATGCCACCACGTTTGTTTGTCTACAGACACATCCTGTCCTCTGCCTTGTGTTTAACCTAGATCTCTAAACTACTTTATTTTACTATTAATAAAAGAAATATGTGATTAAAAACGTGATTAATATTAAATAAACACTTTAGCAATATTGCGTTATTTTTAAAATGGACTGTTGTTGGCGGTTCCTGTCGTTTTTTCGCCTACATTTCTGATCAGGCAGGCTTGTAGAAACTCCTGCGTACGTTAAAGGAACTCGACGGAGGACCCATCATGTTTTGTCACATGTACGCCCACAGTGGCCATACGTGAGTTCAGTTAGTGCGATTGCTAACACTTGTTCGAGTCATTATTTCTATTATACCTACAGAACAAGCAGTTACTTCCAGCATGAGTTCCCAGATCACTTGTGTCGGCTGGGTGAGACGAGGCGTTGCCAAGGGAACGCCGGACAAGGTAATTAGCACTTATAGCTAGCTGATGTTAGCCGAGCAGATGCTACTGTGTCAACAAGGTGGATATTCTGACTTAAAAAGCTTTTTGGGCACGATTTATTTTTCGGTTTTGATTCACAGCTCATGTTTCTCACACCAGAATATCAAAACAATAGCTGTCGTTTCGTTTGACATCATGTTACGTTACTTTATGGTCCTATACTCATGTAGCTGTTACAAGATATTAGAATGACTGAAACTTTTGCTGTTGAAAACCTAACTATAGGGCTCCTGCTATTAGAAATAAATAGTCACAGTGTTCAAAAAAGTTTTTTTTTTTTTTGTTCATTTGTGGTCATTCTATAGTTGAAAGGTCTCCTGGATCTCAATGAGTGTGATTAAGAGGCTCTAAGAAAAACGGAGACCTACTTGATTTTGATAGAAACCAGCATTTATTTCGTCTGAATAATAGCTTCTGTTGTTGTGCTGACATGTTTGTGGAGAAGATGGCGATCTTATGTCTCCCCAACTGAGTGTGTGTGTCCTTATAAACTGTTGTATTCTTCTCTAGGTGGAGTTGAGCCAAGAGGAGCTACAACGCATCATCACTGAGGCAAAGGAGGAGCTGGGGTATTAAAACAAATACACATTGATGCAGGATAGTGGTGAAAAAGTGGATATGGCTCAAATTTGTCAGCTACATGTCAGTTTGATCTCTTAACAGCATGTTTAAAAAAAAATGGAATCTTAACCGCTGTTGAAAATTTCGGATGTCCCATTTTATTTAAATCTCTCTGCTGAATCAGGGAACAAGCAGCTGTGGATGAAGAAGAGGATGATGAGGGTATAGTTGCTGAAGAGGGTCCTAATGATGTCACGTTGGATGATGCTGGAGTTCCAAAGCAAGAGACCGAAGAAGAGGATGAATTAGCAGAGTATGGTTTAGATAGATATGATGAAGAAGATACCGGTGAGCGAGTGCGTATTCGTATTCTTTAGCGTGTACGCTTTAGTATTCACTAACTTGTTTTGTCTCTCCGTGATGCAGCGACAGCCAACCTGGGTGATAGTCTGGCTGGGCTCACAGTGTTCAGCTCCAATGACGAGGATCCTTACATCACTCTTAAAGACACAGTGAGTTCCTGGAGTTGTGACTCTGATTTCCTCAAGAGAAGTGCTTGGTGAGATGGAGACCCAAATTAAATCCCCTCCTTCCACTCCTTTTTGAACCTGACAATCTTTAGCTTCTTTTTTAACTCTAAACACAACTGTTTCTATAGTAAAAGCATTTGAAATTGAAATGGAGATGAACGCAAAAGTTTAAACAATATAGTCCGTTTTTGTAAATGCTCGCCTTCGTGTTAGGAAGAGCTGTTCCTGTTCAACTTTAACCCTGGTGTTGACCAAGAAACCAGAAGTCCTGTTTTTTAAGGACGATGAACATTTTGTGTGTATCAAAACATCTTTAGAAAATTTCTTGTCTGCAGCTTTGTCCCTAAATTAACGACGTCACGTCAGCTCACCCGCCCTTGTTGGTCTCTCCAGGACCAGTACGAACGGGGAGACTTCCAGATCAAACCCACCGACAATCTCATCCTGGCAGGGAAGGCTGAGAAGGACTGCTGCAACTTGGAGATCCACGGTGAATATCTGCTCGTGTGAAGTGGACCATTTCGGAGACGCAGCGTTAATATCTTTGCTTGTTATTTATTCATTTTTGTCTGGTTTGGAACAATGTAACATTGTAATTATATTTATAATTCTGGAATAGAATCTAACGGAGAATGATTTCTTGTACAGTTTATAACTCAGAGGAGGACTCCTTTTACGTTCACCATGACATCCTGCTGCCCGCTTACCCACTGAGCATTGAGTGGCTGAACTTTGACCCAAACCCCGCCGAAGGACCAGGTGAGGAATTGCATTCCAATACGCGCACTTTGCTACGACAAGATTTCAGAATATTCAGATCATTTCTGAGAATTCCCTCTACATGTAACAAGTGTCACAACTCTATTTAAGTTTTTCTTTTTTTTAATGTGTTTTTAAATGTTCCAACAGTCAACATAGTCACAACTTCACACCGTCATCCATCTGACGCCCTCTGTAAAACGCAAGTTTAGCTTGAACGTGGACCCAAACAGTCAGTAAAAGTTTAGGCATGGACAGAAGAAAATGAAGTACAAAACACAAGGACAATGAACAGAATCAAATGTGGTGCGCCTTCAAGGTACTTGGATCACTCTGCAAAATTAAAAAAAAAAAAGGGTTAGGGAATAATAAATTCAAACACGTCCTTTTTATGACTATGATATGTGGTTGTGACAATCAAGATTAAGCTAAATCTGCACTGCAGAAGCCGCTAGATCTTGACAGCAGTCTTCTCTCTGTCCTCCAAATGCAGGGAACTACGCCGCTGTGGGCAACATGACGCCACAGATCGACGTGTGGGACCTGGATGTGGTGGATTGTTTAGAGCCAGCCTTCTCCCTCGGGAGCAAAAAGGCCACGAAGAAGAAAAAGAAGAGCAAGAAGGCATGAAACGGCTCACTTAATTAGCAGCATTCAATATGTAGTATCAGCAGTGAATCACGCATGTGTTAGCTGACTTCATCTGGAATGGCTTTCTAAAGTTACGACCCGTGTTAATTCTCTCTTGCCTGTTGATGCCAGGCGGCGGCGGCGGCGGCAGAGCCCATCGATGGGCACACAGATGCGGTGTTGGATTTATCCTGGAACAAAGTGGTCAGGTCGGTATTTCCTGATTGTATTTTGATCTAACATGCGTGTAAGTCGACTTGCCATACACCAACATAGAAGGGCTTTTATTGTGAAAAATCTCCTCAATTTTAGGAATGTCTTGGCCAGTGGATCAGCAGATGACACGGTTATCTTGTGGGATCTGACTCAAGGCAAAACAGCCACGACCCTGCGCAGACACACTGATAAAGTACTCAGTGACACACAAGATGATTCTGCGTTTACTGTATATCTTGTGTATTCAGGCTTCAGCTGCCGTAAATCTCTTTGTTTTTTAAGGTTCAGACGTTGGCGTTTCACCCCTTTGAAGCACAGACGCTGATATCTGGATCATATGACAAGTAAGGACATTTAGAATTACAAGATATAAACACAGTTTTTCATTCGCAGTTGGTTTTAAACGACTGTTCTCACTGTTGCAGGACAGCCATCCTCTATGACTGCCGTAGTCCAGACGACAGCCATCGAACGTGGAGGTTTAGCGGTCAAGTAGAGCGAGTGGTCTGGAACCACTTTTCACCCTGTAACTTCCTGGTGGGTGTGGCTTCTTTGCCATGAGACTGGATAGGATTGGGCGAACCTTCGCTGACACCGACCAGATGCTCACATTCATTTGCCATGCTTATCCATCTCTGTGTCTCAGGCCAGCACAGAGGACGGCTTCGTCTACTGTCTGGACGCACGCTCTGATAAACCCGTGTTCACACTGAGGGCGCACGATGAGGAAGTGTCAGGTAGGTCAAGAGTGTGTTTGTGTGTATGTGAAACAAAGACGACCACAGTTGAAACTAGAAAGCTGCGAGCGGCAATGAATAACAAACCCCCCCCCCCCACACACACACACACACACACACGCACTAACACTGTTCTGTAGAGTGTACTTTGGCGTGACTATCTCTTCCCATGTCCACTAGGTAGCGCTAGAGAACACACACACACACACACAAAATACCACGTTGCTCCATGTCATTTTGAGACTACAGTGTCATTTTGACGTCAATCACGTTTGTTACATCCGACCTACTTCCTGTAACCACTAGGTGGCGCTATGAATTAAATTCAGTTTGTTAATCAAACCTGTGAAGTCTGGAAACGTTTTACCCTCATTCGTTACTCAAGGGGGAGCTTTACCACCTGTAGCACGTAGCAGAGAGGTATAGATCATCTCTCCACAGCCAGCTGTTACTAGCGGATGCTGAGTAACCAAACGTGTCAGCATCTCTCTGATTATATCCTTTTATCACGTTGCATTGTTTTTCGAGAGCTTGACTGTTGCTGCTACGTTAATATGCGTGTATGCACTTTTCTGAGATTACAGGGAGGCTGGGGCATGAGCTCTATGCACTTTTACTCCTTTTTTTTTTCCCCAAAGTCAAAACTGTTGTTATTTCTGTGCCGTATTGTAATGATGTCCGTTTAACGTAGGGACGACAGATGAAAATTAGCCACCAGCTGGAGCCGGTGTTATTCACCTCGTCCCGTGTTTTGACATTAACGCCAAATGCACACAATCCCTGACAGATTAGCACATAAAATAGAATAATAACTACATTTCTCCCTCCAGTCCAATCACTCGCGCGTCTCTGAAATATGAGTGGGTGTTCAGTTTTACAGGCATCTCTTTGTAGCAGAAGGAATGTGTGCGCATGTTCGATCATCATCTGCATGTAAACTTGTGTCTCGGCAGGTTTAGATCTTAGCAGCCAGATTAAAGGGTGCTTGGTCACGTCATCTGCGGACAAGCATGTGAAGATCTGGGACATTCTGGGGAACAAACCCAACCTGGTGCATTCAAGAGACATGAAAATGGTAAGAAAGTCTCAAATTCTCAGAGCTTTTGACTTTTCTTTCCGCATGTCAGTCAGATATCACTGCGATCTCTTGTTGTTTTGCGTGTGCGGTGGCTGACGTGTGCCCTCACTGAAGACGTCATCATAAATTCTTTCCCACATGTGAACAGGGAGTGTTGTTCTGCGCTTCCTGTTGCCCCGATCTGCCTTTCGTCTACGCTTTCGGAGGACAGAAAGACGGCCTGCGTGTTTGGGATATAAGTGATGTCTCAGCAGGTACAACAGCCACACTTGATGAGTTTAAGTCTTTGTGGTGAAATGTCAACAGTGGTCACATGACGTTTTTGTGATTGTTCGCCTGCAGTGGCTGAAGTGTTTGGCAATCGAGAGCGCCTGGTGGTGAACACAGGATCACAGGCCTCCAGCGCCGCAGCCGCACCTGACATGGAAGTCTCCTAGGAGCAGCAGTACACTGTGCTTCCCAGGAAATGCATCCCGCTTCTCCGCTTGTGGCAACATTCTCATGCATTATAGCGGAATGCCGCAAAAGGGAGTGAAAGCATCAAAAGCTGCATTCCAGAAAGACTTGCATTTTTGGAACGGAGTGACAACAGGACGTAACATACCTGAACAACTTTTGCTCACCTTTTTTTTTTTTTTTTTTCAGTCAACAAACAATTTTCATCAAATCTTACAGGAATCTTTTACTTTGGTAGGGACAGGTAGAGGTGAAGCTGTCATGTAAACAGTGACATTCTTTAATCTTTCTTTGTACATTTGCAAGTGTAGTATAATGCTATTAAAGTATTAACATACCTTTTACATGGTATGAATGGTAATATGAAATATTGAGATCTTGTACAGACATCTGTGTACAAACAGGCTTTTCAGAATGTGTATATCCAATAAAAAAAAAAATTTATAACATCAATGTTGTTTTTTGCTCTCTATTTGGATAAAATGTGATAAATTCATAAACTGAACACACTGCGTCTATCACAACCTTTGTTTTTGTATCCGTGGCTCAGTTTTGGTGTCACATCCCTTGATTTATTTCCCAACAACATTTTAAGAGAAAATCTTGCGTTGCTTATGTAATTATATCTAATAATTAGGGCCTGAGCCTGAAGGTACATCAGGTGAAGACCCTATTGTGTTTTAAGTTTGAATTTTAAGGTATTTTGTCTGAAGGGAATCTTAAGGGAAGATATGCTATTTTAAATTTTAGCAGACTAAACAGATGTCCGAATAGTCTACATCTAAATTACAGCATATAAAAATCAGCCCGCCGTTTTACAATAAACTGCAAATAGCTGTTTTTGTTACGTCAGGCCTGTTATTACTGATAACGTGTAGAGCGGAACTTAAGTAGGCGCAGTAGCACGGAACCCTTACAGTGATGCACATTGGAACTTTGCTGAAAATGGCGTCGGTTTATTTGTCCAGGCTCCACACGCTCCTGAGAGGATTTTCGAATTGCTCCAAACTGCGACATATACAGCGTAAGTTCTGTTTATATCCAATTAAAACGATTTTGTCAAATAATATAAGTGTGAGTTTACCGTCAATAACCTTAAACTCATAACAGAGATTGAAGCGAACAGTGGCTAACCTTGACGTCTTGTCTGTGCAGCAACGATTGACCAGCTCCGTGTCAATTGAAATTGAATCCAATACACTCCTTAATTACCCTTAATTAAGTTACACTTTATTAAATATGAGAGATCTGAGAATACGACTGGCTTGGAAACCTGGTCAAATGTCATTTTTCCCACTTGGACTTTCCTACATTTCTTTACCTAGTCCACCCTGTCCTCTCACAATATTTTAGTACTGCAGTTTATCATTTGGCTTATTTTTTGTTTTAACAAAGTGATATTTGATTATGTTCATTCCTGTTGTAGCATGTTTGGTGCCAATTCGACAGAAATCCAGTCTTCCACTTGATGACCCTAACTGGTACGTTAGAAGCTTGAATCCATTTTAATTCGATTTGAATCTTGCAAGTGATGTCCTGTCATTAAGGTGTTAATGTCCTTCGTCATCGGAGCAAAATAGGAATAAAGATACTCCTTTCTCCTCTGTGCCACATTCAGGAAATCAGATACACAGACCAGTTGAGTGCTAGTTAGCTTAGCATAGTGCATTGTAATTGATGGGAAGTGTTAGCATACCTTTGTCAAAAGTAATCAAGTACTCTTTTCTTCATATTAATCTCAATAGGGTCCCCCCCCCAAACATTCAGAATGGCAATAACATAATTTAACATTATTAGACCTTTTTTAATTTTACATTTGAAACAAATTTTAAAAAATTGAGGCAGCTCCTCAAAAGCCCAGTTGTAACCTGGTCAACGAAAGACACATTTGCATTAGTCACAGGATAACTGTTACTACTGATCAGGGACTGGAGGATAACCCCTGGACAAACTAAAACCCTGATCCTAAATTTTTGATAAAAGGATGCTAACACTTTCCATCTACAATCATTGATTATGCTAAGCTAACTAGCATTCACCTGGTCTCTGTGTGTCTCAGCACAGACAGATGAGAGATTGGGGTTCTATCTTCTTGTCTGACTTTTGGGAGGATGGTAAATAGAATTACTTCCCCAAAAAGGGGGTGTGTAGCTTCAATAAATGTTTTTTTTTCTTTTCTTTTTAGTAATGTGGAAATCGGCTTGACCTCCAATGGGAAAACCATTGTGTGCTACCATCCAGCCAAAGATATTCCATACGAGCTCACGCAGGTAGGAGGGAATTTTCTAGCATTATTCAAAGCTAGGAACACAATAATTCTTGGTTTCACCTGACTTATGCAACCGCAGCTATGAACATTACAGTGGATTTGCAAATAATCCATCCTAAATTCTACACATGGCATCTTAGATGCAAATGTAACAGTAGTCCATCCTTCTCTCACAGCTGAAATCACACCCATTTGAAATCGGATCAGCGGTTTGATGTTGTAATTCATGATGACATCTTTGCAGCCTATAGTGCGGCCTGACCCCCTCATAAACGGGGCTGAGACCCACGACCAGGTTTTGAAGGCCCATCTCAGCAAGGAGGTTCAGAGTAACAAAACGGGGCCCACCATAGAGGAGCTGAGCAAGATGTTTTTCACCACGAAGCATCAATGGTACCCAAAGGGACAGTAAGTACACTTAACTCCATTGTTGACAATAATTGTGGGGCAAATTAAAGCAGACAAAAAGACTGTACTTAATGGAAAAGGTTTTGATTTGGTGTCTGATATTTTTCTTTTTTCAATGTTCACAGCTACCACATGAGACGCATAAAGAAGAATCCACCAAAGGACAGATAGAAAGTTAGAAAACTAGAAAATAAGTGTGTTTGTCTTGTTGTCACAATTCTGTATAATAAACTATTAAACTTCTTTTTTATGAGCTCATATTTACGTTTTGCTTAACCCGGTGTATATTTACTTCACTATATTGGATTGATTTTCATTTTCTAAAACGGGTCAATAGTGCATTTTTGTGTTATCAGCTTCAAGGTTTGCTGAACTGTGGGTTATAATCAAGCACTTCAGTTTTTAAAATTGATTTTGAATACATTCCTTGAAGAAAAATTATACAGCTGAAAGGCTTGGGTGACTGGAATGCATCACCTAATTAGGCTGGTTCTGCATCGCAACACAAAAATAGAGCATTTCATGAGCTTCCCTCCAGAGAGAGGCAGTAACTGAAGTTTTATATATATATATATATATATATATATATATATATATATATATATATATATATATATATGGAAAAAAAAAAACTTCAGTTGGCTGGATGAAAAACATTTCCATCCCTGGAGCTTCACCTTGATAAAGATAATGCTTTGTCTTCATTGACATAATAAACATTTTTAGCTGGGTTTTTATATGATTTAAGTCCAGAGGAACAGGTCAGTATTTCCTGCATATGTGGTACTTAAATTTTGGATTTTGTGACAATTTTAAGAATTGGTACAGAATTTGGAACTTATGCCATAGAACCATAAAAATGTAAAAGTTTACATTCAGGAGTTATATGTGCCAGCTGGTCTTCATCATGAAATGTACATATTACGATTGGAAATATGATGAAATTAATATTTTTAATGCCGGTTTTCATTTTAATTAAATTCCATTTAAAGCTGCAATGATGAATATTCTTTGTAGGTACAAATGGATGTTCAGTTATTAAATGTCTCTGAGAGAAGTGTTGATTTATTGTAATATTTATTGGTGCAGGGAATTAAAACAAATCTTGACATCAAAAATAGAAATATTCGCCCGTTACATGAGACTTTACTTGTGTTGATACTCTTCGAGTATAGCAGTAATAAAGACATGTATGCACAGCCAAAATGTTGCCCAGCAGCATTTTTCCTTACGTCATGTGAAAACACCGGAAGAGGGAGTTTTCTGACCCGCCCCGGCAGCTCAGTCAATTCCAGCCTGAAGAGAAGGCGAGTCCACGGCTAAAAATATAATAGCTAACACAAGATGGCCGGTTTGCCTCGTAGGATTATCAAGGTACACTTTATACCGAACACCTTACACATATGTTAATAGACCCATGTGAGGGGTTTGGGGTATTTCTTACATGAGAATATTGACGTAAAATTGCTACGATCCAGCGTGTAGCCTGGCGTTAGCGCGGTTAGCACAGTTAGCTCTTATCAAGCTAGTTATCAAGCTAACTCGCTGGTCCGTGTTTTGTTTGCCACTTCCGTTTACTCCCTTCTGCTCAGTCTGCGGTAGATTTATTTGAACAAATCAATCAGCTTTTGTATCGTTGGTTCACGTTTTAATCCTATATTTTGATCATTTCCAGTCTGAATCACCACTTAACGATAATTTCCCTCGGACGACATATGAATGGATTCGCTAAGTAAGCTAGGCTAGCGATTGGTTCACATGTCTGGCGCTGATGTTAATCGCTGGCCTCCGGGTGTCGGAGCATATAAATCCTCACAGTAAACCAGCTATGTTGCTGTTGTGTCTTCCTAATATCACGGAGCAAATCGTTAAAGGCCTGTTGCGCTGCGGTGTCTCCGTCAACCTTACCGCAACTTCACCGGGCCTGGTCCGGCAGTGGGCGCGTTCAACCCTTTCCGCCACATTTTAGACGTGAAGATAAGCAGGTTTCTTTCAGTTGAATAGGATGTTAAACTTGAAAAACCAGATCCAGGTTTAATTAGGTTAGTCAGGCTGTTTAAATCCTAATAAACAGTTCAATGATGCATTTATGATCAGACTGAAGCAGCTTCCTCATTGTTTACTGCAGGTGTTTCTTTGCACCTGCATGTCAAATGTTCCACTTTCTCCTCTTGATCTGTTGTCGCTCATTTTTTTTCTGACACTGTTCTGCATTAGAACCCTAAATCTGTGATGCATTATTTACATACAGTGAACAAGCATAACCCCTTACCTTAAAACTTATGTTATCGGTTGTATGTTTATAACTGATTGACAGCAAATATGGAAATCTATGTATCGATTCAGTACCAGATATAGTAATTTATCATCGCTGTAACGAGACCCTTTCGACCTCCTTCTATTCATCTTAATTTGTAACACTCAGGTAAAACTTCAGCGCTTGCTATCACATGACTCAAGTTTAGGTTTTATACTTGAAAAGGAAAAAAAAATAGGCTATCAGTCTCATCATGACACAAATAGTAGTAGACAGACATAGTGAGGCATGCTTGATGACAAAACACTCATCAGATATGTGCTATGCTGCATTATTAAACAGAGGGGGGAGGGAATCATGATCTACGTAACCAAATTTTAAATGAAGATTTTCTGTGTTCTGCTTTCTTACGCATTGTGGTGTGCTGCGTTCACGCGTCAACCACTCCAGAGCTATCTCACTTGCTAGTTGGATCACAATTACACAAGGTAGAGCAAAAGCAACTGTTAATTCAACATTAAGGCGCTCGCTTCAATTTTTCTTCCTCACTCGCTGCACTCGGCTGTCAGCCCCTACTGCCAAGGTTCACTACACTTGTGAACTGCAATTTTTGTGGCTCCACAAGGAAGCGAAATAGAATGAGTTGTGTGTATCTGCTGAGTGTGCAACACACACACACACACACACACACACACACAGATGGCGTGTTAGCTCTGCCCTCGCTGAGAAAGTACAGCAAAGAGCACAGGCATTAGCTCAGCGGTGACCATAAATGACTGCAAAACACATTACAGTGTTTGTTCACATTAGCTTGGTGCGAGCGTTTCTACATTCTCCTGGGAATGTTTTACTTCTCCTTTTTGCACAAAGCAAGATGAACTGAACGAAACCCAAAATGTGAACTCAAAAAAAGAATGCAATATAAACAGAACCCCGGGCTTGCTGAACCATTATAAGAAGGGAGGTCGAGATTCGATGTTGTGCTCGTACCGGAAAAGAAAACCCAACATTTCAGCGAGTGCAACTTATTTAGGTTTAAAATCGACGTTGATGTACAGGCACAAAAATCATGCGACAAATCGCTGTACGTCACCATAAACAAGCCACGTCACAAAGTACCATTATACACTTCAAGTTCCTCGTGTATGAAGAGGATAAAATGTCAGTATCTTCCATTTAAGTCGAGCCCTTCACATGTTAGGTCGTCTGTTCGAGACCCTTCAGAACGAGCAGGCATCTCAGATTTGTTGAAGAATGCGGTAAAGGTTTTAGTCTCTTTTTGGGGGGGGGGGGGGTGTCAGAATCGTGAGAGTGATGCATGATCTGAAGGAGAAAAATTGTGCTTCACATTTGAGCAAGAATGGCGCAGCTCTAATTTGTACTCCTCAAAACCCTGGTTATCGCAACTGGGACTGAAAAATCATCATCCTCATAAATAATAATTGTAAAGTGACAAACGGACAAGCGGCGATCTGAAATTCCGTGTGCATTGCAGTTAAACCAATTCCTTGCGAATTGCGGTTCTCCATCCCTCCCCTTCAATGGTAAAGTGTTCATAAGCAGTTCAGTTAGTGACTAAGCAGGGCAATTATTTTTTCAAGTGTTGTCTGCCGACGCCTCTACAGTCCTGACAAGTGACGTGACAGTGTGATGTTTTTCTCCTTCTGACCACACTCAGGAGACACAGCGGTTGATGGCAGAGCCTGTTCCGGGGATCACGGCTAAGCCCGACGAAGGGAATGCACGTTACTTCCATGTGGTCATTGCGGGGCCTCAAGATTCTCCTTTTGAAGGAGGCACATTTAAACTTGAACTATTTCTTCCAGAAGAGTATCCCATGGCAGCTCCCAAAGTGCGATTCATGACCAAAATCTATCACCCCAATGTTGACAAACTGGGAAGAATATGTCTAGACATTTTGAAAGGTAAGAGGACACGACAACCGGCTCATTTTTAAGAACGACTTATTTTGTGAGAGTCCATACTGTTGTCACACTGAAATATTCACGCAATCCAAGCCAGGCCTTGATGTGTGGGGATCCCCTCAAGGACCCCTGTTGGTCCCCAAACCCCGTGTTGACCACCTCTGTGAAAATCACACTTGCTGTTCAAGACATTAAGAGTCAGCCACATGTGTAAGACGCAGTTTTACATTCAATTAAGTTCGTACAATTTTGAAAGCAGAGGTTTCATACCTTCCTGCAAACATAACAACCCCTGCAGAGGTAATAGTTGATACGTTTGCAGGAAATGAGGCAACAAGTTGGAGGCAGGCAACTGTTATTACTTTAGTGGGACATTTATGACGTTTGTTGTATTTATCCAGACAACAACTGCAATTTTCTCGAGTGATTTTGATCGCTTTTTTTTTTTTTTTTTTAAACAAGGTGTGTGCAAATACATTCCACTTGAAAATAAATTGCACTATATATATATATTTAAAAAAAAAAAAGGTTCAACTTTCCCTAAAGGAAAATAGTGCACTGTCAGCGTTGCAATACACATATAATTTATTTACATCAGATAGTTTCTATTATAATGTTACCAAAAAAAATAAAAAAAATAATCCAGTTATAGGTCAACACCTTTCGACATAAAAGGAAGTGCAGCATTTCTTAATTTATACTTCACTTGGCCAACTTCTCCCCGCTGACACGCTGCTATCTCGCTAGCTTTAGCCACTTCACCATCCGGCTGCGGAACATGCCTGATTTGAGGAAGCTAGCAAAGGTTCTGAGCAGTTGTCTGATGAATTGTAGTAGTTTGCTACTCCTCTTTTTACTACCTCCTGGCCATTCTCAGTTGTGACATTAACCAGCATCTCCAGCCTGATTCACTGTTTTTCCAGTAAAACTGATGCTATATTACATTAAAAAAAAAAGCCTCGCTTCTGTCGTAAATTTCACCCCGAGCCTGTCGCTTTTATCTCCCCATTCGTCTTTCCTTGCTCCAGATAAGTGGTCCCCAGCCCTGCAAATCCGTACAGTGTTGCTGTCTATCCAGGCGTTATTAAGTGCTCCCAATCCAGATGATCCCCTGGCAAATGACGTCGCAGAGCAGTGGAAGAAAAATGAAAGCCATGCCATCGAGACAGGTGAGGCTGCGTCTGCCCTCTGTAGTGTGTCAGGAGATTTCCTGTGTTCAGTCAGACTGTAGCAATCATTAGCTCAGTTGCAGACGTGAGTTGTCCAAACATCTGGAGTGGCTCTCATGAATGGTTTCTTGTGTGGGTAAAAGTAAATAACTCCAGTCAGCATCCTTTTGAAAGCCACATTAACGGTATTTAGCCGCGACCGGCTGCGAATACAAGTGGCGAGATATTTTCACAGCGCAACAAAGTCACTTTGTAAACGCAGGGAATTCCCCCCCCCCCCCCCCGAAGATGTTGAGGGTTGATGTTTGTGACCTCAAACCATGTCTATTGAAAAATGTTGCTCAGTCACATTTGAACTGTGACAGTTGTAGTTAAAATCTTAGAGGAAGCAGTGACGCCCACATGGCACACGGTATCATCCATGTTTACACACACTCAACGTTCCACCATTTGTCTGAAAAGGACAATATTCCAAATTTGATAAGGACCCTGTAAGCCCATATTTTCCGACATTTTAGCATTTTCTGATTGACGGGTGGGTGGGCTCTGGACATGTATACGGCATCCTCGGAATATTTGTCTTGATTGAAGGTTTTCAACATCAGTTGAAGACCCTCATGCACACAGTGTCCTCCCTGTTCACAGCCAGACGCACAGCTGTGCTAGTAGACGGCTGGCAAACAAAAGCAGCTCATCGAACGACCCGAGACAATCGCTAACTTGTTATAACGGCGTGAGGACAAAGTAAGCCACTTTCTTCACTTCAGTGAACGCGCTTCAGGAGAAAATATACCTGTAATGTCTCACCGTTTATATTTCAACTGGACAGGAGGGAACCGACGGCAGCAAACTTTAGTTCCGCCTAGCCAGTCAGAGTTTGTGCGGCTGCATTTCACGGGGTTATTAGTGGAAAATTCATTATTATTCGCCGTGTCAGCACCTTAGTTGGTGGCATTTTAGGAATAGGAGATAATAAAAAAAAAGAGCAATACCAAGCGCGTGTAAACACAGTCGGTGTTTGGAATATGATATTTTTATGGTTGTTTGTAGCAGTGAAGTGCTGTGGTCGGCATTTGGTTATTTTATTTACGGCGCTTGAAGTCTGGTATCTTCAGTCACGCTAGTTAGTATTGAGTTCGGCGTCTGTAACAGTAAATTTAAAGTTGGACCGACTGCGTGACTCTGAAGGAAGATGGATGATATTTTGACACACCCCTTCCTCCACTGAACATGAAAACAGCCCACTCGGCCTCTCCTATTTGCGTGCGTGTGTGTGTGTGTGTTGTCAGGCGGTGGAGTTCTCTGCAGCAGTTTGAAGTGATTACACAAATTTATGGTGTTACTCTGCGATGCTGCAGCCGTCGCAAATGCGCAGCTCACTGTCTGGTCCAAAAAAAATTCCACACCACCAAAAAGAAGGTGCTCAGTGAAGCTTATTAGATTCTTTCCATTGATTTAACGTTGTTATTTGTCCTTGCGTAACTCGTCCCCCCTTCACCGGCGTCCCACTCTCACTAGGGTTCTACGCTCTGTTTCTGCTGCTCTGCATCATAGGGTGAAACATCACTTCGTTGTTTGTTGAGGGAGAAAGAAGGAGCGCTTGTTTTGATGCAGCTGGTGTCCCTGATGAAAATGCAGCAGAATCTTTGCATTCAGAAATTAGACGGCGTAGAGATTACTTCTCCACCCTGACGTTGTTTGGGTTTTCACAGATGAGCGTTGGTGAGGTTTCAGCGCTGTTATTTACCTGTCATTACTATCCTTTATCTCAAGAAAGAGGGAAGTGAGTG
Source organism: Aulostomus chinensis (assembly GCF_037954235.1). Classification (NCBI taxonomy): domain Eukaryota; kingdom Metazoa; phylum Chordata; class Actinopteri; order Syngnathiformes; family Aulostomidae; genus Aulostomus; species Aulostomus chinensis. The sequence continues at coordinate 17,707,699 of NC_141323.1, read as the reverse complement.
ACTTGGTTCGAGTTCAGCTGTTTGTAGGGAAGCCTCCTGAAAGGCGGTGATTCCAATCATCCATCAGAAAGCCGTCTAGGATTCTTCCAGTCAAGACGCTCTCGTAACGCCTCCTCTTCCCCAGGTCTGCCTCTTGACATTGAACCTCCTCCAGGAATGAGCTTTTGGAAATGCGGATCAATAACCGGGCTGGTCATAGAAATGAACTTTGTGATTCATAGTGAACGGGTTGTGGATGGTGCGATAATGGATGGCTCATGGGGACAGAGATGCAGTGAAAAAAAATAATAAGTATAAAATTTCATGTCACATTAAGCATCCAAAAAAGTTAACAGTAGTTTTAATAAAAAAAAAGACCAACCTCTTAAAGAACTCAGTGGCGTTCCGTACGATGACTCTACGAGTTGGATGCGTTTCCGCCTTTCAGGGGGACTTTATTTTTACATTGACAGCAGACAGGTTAGCTGTCTTTAATTTAGTCTCCCTCGCCTTTCTGAAAATATTGGAAACACACCCACACTCTTGACCTTGTCCTCTCTGAGAGCTGAAAAACCTCCCTCTCCAGCGCTGCCTCCGCCATGTTTACAAGGCAAATGCACGTTGTCTCCTTGAAACTTGGATTGGTGCCGCCAGACAGAACTCAGTGTATAAATCATGAGTGTCACGTGTGGCTAAGGCGTTCTGCGGCAACAGATTTCGAATTGCCACAGTAGCAGTAACCATAGGGAATTTTTGCCACCGTTCACCGTGAAACAGCTCCTTATTACACGGCCACACGGGTAAAACAGTAAGATGCGTTCTTTATTGGAATGGGACCAGCAGAACTGCACCTCGCTTACAGCCTCATGTTTAGTCACCCGGCACACTTCCTGTTTGTGTGCTGCATCTCGCACATCTGACAGAGACGGTATCCTCTGCAGCCCCGTGTTATTATAGCCATCGTTAACCATGTTTATTGTCATTTCAATATAAAAACAAATGGTGTCGTACCAGCAAAATCCCAGTGGTCCCAGATCGACTCCTAATGGTTGGTGTAGTTGCTGTCATGGGAACTATAACCTGTTTTTTTGTTGTTGTTGTTTTTTTCTGTGAAAAAAATGGGCCAGTTTGAGCCGAGCTCTGTTTCCTGTCACTTAAATGAGCAACTGGTGTATTCAGACCAGCACTAGCAGGTGTTCAGTGAAGTGTGTGTACTTCTCAGCGCCCTCTGTCTCGCCACACACTCATCGACAACCCTTTTGTTTCTTGTGTTGCAGCCCGAACATGGACCTCTCTCTATGCAGGCAACAGTGAAGTATAGAAGAAGAGAGACGAGGCGTCTGAATGTGATCTACAAAAATGTACTCCTATTCTGTCAACATTTGAATTTAACGGACACACACACACACACACACACACACACACACACAAAATAGATAAAAATAAGATTATAAGTCCAAATCTATTTGAAAGAAATGACATGATTTACTGCTGCAGACCTCTGGGTGACTTATTTTCCTTTGTAAGACGCGTTAAATGTGTGTTAGCATTTTTTTTTTCTTCCTGTGTTGCTATTTAAATGCATGGACAGAGAATGCCACCCTCCCCACCACAGTCTTTAAAAGAACGTGTTCATTTAACATGCAATATGTTGTCCTTGAACGAGGCACATACTGGTACGTTTGCAAAACTATACATGCATTAAAGCTGTCCTTCTTTTAACACATGCATTATTTGTCAACACATCTGTACGTCTTTTATGGGAGACGCCGCGTTTTGGCATTCCAGCGCAGAAAAAAGTACGGACACATCTTGGAATAAGACGAATTTCAAAATAAGGCCTTGCATTCAAAAAGACTTCCGGTTTGATTTCACAGGGTGTGTGTGTGTGTGCGCGCGCGCGTGTGTGTGCATGCGCCTGTGTGTGCATGCGCCTGTGTGCGTGTCTAATATCTCAGGTTGCTTACGAGCATGCAAACACTTGATAACACTGAATATTAGTCGGTGCTGCAGCTTGTTGAGCGTCACTGAGCATTTAAACACGCTTCACACATTATATTCTTGTCCTCCACACCAAATATGGTCTTGTTTGTCATAGCAGGCATCAATTACACTTTAAAGTTGGAGGTTTTTGGCGAGACAACAGGATGGAATCTCCTTGAGAGAGTGAAGACAAGTTGATCCAAACTTTTCCAAAAATCACAGCCATTTTTGTTGTTGTTGTTAAAATAGAATGTTACCATTTCCTGCCAGGGAAGACATACAAATTTAAAATGTAAAAACACTACGTATATCTTACAATTGATCATAGATTGATTGAGGAGACAGATTGTGTTGTTTTAGCCCGATAAATTTACACACACAAAAATGTGGGGAACAAAAGTTGATTTCATGTCAAAATTGTGTGAAAGTTTGTTAAAAATCCACGATACACTTAATATTTGAGCCTCACCGCTGATCATTTTTCTCAGTAAAAGCTGGAAGTCCTTTTACTTTAAGACAGTTTGGGGAGGGTGACTGGACCTGTGAGACATTTCCATTCATAAAAACATTCAGAAAGGTCGAATCAGATCTCACTCGAGCACCTCATCACTGCTGGTGCACATTTACAGCGAAGGAACCGCATGCATGTTGCTGCAGCTGAACACAAGTTGATTCTGATTATTGAGGCTGTAGGAAGAGGAGCTGTTCATTCTTATTTTCCTGTTTTTATTTAACTTTTCATACAAGAGCTAAGGAAAGTCGGTGGTGTTCTTTTTTTCCCTGAGTTATCTGCTTGATTCTGATTTGTGATGAATCGTCGAAGCAGCAGATATTCAGACTAAAAAAAAAATTAAAAAAAAAAGTTAAAAATCCCAATCATGCTCTTCTGGGGGTGTATAAACTGGAACAAATTCAAAATGGACAAATAAAAGAGTTCAAAGTTGCTGATTTAATTTCTAAAATCCTGCTATTCCCCTTTGTGCGGCCCTGTAGTCGTGGATTAGATTAGACTGAGAGTGTAAAAAGGCCCAGTCGTAGTTTAGACCCTACAGGATCATGTAGAGGGTGGACTGTGACATCGTGTCCCTGTCACATTATCGCAGGCGTGCTATCGCTCGGGCTCGTGTTCTTGTCCTCACCCTGAAAATCGGACCTGTTTGGAACATACGAGATGCGGAACGGTTCGGTTAATTTATTGTTTCTCTTGACATTAAACCAAGGAAGAGTCACTCACTGGATTTTTGAAGCACCGAGATCAAAAACTCAAAAGAGATCAAAGATATGAACCAGCTACCCGTGTGTAAAAAAATAAATAAATAAAATTTAAAAAAATCTGTCGGTAATTTCAGTAAGTTTGCACACATGGCTCTTCAATTACTCTGTAAATAAACTGAGTTGAGTAAGTAAGTTTGGAGGCTCGTCTGTTTTATGTTGCCTGGAGTTTGGTAGCTGATTGTGCAGGGAGATCTGATGCAGTAGTCAAATACTGTGGAGTTTCTGGGGTTTGTAGTTTGGATGAACACACTTGCGCTGCTTCTTTTCGGTAGCAGGAGGAGTGGCAGTGCCGCGTGTGTAACCAGTCGAATGCGATTTAGAATTAAAATACTTGTTTTTATTATGAATGTCTTCAAAAAAAACAACAAAAAAAGACCAAACCACAATGCTTGTAGCCTCAATTTATCTGCAATAACCGGCCCACATCTTGCTTCACTGAGGAAGTGCACCACAAATGGGTTTTTATGAAACGCATTCCACACCCAAAACAGTGGAAATGGCCGATATTAAAACACCAGCAATAAATGGAAGAAGACAGAACAACACAAACAACAGAAAACAAACAAGAAATTTGCTTTTTAAATGAGTGTATGTGGTTCCCTTAAGATCAAGATTCGGTTAATATTGATTTCAACAGATGTCTGTACTGGATTAAACCATGGAGCTTGTAATCTAAATTAAATATACACTGGTAAAACATTCCATTATGGACGTTTCAGAGAATATATGGTTGTGACGATTTAGGAAATTTACTGGTATGAACGTGTATGAAACCTCAGTGTGACTTCTGCCAGGGTGCTATGTTTTTGCTTTGCCCTTTTAATATTCAAGAACCTTAATTATTTCTCATAATTTGATCAGGTGGGAGAAAGCGGGATTATATTCCATTCTTCATGACATCATCGGTATTGAAACCGAAGGGAGGTCGGGCGACCTCTGACAAATTGAACTCTTTGATTAAAACGGGATTTAGAATGTTATTTCAGGAGCACATTGGGGACGCTTTGATCAGGATCGCAACGACATTTAAAAGAATTGCAAATGTTGTAAAAATCCTTGGATATTTCCCGAGAAATACTTGAAAGCACTTAAAAATATCAGGGCCATGAAGCCTTCCTGTAGAATTCCACCAGATGGCGCTAGAATCTACCTGAAGCTGACCGCTTCTTCCCTCTGGTTCCAGCTGGTGTGTGTTGTGAAATTACATGTTTGGTGTGTTTTCAGGTGTTGAGTCAGCCTCGGGCCTGACATGAGTTCTGGTAGGTACGATGAGAACCTTACTTCCTGTAGTGAGGTGGAGGTGTGTGTTTGTTGTGGTTTATGACTTGGTTCAGACACTGAAAACAACCTGAAACACTTCCTGGTTGTTTGAATCTCTTGTGAATTGATCAACTCCTGTATAAAGGAAATGTTTCTGGTTTATTTTTTGGGGGGGGGGGGGGGGGTTTAGCCAAAACTAAAGGACGGAGGACTGCCACAAAAGGGGAGTGAGTCTCGGCGAAGTCATCACCAAAATCACTTCAGCAGAGTGCAGTCAGGTGTAAAGACTTACATATTTTAGGCTTTATGTATTCGTAGGATGGTGTCAGTTTGGTTATTCTACTGTCACACACAAAAGTCTTGAAATAATTTTAAAAATATATATATAAAAACAAGATATCAGATAACCAGGCAAACATTTTTTTATGAGTTTAAATGGTGAAAATGTCCTGTATATACATCTGATTCATTGAATCGTGTGTGTGTCTAACTGGTTTTTGTTACCTATTGGAGACCTCCGGTATTAACGCTCACCTTATCAGCACCCTTAGTCTGCATGGGGACCAATGGCCCGTCATAATGCAGCACAACATCATTTCTGAGTTCCTGGTTAAAGTCAGTTTAACCTGGTCACGGTTTGTGTGTGTGTGTGTGTGTGTGTGTGTGTGTGTGAGAGAGAGAGAGAGAGTACATTGTTTCTGCCCTTAGCTCAGAGGGTGTTTGTTAAATGATACCGCAACCTTTTTGTTACGTAAAAATCTATTCATTTTATTAAATTTATGGCTCTTTTCCAAGGCTTTCACACCGTCCAGACATCAAATCAATCTGCAATACACCGTCAAGCATGATGTCAGCGGTCGTGAAGGATCATGGGGACTGCTCTGACCTTCGCTGTGGCCTAACTGACTGTGTGAGCGCCTGACAATGCAGCTACAGTGACGCCTGCACCAGATGACATGTCAGCAGCATCCTAAACATAGCGCCGCTCCTCCGTCAGGGCAGATCGTCTCTCACTGACTGCAGTTGAAAACTCTCATAGCCGACTGGTGAGGACAAGCTTCCTGTTTGTGTTGTCACATGTGATCAGCATCACACCTGAGTCGCTGCATTGTTTTCCTCTTCTGCAGACCGCAGCCTCACCTCACCTGTAACTCTCTGATGTTGCATAACCGTCCTTTTTCTCTGCTCTGAGCATTAAAGCAAAGTCAGCTATAGAGAGAGGGAATCCCTCCTCCTGGACCAGCAGGAGAGTTGGAGGAGCTCTCTCTCTCTCTCGCTCTCTCTCGCTCTCTCCCTCCCAGATGTTATACAAGACATCTGCAGCAGAATGCCAATGTGCTCACTTTACTGTAAATGCAAATGAGGAACAAATGTTTTCAGCCAACACCTGCAGCAGTTACAAGTATTTAATGGCGTTTTACGAACAAAAAAGTCGCGCATGTCGTGGATAAAAGAGTTACACCTGCCTCCATCAACCATGGTGAGAACAGTGTGTCCTACACCATCTTTCCACTTCCATGCTCTCATGCTATATATAACTGCCACTGCAGGAATAAAGGAGGGTGTGTGCATATTTCTCTGTGTGTGTGTGTGTGTGTGCACTGATGTTTGACAGTAGCACCAAGACCATTTCATATATTGGCGTGAAAGCCGCCTCACTTGTAAAACTTAAACTTCTTCAACTGATTGTTAAAAACACACCCCCTCCTTCCTCGCACCTCTTCCCCGTCTCCCTCCCGTGATTTTTGAAACGATGCGCACTTTAAAAAAAAGAAAAGAATCTTGATCGAATTCCTGACCGAATGGGCATGTTGTGAGGAATCATGGAGCAGGAAATGCGTTTGAATGAACATCCGTGTGTGTGTGTGTGTGTGTGTGTGTGTGTGTGTGTGTGTGTGTGTGTGTGTGTGTGTGTGTGTGTGTGTGTGTGTGTGTCAACCACTGAACATATGAAGTCTGACGGCTTGACTCAAGAGGAGGAACTAAGCAGTGATGGATGTAAATAATTCACAGATTCCATGTGTACCTCCATGGAGGCTGAACCAGCTCGTATAGATAGTGGCTCTTGCTGTATCAGTCATGCTGCTTCTGACAATGCTGATCAATAACCTGTCAAACAAGCGGGCTGCTGACTGGGAGGTTTTACTGGTTTAATACGTGTTTAGCCCTGCACTGGAATTCCTCTGAGAGATTAGATTCACACACAGACGACAGATTGACAGATTATTTGCACAAAGAAAGCCCATTTACATTTCAGCTGCTCAGCCACACTGATTGCTAACCCGTGACTCTTTTTCTCGTTTAAGTTTGATTTACTTGTTGCATTTATTTGTGTAATAAATGGAGGAAGAATGTCATGTAATTTTGACACCAAACTTTTCTGAGTCTATGAGCTTCAGTCAAAGGGGAGAGAAAAAAATGGTCATCGGCAGAAGCTTAACTGGATATAATTTTTGCAGACGTGCACACAGAGGGTTGACGGATTTCTCAACGCTCTTTCCTCGCCAGACTGGTGAGGGTGATGATGATTACACCTTAGACAACTTGATAAACAGCGGTGAAGATTCACATTTAGCCTGATGACACGAGCAAAGAGACCTACAACACGTATTTATGAGAGCGTTGCTGCAAACAACAAAAATGATGCACGTTCATTCCTCCCTCTCCCCTCTCTCTCTCTCTCTCACTCTCTCTCCTTCTGTCTATCTGTATTCGGGTCACTCTTTCTTGCATAACAGCTCATTCATAAATCAACGCCACACCTCAGGGGAGGGATGAGGGGAAGACGACTGCTGCGATGTATAGAAAATGTCGACACAGGGAGGTTTTTTGCTGCAGTGTGAACGTTCGTGTGAGGTCAGGTCGTTTCCACAGTGGAATCTACTTAAAGCCATCTTATTATCATGTAAAGCAAAAGACCTTGAGAGTTAATTCAAGAGGAGGTGTTTGCAATTTTCATATCAGGGACATTGCTGAATGTTCTCTAAACGAACATTTTGTTGTCTCTTACTTCTACAGCAACAACAACTTCAAAACAGTGGCGGAACAAGAGGTTTTGTTTTTTTTTATCTGGGTTGATGTCAGGGCGGTGAAGGCTCGTTCAAGGGGATCCTGATCTTGTCAGGGTTGTCATTTCGGTTGGGAAAAAAACCAACAACAATTAATCAAAGTTGTGTTCCAACCCGATGCTATTGTTCCAGCTTGATGTGATCAAACGTAGCCCAAATGGGTGGAAAACAACCCAGTCTGGCAACGTAGATTCAATCAAGGAGGCGCTAATGTTCTTTAAACATGACATTACAGCATTTCCTGTAAGATATCATGGGAACCAATGTTACAGGAACATTCCCATGATGCTAAATGTGTAAGAAGTTTCAAAAAGAAACAAGAATGTGGAGTCATATTGCTCTAGTAAAATTGAAAGAAATATATTTTCATGAAATGTTGCCAGGGAGCTTTTCTATTTTGTTTTTAAAGCGCAATAACCTTGTCTAGAAAGAAGAAAGTTTCTGGGAACGTAAACAAAAGTTGCTGCGGAATCTGTTTACCTCAACTGAGGAAGTGATCACATTACAGGCTGAGAAGGTTGTGTTTTTGGTGTTTGTCAGAAGGTCAGTAGGATTATTTCAACTCTTTTCAGCCAAATTTCACCAAACTTGGTAGAAGGGAAGGGTGTAGCATGGTCAGAATTAGAGCCTGTAAAAATTTAGGGTAAATCTGATTCAGAGGAAAAGGGGAAAAAAAAGTTGGTGGAAAAATCTTGTAGGGAGTAGAATATTCAGGGACCTGAGACCATCTGACCACTAGTTAGCTTAGCACAATGAATGGTTGTAGGTGGTAAGTGTTAGCATACCTCTGTCATGATCCATTGAATGTTCAGGGTCCTGGTTTGAGGTTAATCCCCCTCATCCTCTCTTACAAAACCAGCCGTGATTAACAGCCATCAACAAGCACTTTTTTTTATGTTAGCCCAAGTTGCAAAGAAGTTTCTGAGGAGCTGCATCCACTCAGAAAACTAGTTCTGACTATGCGTGTGATTTTAAAATGAAACTTCTTGTCATTTTAAAATCATTCTTGAACGTATGTTGTACACAACTCCCACTTCCCATTAACCCAGGCGGATATCATTTTTGAGAAAAGTGTATTTGATGACAGCGGTATGCTAACAATTCCCATCCACTGCTATTCATTATGCTAAGCTAACTGGAGGTCAGCTGTTCTCTGTGGGTCTCAGCTCCCCAATGCACACACAGATGAGTGAAGGGTATCTATCCTCTTGTCTGATTCTGACAAGGACGTCAAATAGGAGAACATTCTGGAGCAAAACTACAAGCAACAAAATATCACTAGAACATGGCATTTTCTTATTTTGGACTATTTTTACTGTTACTTAAAGGTTCAACGATGCATTTTCTGACATTTTGCTCGATAAGGGCTGTTGATAAAATAGACATTTGTATTTGAACTACATCATCTCCATCTGTTTGACACCGCATCGGCGTATGCTTTTATTTGTTATGCCTGAGTGTCCCATGACTTAAAATAAATATGTTCCTGTATAGGAATTTTGAGTCTTTTTTTAAGCGAGAGCTTCACCTGGCCAGGTGTGATCATTCAAAGCGTGGAGAGAGTGTCTTGTGGCCCCGGATCTTCTGTCGTGTTTTGCTATTCCTTCAGGCGTTAAAACATGCCATTAAAGATTTAAAACTTCTCAGCTTATCTCAATCTTCTGCCCATAAAACTTAAAATAGTGACGCTCACATCTCTAACTTGCTCAGAGAGTGTGTGTGTGTGTGTGTGTGTGTGTGTGTGTGTGTGTGTGTGTGTGTGTGTGTGTGTGTGTGTGTTTAAAAAAAAAAAATAAATAAAAGATTTTCTGTGATCTCTGCCGCCTTCAACGTGTTTCCAGAACTTTTCCGGAATCAGCGACAGTTTGATTTCCTCACCCTCAGTCACTGCTCCCTGGCTTTACCGCAGTCACGTTCCTTGTTTGGCTGAATGACATGTTGCCTGTTTGTGTGTGTGTGTGTGTGTGTGTGTGTGTGTGTGTGTGTGTGTGTGTGTGTGTGTGTGTGTGTGTGTTTGTCATCACCGTGGGGTTTTGGTTCAGACAACTTTCCCACATTCTGGAGAGCACACTGTCACTGTCTGCCTTTGTTTACACGCCTTAAAGCCGAGTCTACACATGATTATGGGGTGTTTGTGTTTTTTTTGTTCGCCCTCATTGCTGGAGCAGTCTGAGGAGCTGTAGTTAACAGTGACATGCTTGAGACTTTCCTCGTGAAGATTTGAATATAGAAGCTGTAAACATCGTGCGTGAACCCACCCTCACTGATCCCTAAGTGATATTTACCCATGTTGAGTCTCTTTTATGCTCAACTATCACAACAACAAGCTTCAATATGCACCAACAAGCCCTCACAGGAACATGGTAGCGATGAATTTGCTACGTGTGTGTGGGTGTGTGTGTTTGTTTTTTTAAACTACAGGACTGTAAAGACATGTTGCTGTTTTTCTGTTGTGTCTCTCAAAATAGGGTACAGCAATGGGTACATGAGTGTTAACAATTTAAAAATATATATATGTCTTGCACATGGATATGAAAATATCCATCCATCCATTTTCTATACTGCTTATCTGATAAGAGTCGGGGGTGGGGCTATCTCAGCTGACATTTGGCGAGAGGCGGAGTTCACGTTGGACGGGTCACCAGTCCCAGGGCCATCAGGAGCAGTTAGGGGCCCAGTATCTTGTTCAATAAATCACGTCATTACTAATATTCCCATTTGCAATGCAGTTGATAAGTTACCAAATGATCAATCTCATTTGAGATTTGGATTTTCTCCAATTTCGGAAAAAGATGCAGTTTAAATGTTACATTTATGCAGTTGGATTAAAATCAATTTAGGAGTAGATTATAAATATTAAAAAATATATATTTATGCTTTTTTCAGGTGGTTTAATAATGATTGAGTGCTGTTTTGTACCACTTTATATGGGTTGACCAGGTTTACTCCACACACACAACAACAAAAAAATTAAAAGGAAATTGTAAAGATTGAAAACTTGTCTTTTGGGGGACAAAGTGGAATAAAGCCCAGGTTTTTAACCGTCATGCCATTGCAACATAACATAGTTTCGAAGAGGGTTAGGCTTGTTTTAAGGGTTAGTGATGTATGTGTGTGTGTGTGTGTGTGTGTGTGTGTGTGTGTGTGTGTGTGTGTGTGTGTGTGTGCACGCGCGCCTGCGAGGTTCTGAGCTCCGAGTCTAGTCTGCAGTCGCCGTGCATGCTGGAGAAACTCTTTTCTAGAGGGCAGAGATCGTTCTGCAGAGGCTTCAAAGCTCTTAATTCAACAGTGACAGCAGCTCACATCTGTCTTGGCAGCCTTGGCCGCCTGTCAGGAGGTCGTTTCATCGCAGGATGAGCTCCATCCCATGAAACATCCACCTCGCCCTTCAAACAACGCTGTGATTAAACTATCCTGAAGTGATCTGAAAGAGGAAGTGAACAGCCAGTGTATGATTTTATGGGCGAGGGAGAAATAATGTTTAATTGTCATCGTCTCATGTGAACTTCAGCTTTGCAGCTCTAATGTTCCCCATCAGGCAACTTGGCTAGCTGCCTTCCCCTCACATGCCTCCTGTCTGATGGCTTGGCGCTCAGGTCAAAGAAGAGACTTATGGGTGAGCTAATCAGCTCAGGATTTTATGTGTGTAATCTAAGTTGGCTGCAAACTCTGAGTGGATCAGAGACAAACGAGGAGACAGATTATTAGACCCCCATGTGTGAGTGTGAATGTGAGAACATGTCTGCGTTACCATATATCAGCAGTAAATCTACTGGATATGTAGGTCGTATATTTAAATGTGTGTGTGTGTATTTAGAATTTGAGCTCACTGTGCAGCCGTAAAGCAGATGTCCTGTGACTCTCCTGATAAAGCGAGGACTGCGATAGGCTGACGTTCTGGCTCCTTCTCTCCCCCATCTGTCTCTGCGCGAGCCAAGAAACAGAATCCTTAGATTCCCTTCAAACTAAAAGGAGATCTCCAAGTTGTTTTTCCATTGCTACGCAAGAAGATGATAGTAGGTCACTTCAAGTAGCGTGATGACAGAATGTTTTATTGTCCTCTGTAGTGGCTGAACACAGAACGTCCTGAACCTTTAGGGAACATATAAGAAAATGTTATTAAAGATCCTGTTTTGATGCTGGTATTCAAAGAATGTTCTATATTCATTTTCTAGTCACACAGCAATATTACAAAAAGGATTTATGGGAGCTGAAGAAAACGTTCCCAAATGGTCCCGGAGACACAGAATGTTCCCTTTAGGGGGATAATCTTCGAGAATCCTCTGAGAACACCTTCCCTTGTGTAAACTGCATGTTTCTACAGTTCTCTAAGGGGTAAAGGTGTGTAACTAGGTAGAAGAACCATTAACTAAGAAGAGGAAGCATTCAGAACGTTCTAGGATCTAAGGGCATGTTCCCTCTATATCTTTACATTACAACTGTCGGTCAAGACGCGCAGTTCTTTAAAAATAGATGGACATTATTTGGTGGATCGTCAGGGAACCTTTAGGATGTTGTAGGAACATTTAGAGGAATGTCCGACAATCTACAACAGGATAAGAGGAACCTTTAGGGAGGTATACCAATAATGGTATTATTGGAATTATTTAGGTTCTTGCATCACCTCCCCAAAACAAACTTATAAGTTCCCTGAGAGTCGACCAAATAAGGTTCCCCTCAAGTTGAGTTGTTGATTTGAGAGGTTAGTTTCTGTTTTCAGTGGATGAATAAATCATATTCAAAGGGCATCATGGTTTGAAATGTAAATCATTTTTAACACGCCTCCATGACCCACATAAAATGTTACGAAATTGATCTAATCCTGACATAATCTTCCAAAATATTCAGATTTGACATATTTCAATTCATTTCGGTCACATTTGAATCCAAATCCTGCGTACAACTGAGCTATACGTGCTCATTTGAAGAGGCTTTTTTTTTTTAAATCCACAGATGTTGTAAATCTTGGCGAACGCATGTTTTGCAACGTTTGTGGAGCTGCAATATCAATTACGGAATCAGGTCAGCGTAACATAGACTCACCATCAATCAACCCGTGGAGCGACTGTACATCGGAAGAAGTCATAAGTCATGACCTGACAGATGTACAGTCAAAATGTAGTTGCCGGTGAGAGGATAACGTGTCACCCTGCTAAAAACAAAAATTACGATGTTGTACGTAACACGGAGACCCGCATACTCAAGTGCAGTTCTGTCGAAATCAGGCGCTGACATCATGCGATCACATGACTTTTGAAGTCTTTATTTTTGTAAACACGTGGGAACGTCTGAGTTTTGTGTAAAAAAAAAAAAAACAAAAAATTGCATTTCACTATGATTACATGTGATAGTATCGCAGGTGACGAACTGGATTGATGGTAAATGTCGCAACACATTCGTAGAGTGTGTGGATGTTTTTGTTACACTTCCAGTGAGTTAATCGAATGACATCACCGTTTGAATTATGACGGCAAAATCCCATTGTATTTAAACGAGCAAGAGATTTCACTGAAACAGATAAAGCGATACGTCACACAAAGGGTGTACTTTAGTCTTTGAGGTCATCACCAATAATGACTTCTTTGTTACTCTAGCTAATGGTTACTGACGACTAACACCAGCAAAACCCGTCATAAAATGGAGTTTTGAGCTGGCAGGCTCAGATGAACCAGCTTGATTGTCCAAGGTAGCGGTAGTTTGTTTTTCACTCAAAGCAAAGTGTTTGTGGATATCTGGGCGCATGGAAAACTTAGATTATAAAGGACAGTGCACTTGAGAGTTTGTACATGCGTGTTTTGGACAGTTTGTCATTTTGTTGCTGTTGCCATTATTTAGTTTTCAATCCTCGTTAGCTAAATTTACTTTTGGGATGCAGGCGCTCCGTGAGGAGCATGTTAGCATGATCACGTTTGCTAATTATTTACTTGTGAGTTCAGCAACCAGCTGACTCTCTGACAACATCTAAAATTACATCACCAACAACATGGTGACTCTGTGGCGTGCAGGCCGACATCCAAGCAAAAGGGGAAACAAAAACTACTTTTTCCCATGTTCAGTGGAGCTGTTCCCAAAAAAATGGATATTCCATTGACCTCTGCACCACCCCTACAACCAAGGTTCATGAAAACTGGTAGATTTTGGGCAGTGCTCTTTTTTTGTTTTTGCTTTATAACAATTCTTTCCTGTGAAAACTGACCTGGTTGTCTTTGTGTCAGTCAGACAAACCAAAAGTCAAAAGAATTAAGAAAAACCAAAAAAACACAGTTTTTCCAAGCACCTGAATGCGTGTGCGGTGCCAGACACTCTCTCGTTTGCTACAACTGTAAAGGAATTTTGAAAGCAAATGCTTCGTGTCCTCACATTTTTCCAACAGCCTCAAAAAATTCCGTTAGATAAGATATCACTGTCAACAACTCCTTATTATCTTCACAAACATGCAGATTATCCAAAGCTTTGACCCACTTTGATCGAGCTCTGATCAGTTTTCTTTAGGAGGTCATGTGCAGTGTTACATCACGTGACCTGCAGGTCAAAGGTGAACTGATGGTGCTGACAGATGCACACCTTACACAGGTTTCTCCTCAGGTGTATTGGAGTGTGTTTTCAACGCATGCTCCCAATTTATTAATAGTTTGTTTGTGTATTACATAATTGAAACTATATTTAATCAACGAGGTGACAGCGTCTTAAAAGCACCTGCCTGAGCGGTCACAGAGAGCATCATCGCTTGTTATATGACTTTAATTTGAACCCAGACGTAACGTGGGAGCGCCATCAGATAGGACCTGAGACAGATTCCACTGTAATGTGTTTAGTCAGGGGGAGCAGTTAGGAGTGGTGCAGTGACATAGTAACAGACAATATTGCAACACACAACTTTAATATCATGGAACGTACACTTATATGCCTGTGCAAATACCTGATCCAGGACTAATTCACTTGGAAATGGTGAGTTTGTTGGCCGTGAATCGCGATCTTACGGACAATTTTGAGTCGATGTTGGGATGCAGGAGGTGTTTACATGTGACAAGCGACGACATACCGACACTGGAATGTGTGCACCTATAGATCAGGGACATGTGCAGCTCTCCTTCAGCAAATATAAGGTGACATTATGTATTGTACATTACATGGATTTGTACAACAGGTGGACCTTGAAACATGGAACACCCAAAAGAAAATGCTTGTAAGAGAGCAATAAAACGCCATGTTGGCTGACAAATTCGTGATGATTGTAACATGAGTCATTTTCATTGCCGTTCGTACTCAACTTTAGGAGAGGTGAAAATAGCTGGAAGTGGGTGTGTGGGCGTGTTTATTACAGCTTTGTTTGGAGGGAGTTAACAGACGTAATTATGAGAGATTTGTTTTTGGGTCTGTTTATGTAACATTTTGAAGCGACTGAAAATGTTTTTAATCACCTTTACTGACATTTCTTGATTGGATTTAAAGGTTTTCTCACGGCGAAATATTGGTTTTAACATGTTTTATTAATAAGTGTCATTTTTAAAGCCGTCCTACCACATCAGCTAAGAAAAAACAAGAGGAAAGGGTGGATTACAAACTGATTTATTGTCATTTTGTTTGAGAACATGTTAAATAAAGCACAGTGGCCACTGACGACAATCAGCGTGTACATTTGGTTTGAAGATATAAGTAAACAGTAAATATAAATGTATATATGTGTTTTTATGCATCGATGTTTTTCTAGTTATTATGAAGTTACAATGTAAAAGTAGAAGATACAGTGTATCAAGGTAGAGTATATTTCATAGGTTTTGAAGGTTTTCTCAATTTACATCCACTGGATAAAAAAACAGGCCAAAAAAAAGGTTTTACACAGAAATAAAATGTATAAATACATAACAAAATGTCACTTTAGGGCCGAACAGTTTGATATCTTAGCAGTTTCTGTACCTGAACTCATGTAGCAGATAAAAGGTAAAGATTGATAATTACAAACTTGAGAGTGTCGTTAATTCAAATTAGTGACAGAGGGTTTATGAATTTTATAAATCCGCAGGAGTTAGGTATTTGTTTATTATCGGGAAGTGTAACTCCGCCCACTGAGAGCAGCTCGACCAATCAGTGCCGTCCTGCCTCAGAGGAGTTATCCTCGACTACACCGTGCTGGATCAATGTACTGAGTCAGCGGCCATGCGCAGACAGATCCAGAGGAGGGCTGTGCTGTGTAGGCTGGAGTCTACATAAGACCTCTGCCTGCGGGGCTGCACACACCGCCAACTGGAGATCACAGCCGGCAGCTGGAGCTTTGACTTATCCATCTCTCGTCGTCCCGCCTTGATCTTTAGAGGAAAATAGCGAGCTTGGAGTGCCACCATCAACCTCATCCTCGAATGACTGACTGATCGTCACGGATGCTCTAGCAGCAACGATGCGGCGCCTCTGCTTTTAACTCCTTGGACCGTCCCTCCTCGCCCCGTCTCCCACCTCCTGTTTTTGCCGGTTGTACTTACCGCGGAGGCAGACCACATCCAGGATGAAGCTGAAACCGAACCAAACCAGGACATACGACGGCGAGGGCTTCAAGAAACGTGCGGCGTGTTTGTGCTTCAAGAATGAACGTGAAGAAGAGGTAGGTTACAACGCCATGAGGCGTTCATGGACCACATGAACAATGTAGAGTAGGACTTCGTGGCCTAGTCATACCCATGAGCAACCCATCTGTCACACAGTACATTTTATGAATAAAAATGTCTATATTCGTGAATAATGCACATATTTTTCCTTTCTATCCTATAGATGTAACTTGGTTTAGACTCTTTTTTTATTGTTATTTTTACATTTATCTCATGCGACTGTGTTGGTGTGTGTTTCCGTGCTTTTGCTGCTGATGTGCCTTGGGCTATCCAGTTTTGGCTAGTTTCAGGAGCCCGTAGAGAAAAACGACTGTTGTCAAGAATTACATCGATTACCGACAGTACTTGACGGTCGGGGCTTTCAAAATAAATCTCTTATAGTTAAACGTTAGTTCAGAACTGTGCTTTGCGTTGAGGCGAGGGTCTTATTTTGTAGGCAATGCGTAATACTTCCGCTTAGCTTCTGCTAACTTTAAGTAGCAGATACACAGGGGGCGAGGCGCTCATTTTTAGACGTTTCTTTCAGGTTTAAACCACTTTTAACGACGGTTTGTGTTCCGTGGGAATATTATCTCAAATCTTTATTGATAATATCAATTGAAAATTGTCCACCATAGTACATTTAATATCCCTACAGCGCAGCATCTATGACCAGGTAGTGGTCATTCATGGTTATGCTGCATCCCGACCCACCGGCCTCGAGTTGCGTAGCAATAATGTGGATGAGAATTTAAAGGGGCCTTTACCATGTAAATAATACATGAGAGGTCGCTGACACATGATGTCGATGTGTCAAAAGGACTTTTCTCAGTGTTATTTAACACTAAGAACAACTGCAGATGGTATTTATTGTTCAAGGTCAGTCCTTGATACTTTTCTTAGAATTTATATACTCAAACCAAATCGCGTTGTTTACCCACTGATGGTAAAATTCTCGATACTCTGTCTCAATAAAATTCTCGAGACACTGCAATATGCTTTTTTGTTTTGCGAACAGATTTTTTTTTTAATTTTTTTGTTTCTTTTTTTCCCCCCTCCCTCCAATGTGCCAAGAACGCAAAATATTAAAGGTACTGCTTTAAGGTCTTTTTAGTCCCGTATCACACTGCTTTTGAGGACAGAGTCAATATATTAAACATATTTTATGTATAAATATACCTCATGTATTGAAATTATGTTGTTTCTTTTCTTGAATGGTGAAAGCAGTTGAAGGCCTCTCATTTTTTTGTGATTGGTAATCTAGTGCCAAACCTACCCCTTTTTAGTTTATAGCTGGGGGGCGCGGGGGGGGGGGGGGTATTGCAGTTTGTCAAGCCACTTAACAAAAATATACCTTGGGTGTGTGCACTTGTCTTCTTGGTGCCATAGGCCCCAGAAGAGAAAGTAAATATACACATAAAGCAGAACTCCCACCTTGAAGCTGTTTGCCCTCTTCAACCAGTCAAGTTGCTGTTTATATCCATGTTTGTCAGGTGTCCTTGACAGACGTGGTTCAGAATTGTAAGCTTGCGTGTAGTAAAGGAATATGATAAAAAAAAGTCTGATATGTAGCTTTTCTGTTCTTGAACTAATGTTGAATAATGACCAGAGAGGTGTTGAGCATAATGATGTCACAAGGAGGCTGTATTTTGATTTGCTAGTTGGTATGAGGTCACGCTAAGTATAGACCAGTATGTATTTTTTTTCATGAAGAAATGACCATTTTTCAAAATTTGGTGCTTCCACCATTATTTCTCATAAACTTTATTAATGAATGAATATATAAACAAACAAATAGCCTACACACAGAGAGAGAGAGAGACGGCAACACTTTTTTTTAACTAACATCGGATTAAAAAAAAAAAAGCTGAATATCAAAACTGATAATCAGTCAGGTGGAGGAGCTGACCCCAAGGTCACAGGCATACGAAAACAAATGAGTGAAAATAAATGCCTCCTTCACATAGTGGATTAGCCAATATAGCCTGCTTCTTACAGTTAATTCTGTCTTGGCAAAATCCTGCCAGATGCAGTTTGTCAAAAAAACAATCTTGCATTGATCTCATGTACCTCTGGCTCCTGTGGGGCTCATAGGAACATTCATACGTGATTAGTAAGACAAACTTGTGCAACGACATCAGGACTATCTAGTATTTATTGATGTCACGTCTGAATCCACCCTCCTCTCTGAGTGTGGAGTGTTACACAATATACAGCTAAAACATCCCAGTCTGTTTTCTGGCACACCAAAAAAATCTTTAGATTCACACACAAGCATCAGCACCACACATGCTTGTTATGTCATCATGTCTGGTTTTTAGTTTTAAGTTTCATAACAGATCAGGGCCTCCTCAGAAATTCATTAAAATGAGGGTTTATATCTGCACTTAGTGTTAGTTATAAAACCCCCTGGGGCACTTTCGCCTAGTTTGTTTCTAAGAAGCTGCTTGTTACCTCGTGATTCTTGCTATTTAACTCTCACTTACAGGAAAGGACAGACTGGGGATATTGTGACAACAGAGGTGTGTAGGTGTGACCATCGTGCTCAGGATTTTCACGCTCTGACGTACAGTTGTGCTGATAAAGTCAGAGATGACTTAACTTGAGGTGAGGGAACAGGTCTTGAGCGCTGGAGCTGTGATTTTGTATTGACATTACCGTTTATTGCCAGAGAAGCTCAAGATATTGGCCTTTGTGGGATCAATTCTCTCCTTAAACACGCACCCAAACACACACAATCGGTCCCCTGAAACAGGAGAACCGACTGTGGTGAAAGAGGAGTCCTACGTGCTGTAGGACGGTTTTGTTTTGAACAGGAAGGGAGAAAGCTGAGCCATCGGGGGCGAGGAACTCCATGACAATTTCTCTCTGAGCAGGGGACGCTTGAGCCCGATAGTGCAGAGGGACAGCAGAGATGGCTACACAAGACACCTGTGTTTAACAGCATGTGTCCACAGAGAAATGAAGGGGAAGACTCAAGAAACCACAGATTCTCCCGCAAGTCCAATTTTTGTCACAGAGAGGTTTTCGCTTTCATTTCTCATAACAAAGGAAATATTGATATCAAATAATGACACCGTCATTGTTTAGCTTGACCTCAGAGCTCCCAGTAATGCTATGAGTGCTACGAATAGCAGCTAGGAAACGAGCTACATGGATATTAAGGGTTGCAATTTTGATATTTCCAAATTTCAACCAGGATAAAAATCTTTTTAGCTTCATATGCAACCTTGTACATAACACATGTTCCAAACATTTGGTACTGAGTTCTGTGTAATAAAAACAATATTTGGGTGGTAGGGCAGCATGGCTCGGAGGTAGAGTGGCCGTCTAACAACTGAAGGGTCGCTGGTTTGATCCTCGCATCCTCTGGTGACCACGTCAAAGTGTCCTTGAGCAAGATACTGAGTCCCAAATTGCTCCTGATGGCCCTACAATGGACTGGGGACCCATCCAGGGTGAACCCCACCTCTTACCCAATGTCAGCTGGGATAGCCCCCCCCCCCCGACACACACACACACACACAAAACCCTTAATGGATGTGGTATAGAAAATGGATGGATATTTGGGCGGTATTCTCGGCTTCAGTTTGACTAGTTTCAGTAGATTCGATGAAGCATTGCAATATATCTCGATCAAATCGTACTGTGAGGCCAAGAGCCAGCCCTTGTTTGTATGAGAGAGATGAACTGTGATTAAGGTGACAGTTTAAGTTTTAACCTCTGTGACAATTAGATTACAGCCTTTATTGAAGGTGCTGTAGGAGGCTGTAAAAGACGAGATAGGAGAGGATGCTTCATCGTGAGGTGACCCGGTCTCTGCTTCTGTATGTCGTATTTGTTGATAATACAGTGAGAATATTACTGTTTCAGAGCCACTGGTTCTACCCATGCACTTGCTTACTGGAGTGCCTCAGACTTTCCATCATTCTCTCCTCCCAGTACCCAGCCTGGCGTGGCATTTAGAGCCTTTTTTTTTTTTTTATTTGACAGCTACAGGCGTTCCTCATTGGGGAGGAGGTGTTTATGTCCTCCTGTCCAGAATATCCCTTGCTGTTGTGTTGTCCCTGCTGAGGCCAGAAGACTTACTTTCTTTTACTGTCAGTGGTAGCTCCTACACCTCAAAATAAATCGGCTTTTCACTGCAAGTTCAGATGGTCTTTGACTTTTTCTCTCTATGATGTCATTTTTTTTCCCCAGAAGTGAAGCTTGTCCTCGTGTAACTTTGTATTGTTTGATGGATTTTTATTTTTTTTTATTTATTTTGTTTTGTTTTGTTTTGAAAATTCATCAAACTGACTGGCTGACATTTGCCCAGCTTGTTTTTCCATTTCCCAGAAGAGATTCACTGTATGTAGCTACAGAATTTGCCCACCTCCCCTTTTACACATAGGGCCCCTCTGGTAAATGGTGTGAGTTGCAAAACCATAAAATGTCACCGGGAAACACTCATGCGCTCCCTCTGGGGTTTCAGCCTGCCCCTCTTTCCAAATATAAGTGGGTTTCTGTGCTCAGAGTTCAGCTGTCAGTTGACCTTTGACCTATCTATCATGATGGTGTGAGTCCCTGGTTTGTGTTTACCCTCATACCTTCAACTGTTGTCAAGAAAACTTACCATACTTGTGACACGGCTTTATGAAAGGCAGTCAGCTGATCTCCTCACTTGGATCCAAACTATCTCTACAACTGCTGTGACAGATTTTTGTTCAAAAATTCTGAGAACCTATTGTTATGATTCAATAATTGAATAAATTATCATGCTAACGTGAGCCAAAAGCCGCGCTCTCCTTCATCGAGCTGCTAGCATGACTTTGAACACTTTGTTTCCCTCATATTAAAAGTTTAGCACCAAATTCTTGGGAAATATGTGTGTTGACCATCCTCCTGAGAGCCAGACTTCTCTTCTCTGGACCTGCTTTAGGGATCTGAGACCCTCCAAAGACTAGTTGACGGCTAGTTAGCTTTGAGCAACTAGTTAGCTTTGTGCCACCAGCAGTTCTTTGAGGTAAATGGACTACTTCCTGTTACAGCCATGGATAAATTATGCAGCTGCTTTGTTGGAAATAAAAAAAATATAATATGTAACAATTTCCACAAGTTAACTTAAGCTGTATATTTAGTTTAGATGTGTAAGTAACCTGTTTCCAAAAATAAAGTGTGAGTGTGATTGATTTGGAAACAGTGCTGGGTTACCCCATGACTGAATTTGCCACATAATGTTAGCCACATTAACTGAATGGGTGTTAGAGAAGTTAGCAAGTTAGTGTCATGTTAGCTAGTATTGCTTGCAGCTATTTCAAAAGAGGGAATCAGCTTCTTTTTTTTTTTTTTTTTGGTCTGATTTGTCTTCAAGAGTGGTTTAATAAAGACACCAACTCACAAGACTCCCAATGTCATCAGACTATATTTTTTTGCTACTAATTTAAGTGAAATGCAGCAGAAATGATAGAAGCTGTATTTAATTCAAACGAGCCGACGAGGTGTCAGCCATGGAAGCCTGCAGGCTTGAGTTCACTGTGATGACAAGTGTCTCTTCTTATGAAGCGTCCCTTAGCGAGGCTCTAAAACCCCAGCTGCTCCCGCTCATGAAGTGTGTATCCGTATTCATCTTCACAGGACACGTGAAAGATTAAATTCCTAATTATATACAGTTTGTAATATGTCGATTCAGTACTCTACATTCCTGTATTTATTAAAAGAAAGCTAAATGTAGATCATGCTGTGTTTTTGTTGACGAGGGTTCGTCCCGGCTGCCCCGGAAACACTCTACCTTTTTTGTTATTCTATACATACCACACTTTCAGCTTTGGGGACGTTGACACCAGCATTCTCCCTTTTAAACCTCGCTGGCTGCAGTTCAAAACACACGCGTGTGTGCGCACACACACACACACACACACACTTAACCAGACAGCAGCGCATGGGTGGGTGTGCTCAAACACACCCAGCAAACAAAGAGCAAAAGAATGTATTTTTATACCTCTGCAACGGCCCTTTCTGCCTTGCACTTGCAGACACATCTGGCAGGTGGTATCCAGTTTTCAAGAAGAATGAAATCCAAATAGTCTTCTTGTCAATTTAATTTCTTTAACCTTACACGATATTAAACAATTCATCTTCAGTTTCTGTTACATCACTCTGTGAAGCTTGTCTGTGTCTGTTTTATTACGAATTTCAGTGAAAAGGCATCATGTTCTCCTTGTTTTATTGGCACGACAGACCCCCTCCCCCCAGCCTCGAACACACTTAGCGCACGCTATATAGTGCATTCACCTGCTGTGTATGTGTTTTTGGAGCCCTTTCATGTCCAGGAAACAGGACATATGTATCCATTTCATCATGCTTGGCATTTATATACAACGTCCCCACACTTGTAAATAAGCAGCACACGTGAGGAAAGCAGCCTCAGCTAGAGATCGCTGTCAAGGCCCCGGTCATGTGCTGTTCTGTCAGTATGACCCTTGCCTCCGGCCTGTTGGAGAACCTCTGAACTCCTCTGCTCTCTGCAGCCAGAATCCCATTAGAGAGCGTAAGGGAATCTTCATGTGTCTGGATTAACTGACAGACTGAAGCTTCAGATTATTGGACGTGGCGATCAGCTGTGAGGTGCGTGCCGCCATCTGTCCCACAAGCTGCTAAACACATGTTTCTCTAGTAAATGAATGTGTATTCACTTTTATTAAAATTCCTGAGCAGACAAAAACCATAGGCGACCTCTCTGGTGTTATAGATATATTGATGTTAGAGGGAGATGCAATAAACGCCGTTAGTGCCGCAAATTAAACGCCGCACAAATAGCTGACTGTGCTTTTAGCCGTTCTTCTGTAAACCGTTTATTACAATGTGTGTTAATGATGGTTGAATAGCTCTATCAGAATGTGCTAAGGTTTACAGCAGGTGGGCTTGTGTCTTGTGTTATGGTTCCTATATGGATACTTCCAGAAAGTGCAGACACAGGTACATCTGATCCGTCCGTATCAGTGCACACTGCAAGTGTAGTGTAATTCAAGCTCCGCAGACGGTTCAGGGGTTGGGGGGTGGGTTGGGTGTGTGTGTGTGTGTGGGGGGGGGGGGTGCTGACTGATTTTGAGTGCTTGGTTTACGTGCATTGTTAGTTGAGGTCAAGTTGTTTTGGAAGCAGCTCAGCAGTGGCTTTGATTGAGCTTCATTCCCGGCACTAGAAATTTATAAATACTTGAAGCGAGAGCTTGTGTGTGTGTGTGTGTGTGTGTGTGTGTGTGTGTGTGTGTGTGTGTGTGTGTGTGTGTGTGTGTGTGTGTGTGTGCCTGAAGGGGAACAAGAAACTTAACAGACGTAATGTACAAATACTTAAAAGTGTGTGGATAAATAATCGGTTTACTACGACGCTACTGAAAATGTGAAGCTGGTTGGGTCACAAAAATATCCCAGACTGAAAAATACCTCTTAAAACTAAACCAAACAGCAGAGGTTGGAGTTGGAGGAAGCCTCTGGTCTTTAACCTTCATGTCTCATGAAATTCCAAGTTGGTGCAGTGACAGTAGTCTTAAAAACGCATAATTGATTTGAACCCACGTCTCATGGCTTGAATGTAAAAGCTGACATTCCACCCACCCATAAGTTAGATAAAAATGACACATCAATATACTGTTGTGGCTTTTCCTGAGATGAACAAAGTTGGTTGTGTTAATTGTGTCACTGGATTCTCAAGCTGCTGATGTTGAACACCGGTGTTTAAAAGTTTAAAATAATTTTTTTTGGGGGGGGGGGGGGTGAAGCCTTCTTGATTGCTCTCATTGGCCCTCTGCTGGTCTGTCGCATCCTATGAAGCGACAAGTGTACATGTATTAACAGAATCTTATTTCTAAACCTCGCCATCTTGGGACAATATCGGCACGTCATCGGTAGCGGCGTATGTGTTTGTCATATCATATCAGGCATCGGCAAAATATACAATATTATATCCCATAACTTTGAAAAAGGGACACACACACACCTAATTCACATGGCAGTACATCAATATGGAACTAATAGTCACGAACTTGCAGCACACGGTTAATTTATCAGAGAACACACATCCGGCTGTTCATTTGCCTCGCAACCGAGCTTCAGCCGGTGTTTTGGAGTGTCTATCATCAGACAGAGCAGCGAGTGATGCTGCTGAGGCTACACCCTGCATTTTCGTATTCAATCTGTGGGGAAGTGTAAGTTACGCTATCGCTAATCTATCCGGAGACTAAATTGAGTCTAAATTTCAAGTCGAGTTCCAGGAGACTATGTCAAGAGTTTATGATTTTAGTCTTCCAGCTGATCAGGCACGTGTATCTGTGTTCCTTATCTTCATATCACAGTGGGGAAAAAAATGATTATTTTTACACAGTTAAATGTCACTGTGCTTCCTTGGAACAGGTCTTGCTGGTCAGCAGCAGTCGGCACCCGGACCAGTGGATCGTTCCCGGAGGAGGGATGGAGCCGGAGGAGGAGCCCTGTGGTGCTGCAGTCAGGGAAGTGTTCGAGGAGGTAAATGGGGTCATTCGTCTTTATAGGTCAACCGTGTGTTGATATAAAGTTATTATTAACTCAAAATGGAATAAGTAGACATAGTCAAACACATTCTCAACCAAAATAACAGCCGTCAGAGCTTTATCTCCACCAAGGAGGTCGTGTTCAGGGTGCTGTTTGTTCACTGAGAGTACATAAAACCACTGCTGATTGTCATTAAACGCAGTAAAAGGGGTGGAGCTTTGGTGAGGAAAGAAACCCTTTCATTTTGATCAATTTAACGTGGCGTGGGTTGAGGTTTGCGCTCTTGAGTGCACTTCTAGTTCTACATATGTATTTATCTTTTCAACATATAGCCGCAGTCCACCTATCTGTTACATAACGGGGATCCAAAGGAGGAAATTCAAATATCAGCTGAAATTTCAGGACTTTTTACACATGATTCCTGCTTTTAAGACGCAACGCATCAAATACTAAACAGCCAGAACCTTCCTACTGTTAAAGGACAGGCCCATATATCACTAGGAGTATTTTATAACTGTCCTGGGAGGACAAGTATAGCACGGGTGTAGTACTTAGTAATCGCAGGTGTTAATGTTCCTCTGTATGGTGGCAGAGTGTGAATGGGCAGCTGGATGCTGAGGACTCAGGAAAGGACTTTCTAATCCTTCTTTTAAATCCTGCAAAATGTCTGCAGTTGTCATCACACCCACATGACTCTGAGATCGTCACACTTTCATTTACAGTAAAATAAATACATGAAAAAGAACACGCTGAGTGACCAGAATTGTGGTTTCGGGGGTGCAGCCAACTGGCAGCTGTAGTCATGGCGAGGTTGAGATTTCTGAAGGTCTACGGTGTCAGTAGCTGGGTGACTGAGGAGTCCGGTGGTATCCCAGAGGTCTCGCTTGTTGAAAAGAAAAAAACAAAACAAAAACCCAACCAACTTGTTCTCAGTCACGTCAGTGGTCTAAACTTGGCTGCTCGCTGGATTCCTGCGCAATCACAGGCTGGGCAGGCCAGCCACTGGACACATCAGCAGGACAGAGTGACACTGAGAAGGGAAGAAGAAAACTCAGTGTGTGGGGGAGGGCAGATGTCATGTGTCTTAAACGTGATCACTCTGAAGGGATCTTGATTAATAAAACAACTGTTAAGTGTTATGAAAGATGCCTGATGACATTTCCATGATCTCAGGAGCTCATGTTTGGACTGTGTATGATATCAGATGATGCTGAATGTCTGCAGTCAGAACATCGGGCCTCATTCTGCCAATGTTCTCCTGCGCAAGTTTGTTCTTGCACACTGCAGGGCTCTTTTAGGCCTCAATTATCCTTTCAGACAGGAAGCAAAGCCTGATGGGTGTTCATAACTCCTTGCTGCTGTCTTCTGTTGTGCGCGTCTGGCAAGTGACTGTCACCCAAATAGCAAAAACTTATTGATTTCAGGAGCAATGCAGAACAATCAGCCATTAGGCTTTGCTTCCTGCCTGCTAGGCTAAATTGAGGGCTTGAAAAAAGGCTAAGAAGAAATTTAATGAATTAGGTGCAATGTTATTAAGTCCTTCCCTTCTTTAAGACATCATCCAACCACTTTGAAACACTCCACTGCTCTCAATAGAGCCCGTAACACCTTTTAAGAGAAACAACAATTAAAGTTTGCAGCTACAAGGTCACAACAGACAAAAACCCAACTTTAGTTCTTAACTTTTGAATGTTTCCTTCCCTTTTTTTCACCCTCTATTTGTCTTTTTGTCAAATAAAGCAAATAAATAAAAGTCTGGTTGAATTGCACGCCCCAAATTGTTGGATTAAAAAAACCACAACAACAACAAAACCCATTTTACTTTTATTCCTTAGGCTGGCGTAAAGGGCAAGCTAGGACGTCTGCTCGGTGTATTTGAGGTAAGCTCGTTTATAAAAAAAAAAAAAAAAAAAAAAAAAGCTATGCCTCACCGGAATGTTTTGAAATCTTGTCCTTTTTTTGGTTTTGTGTTCTGGTGATATTTATTCAGCTTTTTAATCGCTCCTCTACAGCAAAATCAGGACCGGAAGCACCGGACGTATGTTTACGTGTTGACCGTCACAGAGACGCTGGAGGCCTGGGAGGACTCCGTTAATATAGGTGCGCTTTTCTCTTCGTGTGTGTGTGTGTGTGTGTGTGTGTGTGTGTGTGTGTGTCTTTTTATAATCCACTGAGGTATGCAGTAACGTCAACCGGAGCTTATCAATCAATCTGGTCCGCTGATGTCACCTGCAGTCCTCCTTGGCTGCAGTATTTTACAGCTGCCACGAGTCTGGATGCCAGTATCTTTGAAGCGATCTGCTGCAAGACGGCAGACCAGCGACCAAACCTTCCCTCCTTTGAATTCATCGCATTCATCAGCTGCCTTTTTTGTGGTGTTCTTCTGTGCACCAAGAAAAGCTGATGACTCCATTGATCTTGAAATACCCACACAGAAGAAACATGTGTCAAAAAGCAAGCTACCTTTTTTAAATATAGCTTTTAATTGGGTTTCTTTTAATTTGACAGATTTATTCATCTGTTTTTATCCATTTGAGCGTACTTTATTCTGTCATTTTTTTCTAATTGGAATCACTTTTATTGTACTTCATTTATTTGACCTTTTCGTCCTTCCTTTCTTAAATGTGAACTGTTTTTATTTTTTTTATTTACAGTTTTACTAACTTATTCCCTTTTTGTTTGTTTGTTTGTTTGTGTTGTTTATTTCTTTTGGCGTTTCCTGTTTCAGTGTTGACTGTTGCTTAGTCTGGAACACATTTGTTTATAATTGTTTTTGTTGTCAGGGAGCCAAAAGAAAGTAACGCGTCACTCTGACACCGAGTCATACTCTGTAAACTGTCTCCCTCTGCAGGCCGTAAGCGGGAGTGGTTCACCGTTGACGAGGCCATCAAAGTACTGCAGAGCCACAAACCGGTCCACGCCGAGTACCTACGCAGACTCCAGCTCAGCTGCTCCCCCACTAATGGAAACTCCATTCTCCCGAGCCCACCGGCAAATGACAACTACCCCCATTACAGTGCTACGGCCACCACCACGCCCTCAACTGGCAGCATGTTGGGCTCCTCCCACAGATAGGACTACACCTAACGCCCCCCATCCTCTTGTGTCCTCTTGGACAGCGAGGGACAGTTTTGTACAGTCTTGCATGAATCTTCTCAGAACTACGGCTCCTGTGTATGTATAATTTCCAGTCTTAACTGCAGGACGGACCAAAGCCATCGCCGGAACTGTATTAAAGACTCGCGTGACTGAGCAGAAGCTGGTTAAATGCTCGAAACCTTTGACTGAAAAACTGTGAATCGTTCACGGGACACCAGACTGATGAGCTGAGGTCTGGGACGAGGACGCTGCTGGCATGAACGACACACGTGACCTACAGGAATGCCTTACACTAACTTGTATGAATGTTGTATTTGGGTCGGTTTATTTTTACTTTTCTTTTAGCAGAATGGATATGCTTTCTAGTCAATAAAAAGGGTGATTGACCCCCCCTCCCCCGCCTCCCCCTGAGCATGTTGATGCGGGGGAATGTTTGAGACCTTAGGGTGTCGTAGTCAATACACACGTGGCGCTAATAGCAGATAACATCTAACAGACAGACTCACAGAATTGTTTCATTCAGATACAAAGTGGGATATTTTTCTTTCAGCATGTAAACAAAACGAACTAGAATTGGCTGGATGCATCTATCATTTATTTAAAAAAAAAAAAAGAATGGCGGCATTATAATATCTATATATCAATATATATATTGGTAGATATAGATATATCTACATATAGATATGATGAGCATTTTAAACTTTTTATACTTAAAAATACAGAATTTAATGGAAGTTGCCCGCTAAAAATGGCTGTCGACCCTAATTGAGGGGTCAAAGGTCTCACGGGAGGCTGTACAGGTTGTCGGGGGAGTCGCTACCTCAGTAAACAGAAGACTGGATGATGCTGTTCGGTATTCTTTGACACAACGCCACAACGTTCAGAGTTAAAACTTCACCCGGAGTGTCCCAGATACGAGTTGGCTAACCTTGACCAATTCAACATGCGCGCATACCTTTCACCACAGCTCACTGTTTCCCATGCTCTCAAACTACAAGTATTTCAATGAGGTAAAGTACATCTTTGCCTTTGTGCTGAGGGGCAGCATGGCTCAGAGGTAGAGTGGCCGTCTAGCAGCCGAAGGGTCGCTGGTTCGATCCTCACTTCCTCTGGTGACCATGTCCAAGTATCCTTGAGCAAGAGACTGAACCCGTAATTGCTCCTGATGGCCCTGCGACGGACCGGCGACCAGTCCAGGGTGAACCCCGCCTCTCGCCCAATGTCAGCTGCCCCCCGCGGCCCTTAATAGATAAGCAGCATAGAAAATGGATGGATGGATATCTTCATGCTGCTCTGAAACTGGAGTCAGAGGGCCGATTCAGTTCATCATTCGTTCATCAAAAACAATGCAGTATTTTTCAAGTAACTGTCACATATCTACTGATTTCTAAATTGATTAGCCGCGTTTAGCATTTTAGCTCACTGCTTATATAAAAAATGACGCTTAAACGGTCTCTTGACTCAAGCTAAATGGTAACAGTACTACAGTACTACAGCTTATTAGTTCATGTTACAATAATCTGTACCAAATGTTAATACCTGAAAGCACAGCTGAGTGTGAAACCAAAGGCTCGAGGGGGAAAAAAAAAAAAGTACCGTCAAGCTCAACATGCAAAGAGAAACCGCAAGCGGAACACGCTTTTTAGTGTGGCTTGACTTCTAAAACTTGATGCAGACATCGTCACCGTTAATGAATATTTGTCATTTTTAAAAGTCAAATTGGATACGGCTAAACATCCGACATGAGGTAACACCCGGTAAAACTGCAAAATATGACTAAAAGCTGCCTGGAGGTCCTGGAGAAGCGAAAGCTAACACGAGCATCATGCCTGTAAAATAAGTTTGTTTGGGTTTCTTTGTTTGTTTCTTGTAGTTTTTTTTTTAACGGCTTCAACTACATACAAAGCCCAACACCTTCAAATCGAATGTGAATGGTACCCAACCTCTTCGTACAGGATGACAGTGGAGTTATTTGGATCCATTTGAGGATTTGCTGATGTTTCTCAGGTCAGGAACAATATCTAAAATCTCTTTACCTGTTCGGAGAAATGTTGATTTAATACAAATATTGTATCATTTCCTGTGCGCATTTCGTTTTATGCCGAAATTTTAAAACATGACAAAAATCCAAACAAAATGGCTGACATTGGGAGCGATATTCTTCTTCAACCATCACCGAACCCACCCGCTCCTTCCTGTGCTGACAGCTGAATGACAATGAGTACACATCCAGAGATTTGTAAATACCTTTGAAAAGAAGTATTGAAAATGTGTTTTTAACCTGAATGAAACCTGTAAATGTTCTCTTAATATTTTATATATTTTTTAACAAACGACAGGAAAAGAAATGTAGTACAAAAAAAAAAAGAAAAGAAAGACAAACCCATCGAGATGCACAGAATATTTGTATCCGTTACAACGTCTCACCGATTTAAGATGTGGTGTTTTGTTTATTTGTTTTTCTTGGTATGAAAAAAAGATTCTGTGAAATCAATTCAACTCATTAAATTAAACTTCGGGCGTGAAATATTAAAAAAAAAAAAAAAAAAAAAAAAGTTGAAATCCCCAAAAGTTTTTGTCTGAAAAATTTAGAGAAATTTCTTGAAATTTTCCCTTTTTATGTTTTATTTTGTATAAACGGACAGAAATAAGAAATATCAATTAGGAAATTCGTGTTGATTTTCCAATTCACGTTTTCAGGTGGAAATTGCCATTTTCGAAATAATGTCTTGGAATGAAAAACGTTCTTTTTGTCGGTTCGTTTTCAAAAAATGTTCCACTTTTTTGTTGTTGTTGTTGTTGTTTTTGTTAGTTTTTCAATGTGATTGTCTCACAGTTCAAACTCTTCTTCCTCTTTCTCGAGAGTCACTGCTGCATTAACCGCGTCTGCACCTGTCCAGCTGCATGGTTTGGATGAAATAACTGGAATCACCTCAAACCTCGAAATGTTTGTATGGAATTCTGTACATTGTGGTTTTTATGAAAGTGGATGATGACTCGTGCCAAATTTTTAACTTTCGCAGGTGTAAAAAAATAATCTCCAGCTGTCGGCCCGCTGTTTAACACGAATGCAGTTCACGTCATTTCAGATGATCGACGATAATATGAAAGAGTGTGTTTTACAGATGGAACCACAGGCAAACTGTTTTTAATACCGACTTGAGCGAATACATTTTCAGCTCGGCCAAACGAAACTGAACGTGAACGCTCAGTTTTGACATTTTTACCCCCCCTTCCTTCCACCACTTGATGCTTGGCTCTACGCCGACCTTTGAATGGTCGTCCATTGGATTAAAAATCCCATAAATGAAACGGAAGCGTTCTAATAGAGAAATGTTTGACGGCCGCAGACACAAACGTACACTAAATGACTGTTATGGGGGTTTTAGACAGCTTGAATGTTTTGCTGCAAACTTTTAATGTCACAAAAGAGTTTTTGGGTTTGTTTTTTTTAATTTTGGGTGCGTCGTAATCAAAGCAAACTTAAGACGCATCAGGATTTTGTCTTGATTATTATGCACAGTTCGATTAGGTGACTGACTTTAAACTGGAAATAACTGTTTTGGAGAAAAGAAAGCATTAAAAGGGGAAAATCTTACTAACACCGTTGTGGTCTGTGTTGATGAATGCATGGAGTGACTATGTGGCCTCGGGGTGTGAAGTTCCACCTCCGCCTTTCTTTCTCAGCAGGACTTAACAACTGGAACGTTACCCTTTTTTTTCAGCAGACAATTTTGGATGAGACACTTTGCACGTTATCAGATGACAAGCGCCATAAAGACACACAAGGTCAAGATAAGATAACAATGCGGGGTCACATGACGAAGGGTTTCCAGCTCTATCCGGTAATGTCGCGTCGATTCTAAGTAATAGATTTTAAAAATAGACAAGAAAAGAGAATCCAGCGTCATCGGCGCAGTATTATCAACCTGCAGCTGAGCCGAATGTGGATCTTTGCTAAATTGAAAATGAAAAAAAAAGCCTCACCTGTGTTGTAAAAGTGGCTATAAAATCTGTTAAGAAGTATTAAATTGATAAAGGCACCTTTCCCTGTAAAACCACACCTGCGTCTGTCTGCCGCTGGTTTCTCCTTTCAACCCATGCCAGATGGGATGGCACCAAGCTCCTCGCCTGAATACTGATAAGACACAGGTCTCCACTTCGTATTTTCACCAGAAAAAGTAAATAAGCATACATGCTTTATCTGTCAATTTCAAGTTGGTCCACTGAGGTTTTGTTTATCCTCTCTTCTATGTTTTTATAGCAATTTTTTTGTGGCAGCTTCCCTTATTTATGTACCAATTTCAAAGCAAAATCAGCTCTTTTTATCCACAGTTTTGTTTGCCGGGATTTTTTTTTTTTTATGATATAAAATGGAAGGGGGAAAGTTCAATATGAAGAGGTGTGTCTTATTTGTCCAGAGTAATAAAAATATCTAGTGGCCTACTGACGTGGAGGCTACTGAAAGAAAATGCCGGCGGTATCGTTTCAGGGGTCGCGAGGTCACATTCTTAATGTTGTTTGGAACTACTGGGTCACATGACCTGGAAGCTGCTGCTGCAAAAAAAACAAAACTTCACAATCAGATAATATGAATAGATATATCAGTGACGTGCCATAAAACCGTTGTGTCTTATTTGTCATGTCTGGTAATAATTAATATTACCGATATTGTATAACTGATATTGTTTTGCGTCACATGACCTGGAGGCCATTTCCCCAGTAATTCACTGACGATACTTCGTTTAACCTCTCAACGCAGTGAAACCAAGTACAACTAAGTGGAAAATCTAATTTTCAACTGGAAGCGCCAGCGTGGTTCGTTTGTCAAAGACACCTGACACCTCAGGTGCGTCGCCAGTAGCCCCGCCCCTTCACCCAGCGGCACGACGCACCTGGGTGATCCGAGCGACAACAAAGCAGGGCTAAACAGTAATCCGGGGAACGATTTATATATGACGCACCCGAACCGGCTGTGATTTATCTGGATTTGTTCACAATGGAGGAGCTCTTCTTCAAATCGGCGTTACCCGCCTGCGACCCCTTCCTGCTGGATGACTCCAGCTTGGCTCTACCGGCCGAGCCCAACTCGAGATCCTCGACAAAGGCTGACAGTAACGACCGCAGCCTGCGCGTTCACCAGCAAGTTCAGCTCACCCTGGCACGGAAGGCAAGAAGGAGCGTGTCTAATGGTAATGTTAACTTTCAATGAATGTCCTGCCTCTGAGAAAATTTGCCTCTGAATATTTAATGAGTCGACTGTTGAGGGAAGTGTCCCTAACAAAGATGCAACAGTTGACCAGGAGAGATGAACCTTTCCAGTTTGATACGTGAATAATGATGGTAATGATGCCTGCTGCACGTGCTGTGTTATCAACAATTTAACCGTGACTTATTCTGCATCCGTGCATGCATGAAAATCGATTCAAATGGATTTAATCTTTTTTTTTGATTGCAAAGCTTAAAGAAAAGAAATCCATCGAACAAAGGCAAATAAAAACCATTAGAATTATCAGCACTAATAAAATATTCATAGTTCCTCCTAACAATAAAGAGTCTGACCGATACTGGATTTTATTAGTGGCTACAGAGTGAAAAAAAAATTGCAATATTGCCGTATTGGCTGATAGTCTTTATATGTAAAGTATTTAAGATTCGCCAGCAAAACCTACTTAATCATTATTCAGAATGTGTATGAGTCACTGACATGTTGTCAGGGCTGAGATCATTTCAGCACCGTACTGTTAAACCGACGCACATCAGTGCGTTTCTATGAGCTTCCGGCGATATATCGGTATGTTGTATCGGGCCCTCACCAACCCATTAATGAACGATTTTGGAAATCTTTGCAACAAGTAAGATGTCCCCGCTCCCACTCATATATCAAGTAGAACCAGTAAATCCAATAAAATGACGAGAGAGAAAAAATCACCCAAACTAACAGCTACAGCCAATACCAAGTCGTGATGCTCATCAGCTAATATCCACTACAGGTTAGTTTACAAAACACAAATATACAATGATTGGTATTTGTTTTGTTTTTTTTAATGGCAACTGGAATGCAGCCATGTCTCATTGCTCTTGTCTAACAGGTTCCTACGGTTTCTCTACTCACCACAGAGCAGATTATTATTGTAGTTTACAGTAGAGCCGAGTTCAATTTCACCTCTGCCTCAGGAAAGTGTCAGTGTCACCATGGGTTCAGGCGACTGCAGTGTGAAAACGTACTCTCTTGACAGGCACTCTTCAACTTGTTTCAGGTGGTGTCCGATTACAGGGAACCGCAGCGAGGAGCTTTGATGCTACGGATGGGGTTTTTCCACACACGAAAGTGAGAAATTCTTTAAATGGCGCAACACCATTGGATGACAAGTCTTTAAAGTTGTTGTTTTGGGTTTGTTTTTTTTATTGCTACAACGGAAGTTTTTCAAACGCTGAAACTTCTTGATAGAAGTCCTGTTCATGTGTTTTATGTGTTGTGTGTGTGTCTCAGATTTAAAGCTCCCATGTGTAATGGATAAACCGTTCATAGAATTACACGAATCCTCGCATTACCATGGCGTGGTACAATAATTGTACTAGAAAAAGTCACGGTGTCGCTTGATTTTTAATTTTATCAATTGAAAAAGGATTCTTGAAGAAATAAAACCATAAAGAAAAAAATAACAGTAGGATTTAAACTTGTCGCCATATCTCTCAATGAGGTGTAAAAAGACTCTCAGTAGCTTAGAAAGCAGATGTTCATCCAAAGATAGCATTAGAAGTAGAAACTACAAAAATGTAACCATTTTTTCACATTAATTATTATTATTTTTAAATGCATTACAATTCGAATGTCATCAAGCCGCACAGGGCTGCGCGTGTAATTCAAAATGCAAGATGGCCGCCTGAATTTTCGAACCGTAAGGAGGCGCAATATTTGTCAAAACTACCGTTTAAAATTAAATATTGTCCTCCAGGCATGTCTTGCCTGCGCATCACCGTCTTCAGGTGTCTTTGTTTGATACAGGTCCCCACAAAAATCACACCATTATCATTTAGGCGGGTTTCTCTTTTTAAAAATGAAAACACGAAAGATGGTGTAAAAGGGAAAATTCACATGAGTATTGTGAATCATGTCGCAGTCGCGACACCAGAGATGATCGTAAATCAAATTCGTTTTTGTTCCAAATTGTGCAGGCCCTCTTTTGCAGAATGTTCAAGTCCGTCACTATGTCACACTGGGCTTGATGTGTAGATAATTTTTAACAGTTTAATAGTGTTTGTCGAAGGTGTAGACCAAGAATGGTCAAGTAAGAAATGCTGCTCATGTAGCAGGAAGACAGCAAGAGGAATATGTAGTCTGGACAGCGGCGTTGAGTATGGAAGCCGAGACTTGTAATGACTTATTTTAACGCGATCACCTTGGAATGATGGGTTGATGACATTATTGTCACGAAGCTCTTTATCTTAACGTGACGAAGCTCTTGCACCCCTGTTGTTGTTAAATTAGGAAGTTGCGAACGCATCACAGTGTGTTGGCTCGTGTTGATGCTAAATGTAGGTGTAAGGAGCACAGAATGTAACAAAATGTGAATCTTAATCTTTAAATTCATTAGTAGTGAAGGTTATTTGACGGTCAAAGCTATAGAACCGAATGGTCTTATGTATGCTTCAATTAACTACACCGATTTATCCAGCGACCAGAGTCAGCGATCTTTAATGTTCAAAGCCTTCCAGCGGTTAGCAGCAGGATTAACTTGTCTGTTGTGGTTTTGGCTCCACAGGTAAATGGCTTTGGCGTCCCCAACTGCTCTTTTTCAAGCAGCGAGCAAATGGGCAGGCCATCAAGAAGGGTGGAAGTATCCCCCCCTCCGAGTCCAGAGATGGCTAGCCACCGCCTTGGTTATAACACTCGCCGTTTTGCTACATACACCTTCCCAGGCCCCATTCAGACGTACAGGAATGGCTCCCTGCTGCACTGCTCGCGCGGGCCTGATACATTTCGCCACTACGCCTTCTCAGAGGCACCCCGGGGAACGCGGCTGCACCCGTCCACATCTACGAACGGGAATTTCCGTCGGAAGTCCCACAGACATACGGCAGGATCGCAGGCCACGTTTGCAGATATGGCGTTGCAGCAGATGGATGATTATGAGTGTGGTTGGGGCGGACATGATCAGAGCGTTTTCATGGAGGAGGAACTCACGATGCAAGGACAGAACGGCGATTTCCAGCCTAACAATGAGCTGTCTTGGCTAGCTCGGGTCAGGAGGGAGGGTCAGGGGCTCCGTCAACTGAATTCATACCCACCCACAGTCATCAGCATGGAGGTGGACCTGAGGAGGCCTATGGAGGCGGAGCCGACCCTTCAGGAAGCGCAAACGACTGATGTAACCACGCTGTAAGATCTAACTGGGCATCTTTTTTCTTTTCTTCTTTAACTCTCGAAGTGATACCCAAAAAAGTGTTTTTTTTTTCTTTTAAGTATTCACAAATATCTGTTTTTGAGCATATATATATATATATATATATATATATATATATATATATATATATATATATTATATATATATAGTAGACATTTCACGAAAGCGTTCGTAAAAGTTTTTGCTGTTGTTTTTTGTCGCTGCAGCTTTTGTTAGCGATCAGTTGCCATTAGCTTCAAGCTAATTATACATGGCTGGCACTGTCTGACAAAGAAGTAATGTCAAGGCACATACTTGTGAGGTTAAAAAGTGTTGCTTGAAGAAAGAAATGAAACGCTTGCGGATGATGTGATACTGGACAAAGGGTTGTATTTTTCCTCACTCAGGATTTCAAAGAGCAAGCCTCCAGAGATGACGTTAGAAAGGGCCGTGAACCTGTTGACCCAGGAAAACGAGGAATTGCTGATCTGTGCAGCTGGCCACATACAATCTCAGTGTTTTAAGAGTGCGGATGCAAAAAAGATGGTACGTGTCACTGCATGCATGGCACAGTGTGTCATTTCAATGTATAAATTGAAGTTTCAGAGGTGTTTTTTTGGGGGGGGGGGGGTCTGGAGTAACGGGTCACATTGATTACCAGTGTATTATCATATATCGTGTCTGCGAGGTCATCTTGTATCTGTCGGTTAGTAATCCTCTCCCACCTTCAGGTCTACTACCTCCGTGGGATTGGGAAGCTCCTGCAGCTCCTCCACAGTGACAGCGAGGAGGTGCAGCGTGTCGCCTCCGGTGCGCTGCGTAATGTTGTTTACCAGAGCAGCGAGAACAAAATGGAGGTGAAGGAGAATAAAGGCTTGGCCACCATTCTGCAGGTCCTGAAGAGCAGCCGTGACGTGGAGACCAGACGACATCTTACCGGTCCGTTTCTAGAAAATGCGGCACTTCGTAAATAAAAGGAGTACCAACTTAAGGCTTCGTCACGTTATACAGAGTTGAGGCTTTACAAGCTTCTTTGCATGAACTTCAGCTTCTGTCACTATCAGAGCATCAACCCCGCTGATGTTTCTCCACCCTGCTTTCAGGTCTGCTGTGGAACCTCTCGTCTCACGACCTTTTGAAGGCAGGTCTGTCCAGAGAGGCCTTATCTGTCCTCACTAAGTCCATCCTTGTGCCCTCCTCCGGGATTTCTGAAGGCGAGAACCCAAAAGATGAACTCCTAGCCGATGCTGAGGTTTTCCACAGCGCGACTGGCTGCCTGAGGTGAGCCTCTTTGTTCCCTTCGTAACGAGACACCACTGCTCGCATCAGCTGCTCTGCCCACACCATATGAAATTATTTCAACAAAAATGTCATTCACGAAGAAAAAAACTTGTCTGGTCAGTATGGACCACCACACGACTAGGTGTGAGATTTACGCCCGGGGTTAGCCCCGTCCTGTTAGCATGCTGAGTTACGACAACTTAAAAACAGGCTTAAACCCCGTCAAGTCTTGCTTACCACGACGTGGGAATAAACGTGCTGTTTGGCGACTGTTTCAGTTTTCTCCACCCCATCCACCTTATGTGTCCAGCCACTTTCAAATTCCCGCTCGGTATGTGAAACGTAAAACCCCGAGCTAGCTCGCGAGAAGCAAACTACAAGTTGAAAATGTCGAGTTTCAACAAAGATTCGGGTCATCCTTAACGCAGGCCTGCTCGGGTCACAGCTGCATCCTGGGAAATGGATACCCAAGTAAAGTACAGACATCTGCAAATACTTGAGTGCTGTCTTCAACAAGGCATTGATTCTTAACTCTGTGGCTCGGAAATTCTGTACAAGCGGGGAGAATATAGCTGTCGAGCTAAATAAAGGCGTGACTTTTTGTGTTTCCCTGAGGAAGACACGACGACACTTGAACTTCGTTTGTGACTTTTACTCATCCGTGTTTGATTCAACGTCTCTGGGCCATGATGTTTTTCATTTCCATCTGGACTGAGATGGCGCGTAATAATGTCGACTTTACTTGAGTGCGTCCTTGTTTGGACATCCCTGTTTACAAAGCAGGGAATATTAGCCAGCCTGGGAAACTAAAACGGAATGAAACGAGTGAAAGAGTGAATCATTCATGGAGCTCACTCTTCTCTCCGCTCGACTGAACTGAAATCATTCAGTACTTTGCCGGCCCGCCGCTATCAAGTTCATCTAATCGTGTTCTACAGAATATCAGTCTTACCTCCTGTGAATGATCAAACGACGATTTCCCCTCCAATTTACATGTCATCACTGCACAAAGAACCTGTTGTAGGCTGTATGATGAGAATCATGTGGGTGTTTCAAGGATTACATGAAAGTTAGTAAGCCTGAAAAATAATTTGTTCCGACTGCTACTTTGGAAAATAATGAATCCATCATTATTGCAACTTAATGTGTGGTGAATACGACTTTTTTTTTTTTTTTTCAAATCATGAATACCTGGGAATTCTCCATCATTGATTCAGTGGTACTGGAAAATACACACACACACACACACACACTCACAAATGTCACTTGGCAGGAACAATTTAAGACTGTTTCTGTCCCAAGAAATCTGAGCTCAGCTGGTCCGGATGCCAGGAAAGCAATGAGGGAGTGTGAGAATCTCATCGACTCTCTGGTTTACTACGTCCGCGGAACCATCGCTGACTACAAGACGGATGATAAGGTGACATGATACTGACAAGCTTTCCAGAGAAAAACGGTCACCTTTACAGCCTGTTTCACAAGAAACTGTTTAATCCGGAGTCCACGAGTCAGTTTCTGATACAATGAGTTGCTGATTTTTGTTGTTGTTGTTGTTGTTGCTGCATGTGTCACACCTATGTTGCAGGTTATTTGTCTTATAACGTGATATTTATGGCAGCACTTGCTCTGAAGTCCACAGAGAACTGCGTCTGCATCCTGCACAACCTCTCTTATCAGATCGAGTCCGAGCTTCCAACCAAGTACACCAGAGATTTCCGGGAATCTCAGCAAAATTTGGCTCCCAAACCAAAGAGACTGGGCTGTTTCACCCACCGCAGTGCCAAGATCACAGAGGTAATCCTCCCAGATAATAATCCAACTCGACAAAAACACCCCGTGGTCCAATAGTTGACGGTAATATTCAGTGAAAACTGCCGGACTGCTGCAGGTTTAATCACTTCCAAACATGCGCAAATGTGCAGAAATGTCCTCCCTTCAAGCTGGCTTTAGGGAACCTGATTGGAGGGATTTTATTCCCATTCAGCCAGGAGAGCACTGGTCAGGTCAGACAGTGACGTTGAAATGAAAAGCTGTTAATGATCTCCAAACCTGTCTGAGATATTACTCCTGTAGCGTTAAGGTTCCCTTTTATGGGAAATAAAGGGGTTAGCTGAAACAATGGGCCACAGCTCCAAAGAAAACAAAGCCCATGGACCGAGAGTTGTAAGTTTGCAGCGTGTAGTGCGTGTCGGCCTTTGTGCTGTAGATGCTACCGGCTAATTTTAATTCTTAAGGTATTTTCCGTCCCCCATAGACCCATAAAACTATCCAACTGCATTGCAGCTTCTCAGTTTCTGCATCAGGCAGTAAACCCCTGCAGTTACATAATTCTAATGTGTGATACTGCTGCTGCTGCAGCAAAGTGGCTCCACCAGTCTCCCCCGTTCATGTAAGGTTTAAAGTACTAAAACAAGAAACCACGCTTTAATCATCTGTACAGCTGCCCCCTCCCCGTCATTAAAACCGTCATGCCGTTTCCTCTCAGGAACTGGAGCATCAGCGCACCCTGCTGGAGGACAACCCCAACCCCAGTGGCATGGAGTGGCTGTGGAGCTCCATCACTATCCGCATGTACCTGTCGCTGATCGCCCGCAGTGTGCGTCACTACACCCAGGAAGCAGCCGTCGGAGCCCTGCAGAACCTCACGGCTGGAAATGGAGTGGTAACTGTTTCAGTTTCACATTCTCACCACACAGCAGTCTTTTTAGTTGATATTTCTTGAATAAATCCATCAGTTTTCCTAAATTAATCTGGTGATTCTGTGTTGATTTTATCTATTATTTTAGCATTGCGACAGAAGAATTATTCCTTTTTTTTGTCTGCGTTTTTTCATTTGATCATAAACCGAACTGAAACTATTCCCAATAGAAAAATGCATGCGATGAAATTTGGTGTCTTCATATTTTGGTGTGTGTGTGTGTGTGTGTGGTCTGGCAGGTGACTGAAGCCATCGCCTTTACCATTGTTCAACGGGAGAATGGTCTCCAACATGTAAAAAAGATGCTACAGGAGGGAGAGAGCGATGTGAGGAGGACCGCTGTGGCTCTAATAAAAAACCTCTCTCGCTACAGGGAGCTGCACCCTGACATTGGTAAATATGTAAAAACACTCCCATACAATACGCACAGCCAGGGGGGTACACAAATGTGAGGACATTGTTTAGGAAAACAGAGAGGGTCGACCATTCCTGAAACACTCTCATCAAGGAGGAGGAAGGTCATTAAAATACCAGTATCAGAAAAATTAATAGAGTAAAAAATACTGAATTTGGCATCGGCGAGTAAACGAGACTTGAACTGATCTTTAACGTTGAGCGACCGTTCAACTCTTCGTTGCTCTCGAGTGTCGCTGTGTCGGCAACTGCTGTCTTTTTTTACCGTGGCAAGGAGGCAGCTAGCTTTCACTGGCCTGCTAGCTTACACAACCGGAAACGACGGCTTCTGCTTCGCAGCGGTAAAGTAAGTCGTTACCGGCGGCGACACAGCGCTTTTTTTAAGAGCAACCAAGTCAGCCATTTGGCAGCACCAGATTCAGGTTGAAACAAGTGGCAATGAACCTGTCTACATCCAAGACAGATGCTCACAGCTAAACATGGAACACGGTCAGCGCCGAACTACCACTCAGCTTTCATCTGAACGAGTGCATAGGGGCCGTTTAGTGCAACACAGAAAAGAGTAACTACAGAAAGTCTAACAGCAGAGCACCATCAGATGAGCTTTTTTTTTTTTCTTCCCCTAAATGGAAGGGATCATGCTAACACTTCCCATTCATTACCCCTCACTGTGCTAAGCTAACAAGATGGTGGGGGGTGGAATCATCATTCTCCATGTGAATGTGACTTGTTTGTATTGTCCTCCCTTCTGGAAGTTTCACACCTGTCCAATAGGACCACGAATGGAAATGTATTGTTCATATAAATGTACGTTGCTGGGATGTTAAGAAGAATCTCACTAAATAATTTGGATATAACCAAAAAATACAGGCCACGGCACTGTCAGTTTTTGACACCAAAATCCTGTTTATCTAAAAATGGTTTTGTTACAGTAGGCAGAGGATCTTTAGTTTGTAATTCCTGTGTTTTTTATGTCCCGGTTGGTCAAAATTTATTGGGAAACATTTGAAATGCCATTCAGAACCTTTTTAACCGCACAATTTCACCCTGCAGTTCAACACGTGCTGCCAGAGTTGGTGGAGATGCTGCCCATCAACGACACTGGCGTCGACCTCCCCACTGAGGTGACGGCCTCTCTGTGTCACATCCTCCTGAACCTGAGCCAGAACGAGACGCAGAACGTCCGAGCCATCGTCGACCAGGGAGCCCTCCCCAAGATTACCAACATCAGCAGCAAGGACAACGGGCAAGCGTCTCATTTTTTGTGGCTACACACCTTCTCATTTAACGGTTTTTCTTTATTTTCGCGACTATTTACATAAGGCATCAAAACGATGAACACACATGGAATTAGGTAGTAAACAAAAAAGAGTGAAATAACTCCAAACATGGTTTATGTTTTTGATTCTTCAAAATAGCCATCCTTTGTCGTCACCTGAAATGGTTTTCCAACTATCTCGAAGGAGTTCCCAGAGGTGTCCAACTAAATTCAAACCGGATGGGATGGCGTGTTGGAGATTTATCAAAACTGAAAGAACACTGAACCAGCATGGCTACCACAGCGTCCTGCACCAACAGTGCCACCAGCAAAGCAACCCCTCACCATCACACCTCCTCCTCCATGCCTCACGGTGGGAACCATGCATGTAGAGACTGTCCATTCACCTTTTCTGCCCAAAGTGTCCTCCAAAGGCATGGCAGGTGGAACCAAAGATCTCAAATTTGGACTCATCAGACCAAAGCACAGATGTCCACTGGTCTGATGTCCATTCCTTGTGTTTCTTGGCCCAAACAAATCTCCTCTGCTTGTTGCTTTTCCTTAGCAGTGGTTTCATAGCAGCTATTCAATGATAAAGGCCTGATTGATGCAGTCTCCTCTGAACAGTTGATGCAGAGGTGTGTCTGCTTCTAGAACTCTGAGTAGGATTTATCTGAGCTCTAATCTGAGGTGCTGTTAACCTGTGATTTCGGAGGCTGGTGACTCAGGTGAACTCATCCTCAGCAGCAGAGGAGACTCTTGGTCTTCCTGTCCTGGGGCGGTCCTCATGTGAGCCAGTTTGGTCGTAACACTTGATGGTTTTTGCAACTGCGTTTGGGGACGAATTCAAAGATTTTACAATTTCCAGACTGACTGACCTTCAGTTCTCAAAGTAACGATGGACTGTCGTTTCTCTTAGCTGATTGGTTCTTGCCATCATATGAACATTAGCAGTTTTCCAAAAAGGGCTGTCAGCTGTGTACCAACCTGACTTCTGCACAACACAACTGATGGTCCCAACCCCACTCAGAAGGCAAGAAATTCCGCAAATGAACCCTGACAAGGCAAACCTGAGAGGTGAAAACCACTTCAGGTGACGACGTCATGAAGCTCACTGAGAGAAGGCCAGGGGTTTGCAGCGCTGTCCACAAGGCAACGGGTGGCTACTTTCAGGAAACTGAAGTATAAAACATTTATTTATTTATTCAACAAGTTTTTCTTTGCTACATCATTCCTTTTATCTTGCGTCATATATTTGATGTCTTCAGTACGT
The DNA here is from genome assembly GCF_037954235.1 of Aulostomus chinensis. NCBI lineage: Eukaryota > Metazoa > Chordata > Actinopteri > Syngnathiformes > Aulostomidae > Aulostomus > Aulostomus chinensis. The sequence goes on along the minus strand of NC_141323.1, from coordinate 17,664,640 downwards.
ATCTACAATGTAGAAAGGGAAAAAAACATTGAATGAGAAGGTGTGTCCAAACTTTTGACCGGTAGTGTACATCTGACGTCAGAATCTTTCTGTTTTTGTAGTTATGGACCGAGCCGGGCCGGTCAGGCAGCATGTCTCTTGCTACACGCCATGTGGAAACACACCGAACTGCACGTGATCTACAAGAGGGTGAGCGCCATATGTTCTGTGGTGTCTTTAAACTGAGCGGAGCTGCCTCTTTGTCTGTTGTTGTCATGTCTGTAAATAATTCCCCACAATGTTAAAAAAAACAAAAAACAAAACTTTATTACACCATTGGATTTACACTTGTGTTTTCACACTCATGACACAGAACCTTGATTGACTTCAGTAAATCAGCCATTTCTCTTGCAGTCCTTTCTAATGTTCTTCAAACGACCACTGGGGGTCACCAGAGGGTTAAATATCCCACCAGTGCTCTGAGTCACCTCTGCATGTATCAATAATGAACACTTTCCTTTCTCGCCACCAGTGCGGCTACAGGAAAGCTGATTTCATCAACGCCAGGACGACAAAGGCTGTGAACTCCAGCCGAGACTGAGACGGAGAACATCAAATAATAAACTTGTTATCCGCATCGGCACTTGTGGTCCCAGAATCCCTCAAAGCACAGTTGTCCTTCAGTGTCTCGGATGAATAACCAGACTGATGGCTTCACAAAGGGACACGAGGTTACCTGCTGTGCCTGCATCTTTTTAAGGTTCCATGAAATAGCTTTGAAACTGTTGCGAGTCTTGAGTTTTGTCCACATCAAACGTGACATAGCCCTGGCCTTTGTGCTTCCTGGTCAGACCTGACAGATGAATGTAGACGAAACCATTCCTCTCTCTATCAATGATCGTGGATTACATCAAAGGCGTTGTGTTCATTTGCTTTCTACACAAGCAGTTTTCCAGGTAAAAGTGCTGAACCATGCGTGCGTCTTACATGCAACCACAACAACTATAGAAATGGTGAAGGAGGTTGAATATCAATCGGCAATATTCTTTTGAAGCTTGTCAATGAACGTATAGAAATGTAGCTGAAGAACAATGACCCGCCTCAACACAGAACAAGCCGATCTCTTGCCTTCTGATCATCCTACTATAAATGTGATGTAATGTAGAAATCACTGGATGTCTGTCTTTATGTATGTCTGACTTATGAACTTAACCATCGTTCATCTGACTGACATCAAAGTTGGCGCGTGCATCGCTGGCGCTTGAAAGTTGTGCAGCACTCGAGTTTGAGGGTCTGGGTTTTGAGGGTCGAGGGCTCGCAGAGGTGGAACCACTGACATGACACACTGAGACGTCAGATAAGTTCTGAACGCCTGCAACCTTCTATTAAGTTCCATATTACTTGAAGGGATAGTTCACCCTCACTCTGATGCAAGGTCAATTGAAGAGTTTTTTTTGTTTTTTTTTTAATCCACAAAATACTGTTGGAGTTTCACAGGAAAAGATATTCCAGCAGTCTCCTACTCAATTAATTGAAATGATCAGTTTTCAAAAGTTAGAAAAATACCTGATAAATAAAAATACTTCCACAATGCTTGTCCACGGCAGTTGAAGCGTCGTGAAGCCTCCACTCGCCAAGTCTCGGACATCGCAGCTCGAGATACAGGCTCGAAAACATGTCAGTGACACCTTTGAACAAAGTTATGGAATAAAATGTTTGGTGTAACTTTTATCTGTAGAACAAATCTGTAGTTTATTAAAGTTATACCTGCAGATGGTGCTATAACATCCTTCCAACATTTCTGCTTGAGGAAAAACTGCAGCGTTTGTAGAGCGTTTCTTGATATTGTTGCCATCATTGAGACCGCTTAATGATCCGAGCCTTTATTGATACTGTTCTATTGTGGAGTGATGATACATTTTTCAACAGGACTTTCCTTGATTGGGGTCATGCATCATACAATTAGGAGAATGGTATAATAATGATCAGCGATAAATGTCCACCGTTTTTTTTTTTCCCAACACGAGGGAAAATGTGAATGTTTCATATACCAGTAATAAAAGGGGACCTGATTCCTTTTCAGTTCAGCGGGAAGTTTGTATGTGGGGAATGTTCCTGGATCAGGTGATGAAAATTTTTTTAAGGTGTGATCCGGATTACAGATTGAGTGATGGACAGTGACGGTCTTAAAGTTGGAGAATCGAGCCCCTGGTAGGAGTGGCACTGATCGAATCCCAAGAATGGGCAGGATAAATTTGGATGGAGAAAGTGGAGAAGCTCCCTGTAGCTGCCCAGGCCTTCTCTGTCACATCTTTCACGCCTCTCACTCTTTTCTTTCTTTCTTTTTCCTGTCTTTTTTTTTGTCCTCTGTCACACGAGTTGCTTATTAAGATAACATAGAATGAATAATAAATCCATTCATGCTAGCAGGAGTAAAATAATGAACTAATATACAAACCCGTCCATGGCTGTCTTGACATTTTACTGACAATGGATGGGATTTCTGCTCTTCTGTCAAGGTCTGATAATAGTAATAATGACAATAATCATTCAAAAGGTTTGGCACTTTATTTTTGGGCGATTTGTCTCGACCTGCAGAATTACACAAAAACTAACAAGCCAGTTTCACGAAATTTGGTGGATGGGTGTGTTCGGGGCAAAAGGAAAAAGACAACGCAATTAATTTATAATGAATGCAAAATGCAAAAATGCAAAAAATCTCCCTAAACAACAGATACAGAATACCAGCCCCTTAGAGGACGCAGCAATGCTGGTGAAATTGACCTCCTCATCTCTCTCGGTGAGTCGTGTCTTCAGGTCCTTCACCAGCTGTGCTCGCCGAGAGCTTTAGCAGCCTCCAGCTCGGTATGAGGGGATTCAACCTGATCACTTAGCTGGATCACCAGGTTCCTCTGGTCCTCCTTCTCACTGGGCAGATCTTCTATCTGGGCAGCACGATCTTTCTGCAGCCTGCATTCAATCAATGTTCATTCATTACTTTTTTTTTAAACATCTGATTTTAGTCACAATTGCTGCAACAACAAAATAATTCCCTCACTCCCTCATCATGTTAACAAGAATGGGGTGAATAAAGGGCAGCTCAAATAAGAGGGGCAGTTTCAGTGAAACTAAAATGCATTAGCCTTGCAAAGACCAGGGTATATCAGTACCATTTTCAGTTTGAAGTTGTCTCTTGAGGCCTCATCCAACTTCTCTTGCAGTGCTGTCTTCTCCTGGAGGTGTTCCTAAAATTAAACAAGATTTAATTCAGTCAGACAGACAAAGACTTTTGATGTCTATGTCACTTGTAGATTGGCTAATGTCTCATCCCCCTTCACCTGTCTGGCTTGTATGAGCTCAGTCTGGTATCTCTTGAATTCATCTGCATTTTTCTGAAGTCGCCCCCTCAGGTGTTGGATGGTGCGATTCGCCAGCTCCAGAGCAGTCTGGGTATCCGGAAATCGAAGCTTCAGCTCATTAGCATCTTTATCCCAAGACACAATCGTTTGTTGTGCCTCCAAAAGAGCTTCTTCTTTCTCCTTTAACTTCTACATATGACAGGAGGAGAAATGAAACTAGCGGTTACGTGTGACATCATGTTTCTGGCTTTAAATACACCAAAACCACAGCATTGGCATGCCAATGCTAAGCTAATGTTACTGAGTATGCCCGTTGGGGCATGTTGCAAATTGGCAGACGGCACAGGCTGGAACACCAAGCAATGTTTGGTTTTGGTCTGAAGATGCAGGCTAACGTGCCGTGGGTGATGCATAACTCACTTCCTGCTTCCACCAGGTGGCGCGACAGAAGACGCAATGACTGACTTGCGCCATGGTGCATCCGGCACAATTGCACCCCCGCGCAGGTCGATACGCTCCCAGGCCAACAGCAGACGTTGCTTGTAATTAGCCTCAATGCTTGCGTCTTCATAGGTCACACTTCAGGTATCAAATACACAAAACGTCAAAACACCGTTCGCATGGTAACTAGGGTGACCATATTTCGTTTACCGAAAACCGTGACACTTAGAAAAGTAGGACGTTTGGTCACCCTAACGGTAATGCCAGTGCATGCTAACACGAGTGGTAAAGTCTAAGGGCTTGTGACTTGCATCAAGTAAACAAACAAACCAAAAAAAAAAAGCTTGTAATGCTAATGCGCAGCTAATGTCAATTAGCATGCTCATGCTATTGGTCAGAGTGTCAGGACGTACCACTGGCCTCCAAAAACGAACAATCTGGCTGACCTATCAGATATCCATGTTGACGTATACTTGATGCTATACCTCATTCAGATGTTGGCAGCCGGTGCAGTCAGCAATCTGACACTGATGTTTCTCCAGCTCCACCTCTTGCTGATCCCAGGCAAGCTGATACTCTTCCTGAGTCTAAAAATTAAACTAATTAATGTTAATAAATTTGATCATATCAGTGTTGGACATAATAAAATAATGCTGTCGATCTTCAAGAGATTTTCTCTTACTCTCTTGTGGAGGACAATGTCTTCTTGCAGTGAGTGAATGGTTCGCTCCTGCTCTTCCACCAGGCCCTTGAGACGTCTCATCTCCTCCATCTGGGTCATCAGCCTCCTGCCATTCCTCAGCTCCTGCAGGCGAGCGTCCTCCATTTTCTTGTGCCACTCAGTTAACTGTTGGAAATCATATAATTATTATTAGTCTACAACGATCTCACATTATCAGGAATCAAATATACTTCATTGATTCCAGCGTGGAAACTGCTTAAATATATATAAGATGATATTGTGCAGATGAACTGATGCCAAGCGTTGGTCTCGTAGGGCCAAGGTGCTTGAAAATCCAGTCAAGATGTGTTGGATCTGAATAATTATTTGTGTCAGCATCTACATCATTTTCACACACTGACCTTCTGGGCTCCTTTCCCATTCTTAAGTGCTGAGAGGAGCTCCTCCAGACCTTGAATCCTCAGCTCCAGCTCCTCTACCCTTCCTCGTGCCCCTGTGCTCTCCTCCTCTGCTTTCCTCTTCTCCATCTGTGCTTGTGCTTGGTCCTCCTGGAGCTTCAACATGGCCTCAGACAACTTCTCCTGCTGCTGTAATGGAAGCGCTCCAGCAAACTGAGTACGTAGCGACTGAACGGTCTGCCGCAGGTGCCTGGCCCTATTGGTGCTCTGTTGACGTATGAGGAACATAGCCTGTTCCTTGGTATCAAGTCGTTGTTCAGTGCGTAGCTTTTCAGCCTCCAGCCGTAGGTTGTGATAGGTAACAGCCTTCAGCTTCTCCAAAGCGTCTGTCTCACTGCGCTGCAGAGCCACAATGTGATGGTAGAGCTTTGCGATGATGGCCTTCTTATCTGATTGTGACTGGAGAAAAGAAATGACGAGTAATGTTGAAACCGTTTCTAATCCTTTTGGACTGATGTAGCAAACTTAACTGTGTTTGATTCAGTCATTTCAGTCCTGTCTTTCCCAATATTTTTAGATTGATTACCTGTCTTTACGATGACTAATACTGTCGCACACAAAAAAAATGACCAGATTTCACCAACTTGGTGTAGGGATGGGCCAAATGATGAATTTTGCACCTTTCATTGAACTCGTGATTTTTTTTTCAGGGATAAAAATAGTTTGGAAAAGACAACAGCGGGAGCTCCAGTCTCCTAAAACTTAGCACTGACAATCTCTCACGCTCATTTTATCCCTTACACTGTCAAATGTAAAGGGAAGTGAAACACCTTTAATATCATGTACTCCTAATTCAGTGTGCGTGTACGGCCTTCCTTGGATTTAGGAAAAAAACGTTACCTGGTAGTCAAGAATTTGTTTCTTCAGTTCTTCCACTTCTTTATCGTTGGACTTCTGTTGGGCCTGAAGAGTAGAGGCCTGTCTCATGGCCACATCAGACTCCTCTTGAAGCCTGTAAGAGGGAAAAAAAAACAGAAATATATGATGACACCGTTTACTTGTTGAATAACTAAACCATAGTTACCATGAGCAACTAATAACGCTAACCCTAACCTCAAATCCTAATTCCTAAATCCGAACCATAAATTCTAAACCTAATCCCCTGCTACAGAGGTCACATGACTTCCTTGCAGTTGGTGATCTGCAGATTGGTCCTCTTGAATGTATCAGCTGGAATCCATCTTTAATTTCTTTTTTTTTGGTCATTATGAGGTAGTTCGGACGGATTCTCACACTCCTCTGACAAACACATTTAATGGAGGCACGATAAATAAACTTTCTCATTTGAAGTGATTAACGTCAGTGCACTGAACATATTGTAAACGCAACAGATTGACCAATACTGGTATTTTTGGGGGATTCAGAGAGCATCCAAATTACTTTGGAGGCCAATATCGGCCAAACTGGCTCGAATAAGAACTCTGACGATAAACAGTTGGCTGTCAGACATACTCAGAAACTTTGATGTGAAGGAGAGCATTAGTTGCCTCCAACTCTGCGATCCTGGTTTGGTAAGCGTCGGTTGCTGATTGGCTGATGCCGTCTGCCAACTCAGCTCTCAGCTGCCGCTCAACCCACCGGGCCTCATCATTTATCTTGGTCAACTGAGGAAAAACAGAGAAAGTACTGTAAAAATACTGAAATGAAGACTTTTGGTTAACCCGAAGCAAAACAAAACGAAACAAAAAGCGATTGTGTAGTATATTACTTGTGCTTGTTATCAGGGGAGGAGCCGCGGGTGGTGAGACGTCACAGAACCTCTCTGACTCCTCTCTGTTACATCACACAACCCATGGCCCCACCCCCGCAAACAAGAACATGCGCCGTCCTGGCTCATTCAAAATCAGTCCCACAGATTCCAAACATTACCTCAGTAATCTTGGACTCCAGTTCTAAGTTGCGCTCATCCATCTGCCTCTGTGAGATCTTCATCTGTTCATACATTTTTTGGGCGTGCTCAGCTCTGGTCCGCTGATTCAGCTCCTTCATCTCTAGAGCTGTGATTAGTTTGGCGGTAGATTCCTTCTCGCTCTTTGCCAGCGCTCGGTTTTCATTGTTCATTTGGCTCTTATTTCCTGATGTGACACAATTTAGTAAAAGATGATTTTAGGAGCAGGACGCACTGACATGGACACTCTGAACTCGTGTCAAACGATAACTAGTCTGAGACATTGGTAAGTGGGTGCCTCTGCCCCACACCGGCGTCAGCACCCGCTAGGACTCGAGGATGAACTGACAATATCCTGGCGGTTGAAGGTCACACCTCGGCTGGACTATTTAGAACTGAGTCCATCAAATGTTGTTCAGTTCTAGTCCTTTAAGTGCAGTAAAAATGTTTTTGCTGGAATTCTTAATTTAACAACGTATGTTTTCCCTTGAAAGATGAATAAACTATCACCCGTCCTATGTAATCCAGCTTACCAACTGCGCTTGGGTTGTTCAGTGCTGTCTCCATTTTGTGGAGTTTCCTCTTTGTGGCCTCCAGTTCTTTGTTGCTGGCAGTAATCTGTATCCTGAGAAACTGGTTCTCATTCTCTAAAACCCCAAGTTTTGTCTTTTGCTGTGAGTAGAAGTCTTGCTTCTGGACCGAGTTTCTGTACTTCAACGTAAGGTCCTCGCACAGTTTCTCGGCTCTCTCCAGGTCGGCCGAGGGCACGCTGTCATCCAGAGCGCTCTGCAATTCTGATATTTTACATGAAGCCATTTCCTTAGAAAATAAGACAAACAGATTTATTCAAAAAATAAAAAAAAGATAATATCTTGCCGTAAAGTTTGAGGCCCGTTTGCTATAGCAGCTCACTGAATGGTCAGTTATTGGGATTCTCAATGATGTAGCTTTGATATTTTTGAAGCCTTGCCCAAATTGGTATAATACTTGCCAGACTCTGCTGGGGAGGATTTCTATGTTTTTAGCCTCGCTGAAAACATGGAGTCGTGGCCAGGAGCTTCAGGCTACAGTGAGCAGGGAGGCTAGCAACGTGGCAGGGAGTGATGCTTTTCTACACAACTTGGCAAGTTGAGGCTTCAACACAGTTGGATTACCTCAGATAAGAAGCACAGGGGAAGGTTTTATGTATTTTTTTGTGTTTTTATTTATTTTGTTTCTCTAAAAGTTGGTCACCATTCACTTCCGTTATTGGGGAGTTTGGAACAGAGCGCAACGACGCAAGCCCATCAGACTCCGTCTTTCCCAAATCACTATGACCAGGGAGTTGAGGAGTAAACTATCACGAATATTCACCATATCTCATAGAATGTCTTTTGGGCCACAGCTTCAGCTGCCCGAAGTTTCTCTATTTTGCACTCAAACTGAATAAATTAAAAAGAACCAACAATTAAATTGTTCATGTTCGAGTCGCGTAACATCTCGAGAAGTCTCAATTTCTATTATAAGACTTTAAGGGCTTAAAAAGCCATTAATTTGATCTTAAATCTGTCTTACTTGCTTATTTAAGATTTTGATAGGTCTTAATAATGTGTCAGATTAACCTGTTTTATTCCTTATGCAACCTGTGGCTGGAAATCCCAAAGACCTGAGGCAATGATTATATGAATTTCAACTTAGTGTAGTTAATATATATTTTTTAAGAAAACGTAATTAATCAGGCAAAAGCCAGCAATTTCAACTTTTTTTCCCTACTTTTTTTTCCCCCTTACTTTTTTCATGTTTCTACCTGCTACAGTGGTGGAGAAATAAAGGTCTTGGCAAACGACAGTTCTGTAAACTTATGTACAAAAATGACTCAAAATAGGGTTGTTGTGTTGCAGGAACCCTGGTGGTAGGTAGAAGCAGCTAACCCTCTCTAAACTAGTCATGCTCTTTTCTGGGAAACAGATATTAGATCTGGTTTTGTGACTTCTGCATCCTTACCTTGTATCTCTGGAGATGGCCCATTCTTTGCAAGGTAGACTTTTGTATCCAATTGTTCTCATCTCTCAGCTTCGCAATTTCTTTCCGCAGGTGGTGCTCCTGTTCCTGCAGTACGGTGTAACGCCGTTTCATTTTACTCTCATTGACTTTGAGCACCGTCAACTTGCGTGACATTTCCGTGCACTCTCTTTTAATTTTATCTGGGTCCTTTTGAAGGATCCCCAGCATTTTCTGAAATTCCTCAATTTTGACAGCATCCGTCTCTTTTTGCTCCTCAAGTTCCTTTATGGTCTTTGCGAATGCCTCTTTCTCTTCTTGCCACTTTTTCACAAGCCTCTTGCTTGTGTTCTCCTTGCCTTTGATTTCTTCACTCAGCAGATCATCAGAGTCCATACTGATGGTCCCCCCCTCTTGATGCGGGGAGTCACCACTATTACTGCACCTTTTTCTTTTTATTTCTCTGCTGGATAGTGAAGGCAGGGTGGTAAAGTGCTTCCCTTTATGCATCGCTCTGGAATGTTACGTGTCAGTTTCCAAAGCGATGTGCTGATTTCACCGAAGATGACACGACGAATTTACGGCTGTGTGCTGCCATCTCAGTCACAAAATTCTGAAATAGATCTCTAATTGTTTTGAGGCGCTAACAACAGTGCAAATTAGCTGAAGTTGCTGATACAGCCTGATCCCAGATCAGGCTTATGTTACTGACAGCTCTGTAATATACAAAATAGTGTCTGAGGATCTATGGAAAGATGCAGAATCAAAGTCTAAATTTACCTGAAAAAAAAAGGTATAATGGTAAAATGATTATTTAAAAATATTTTTATCGGGTCCAAAATTTTCATTAAAATTCTATTACAGGCAAGTTGGGTGACAAAACTTTTAAGAGCCAACAGCAGGAAAAGGTCGATATCATATGTCGTTATCGTCTGAAGAAGCTCAGGAGTTGCCAAGTGTTGGATTAACTGGTGAAATGGCATAGAAATGCGAGTGGACGTTCTGTTTTCCGGCTCGAAAACAGCCAGACAAACAAAGTTGCAAGGTGATGGTCAACATTATTTTGGCATTTCTATGGTTTTCTAACCGAAAGACTACAAGGGGCTCAACAGCCATGCAGATGTGGCCACTTTTCTGCCGGATAGGTAAGCTAACGTTTGCTAACGAACAACAGCAATTGCGCAAGTTTGCAACTTTAGCCTCTGAAAAGTTAATGTTGTTGTTAGTGTGTGACATCACCAAATGTATCATGACGAGATAAACCTCATGAACTGCCGAACTACCGCCATTCCATCTACGACCATATATGGTTGGCTGTGTCAACCTGGCAGGGAGGGACTTCTGGCTGGCAGGTGGAAATGTTTCCCACTGCATCTTTAATGTAATTTAACCAATACAAATCGCCAGAGGTTTACTTAACTCAAGAAAGTATGTACCAACAAGCCATAAAACACATTTCACATCTCTCATAATTACAATCATTTGCATAGTAACACATATATTTCCACTAAAACTTATCCAGGAAAAAAAAACAGTGCACATAAACATGCTAAATCTATATCCAGGGATCTATAAAGAGAGAGAACCAAAGTTAGCATCCTTAGCATGTTTGAATTTATGGTTTAAATAAACACGAAGCATCTTCTAACCGAATACGCCGATATGTAGACCGTTTTCTCGCTCTGTTTATAGACCTCTCTTACAGCAGTTGAAAAAAAAACAACTTTACTTTGATCCTATACTTTAATCTCTAATTCAGGAAATGCACTGAGTGAGATGAAAGAAGGAATGAGATTAAATATCAGAACCTGGAGATCAAAAGACAGAGATTGTCAGGAAATCCGTGACGTCACTGAACCGTTGGCTCTCCCCCTCAAAACAGATTACTGCACGAAATAATCCCCTAAAAATGTGTTGATTGAAAACTAAAAGAAAGGCATTCATGATTTTGAACGAGGAGAATTTTTGTCTGAAATATGTTTTCAACCAGAGACCAAAAAAATATATATATTTTTTTTTAAAATCTGACAGCCTGGGTGCCCATATGTACTGTAAAAAGGGAAAATAACCAAATACGTAAAATTAGAACAAGAATATAAAGTTACTTTTCATTTTGTTGTGACACTTAAATAAGAGAAATTAAATTTGAGAAATGACAGATGAATATAAAATCAACAGCCTAAAATAAAACGTACCATTTTGGACGCTGCTTTTTCTACTACATCAGCCTACGGTGGTCTGATGGCTAATTACACAACGTTCCCCACCGCCAAACCCTCCACCTAGAAGCGAATCACCGTTTACGTCGCCGGTGCGTTGCAGCTTTAACCGGTCCATCATGCCTTGCGGTGTCCCACTTCTGTTCGCATGTAATTTACAAGCTCTCCGGGTTCCCTTCACTGATGTGAACAGACTAGCAGGCGGAGCAGCAGATGCGGTGAGCTCCGTGTCGGATGTCCGATCAGCGGACGGACGCGTGTTTACATCTGCACCTTAGAAACATGGGGTGGCGATGAACTCTGATGCGGATCTACGCGCAGCAAACAGGATCCAGTAAAACATGTTGAAGAAAAGGATTGTGTCCAACAGAGGGGAATAACTGAAGCTGTACAGGACAAACGAGGACTACACACAGGGATCTGCGGCTGAGGAGAGGTATGTGTTGGGTCCAAACAGGCCCGAATGCAGCGAATCTTTGGCTCGGTAACTTGATTTAGCCAACCAGGCCAGTATCTGACCTGACATCTAAACGAGGATGTTACTGTGAGGAATTTCTCATACGGACACACTAGTGATCCTGATCAGTCGCATAACTTTATGACATTTTCCTCACATTGTCCCTATTAAAATTGATATCACACTACTTTTAGTTTCTATCCGCAAATGGCTTGATGACAGGGTTTTCCCTCCACATGGTAACACGCCTGTTCTGTGAGCCAGCAGGAAGTGTGAGTGAGTGGATGTGCTGAGCCCTGCAATGATGAATCTCTGGATAGAGTTGAGCTCACTCAGCACAGCTTTTAATCAGAGTTCCTTGGACTGAGTCATGCGGATTCACTTAGTCCTTGAAGTACGTCAGGAAAGCAAGGACAAAACTCACTCAAGATATTAAAACACAATGAAAGTGGGTTATGACACAGATGGCGTTTGTCATCTTCACCCTAAACTATCCTTATCGTGTGTCCTTCTGCGAGGAGGTCCTCCCCGCTTTGTTTAATCCGTCACGGTTTATCTTTTCTAGACAGTTTCTCGCATTCTGAAACGTTCAGTTTGTGCTTGTTCTCGTGCGACAGCAGCGAACAATCCAATAAATGGTGACCCGAGCAAGATCCATTAAAATAAACAGGAACCCTGGCTAACTTTCCAATATATCTGCTCGATGTTCTCTAAATAAATGTGATCCCACGTATGCTTGCATACAAGGGCAGCGTGGACAACTGTAATCCAGCTTCAGCAGACTCCCACACCTCGTGGTCAACTAAGCTCAGAGTCTTGCGAGGGTTTAAGGCTTATTGTGTCCACCAAGCTGATTAGTTTTAACTTTTGAGACTGCGAAGTGTCATTCAAGGTAGTGTGGTTGACCGCCCCGATGAGATGTTACCCCCATGTGTGGCAGTTGAAATGGTTTTAAAAGGTTTTTATGAACATGAAGATTGACAGACAATCTCTTCGCTTGTTCATTCACAGGAAAAATAACTGGAAAGCTGCCAGATAACCCTTCCATTTTTATTATTATTTGTATTATTTTTTTTAAACTAATTCCAGTTTTCACGAAACATCCAGCCTCCTCACTCAGCTGATAGACAGCAAAATAAAATTATACCGAAGCAGAGGAAGGACATACTGGAGGGATGATGACATGAGGACACCAAGAGGTCATCAGCGCATTTCTTTGCCTGTGAGCCTCCGTCACTGTAAAAGGGTCAAAATCTAAAGTAATTTTCTTTCTTGATTGAGAAACCTGCTGACATGAACATTGTTTGTTCGGTCACGCTGCTTCGCTGGAGGCGTTGCTTTGACATTTACTGCGCGCCCTTTTATTCCCAGAGGATGAATCGTACAGTTTTGAAGGCACAACTGCAGCAAAACCATATCTTGACATCATTGGGAATGTGTTGCTTTTTAGCTGGGCTAAAGATTCATTTTGGGTTGTCGCTAGGCCTCTGGGAAGAGCTACTTTTGACCAGGTTGGAGCACGGCTGCTCCAAATTTATCCAAGCCCTTTGAGGGGATACAACTGTAGCTGTGTGACAACAACAAACCGTTCAAAAAACATAATGGCTTCTCTTGAAGAGGTTAGCATAGATGCTGCTGCAGCATCAAAACTGGAACAATGCCACTGACTGCTTTTCTTGATTGGAAATATTTCATTTTCTTCTATGTCATTCATTTTTCTGTTAGGTTGAATTGAGACCTTCATAGACAGATGAAAGTATTTTTGGAAAATGTCTTCCCTTTTCCAAGCAGTTTCTCTTCGATTGCAGGTTAGCATCTTGAGGTAAAGTGCTTGTAAGAGATGTTACCATGCTAACTTCATGAAGTATCCCTGCCATTTAATACATAAACATCTTTGACATAAAGCCACAACTCTTTATTCTTCACTTTGTATAAATTTAGATTCTTTGAGTACTTTAAACAATATCTCATATTGGTGATAGCATCTCTTAGCCTTTATTTTGCTGAACAATGTTTGCATCCTAATTATTTCTCAAAGATTTCCCCTACAGTCACTTTTTTTTTTCAATTCCCTACGTTGTGACTGTAAAATCAAAAATGTAGTCTGCATGTACCTCACTCCAATAACGTGTCTCTATCCATCCCTCCATCCATTTTCTTCTGCTTATTCCTATTAGGGGTCGCGGGTGGGCTGGAGCCTATCCCACCGTCAACGGGCGAGATTTTTTAAATTATTGCAATCCAAAATGTTCTTTTCTTCTTTCACGTCGCTGTTGAGTCTTAGATGAATTTCCCTTTTGGGAGGTCAGTTAAACCCTATAACCGCTGCAGTTGAACCTCCGCTAATCTCCGCTAGCAGAGTTCTGAGAATATTCAGCAGCTCTGGAACTAATCCATAGTTGCTGCTCTACACACCTCCATGTTTTTTCTTGCAACTCACATTGGGAGCAAACCAAGTGACGGGAAAGCACTGGTTGCTTCTTAATTGTTAGTTATTGTTTGGTCTACTTTCCCCAGACCGTGCCCTCCAATCAATCCAGTCATCTGTGTAAGGCTGTGACAAAGCCGGAGCTGTGTCGCCATGGTGACGGATTGTTTGCATCCAGTCATGCTGCTAGCCATGTGAGCACATGCTCAGAAGCGTGTGCGCGCACACACACACTCTCTCTCTCTCTCTCTCTCACATACACACACACTCTGTTTCTCTGCAGCATTTTCTTTGTCTTGTTTTGCTAGACCCCCCGCAGCCACATCCTCCCTGGTGCTTTAAAAATTTACCTGTAATTGCATCATGATCATCATCATCTGCTGCTGAGTTCCTCACCGCATCTTCCGCTTTGAAAGAACTTTCATGCCAAATTTGAACACACAAAAAGAAATACACACACTCACAATTTATGGCTGTTGTGAAGCTGTTTGTGAACGAGGGTCAGGGGTCAAAACGCTAGCAGTTAATGATGCACTGCAAGTGAAGACATGGACGTTGTACATTTAACTACATTACATTACTTTTATAAATTTTCCAGCAAAAAAACTACATTAAAGTAGCTTTCCATAGTATGTATTTATACTGGTCTCTCCTATGATGTTCTCTCCTGTTTGAGGATGAGATATTAAGTTGCCACACTGTGCCCCCTCCCTAGCTCTGCCTTCCCGTGGCATCCTGAGAATGAAACTTCAAGGGGAGGCAGAGTGAAGTTACAACTAAGTTTAGCTCAACATTTCATAACCCAGACGACACAGTATTCTTCATGTTAGAAACCAAATGATTGCTGCTAAACCAGTCTTGACTGGTAGACCTTTCCTCCCTACAGCAGTCACGCGCTATCTTTTCAAGCATTTTCTCACTTCACTCCGACTTTACACTCTGAATACACTTCCTCCCCAACAATTCCTCCATTCTATGTCTCTGTAGCTCTTTATGCCTTTTGTTTCTGATTTTGTTTTCTTGCACTTTGCTCTCATTCTATAGCTCAGACGCTTTATGGAGTCCTGGAAGCTCCTGTGAACAATATGAAACATGCTAACTTTGCATGTTATTGTTGGACATGGTCCCACAGTATGGTATTTTTTTCATACAAGAAGTCAGTGTTAATGTTTACCCCTGTAATGTTTCCTGCTTTAAAGTGACAAGCCAACAATTTGGAAAATATGCTTATTTGCCATCCTTGTCATAGCTAGACAGGGAGATGGATGCCCTTCTCTCATCTGTGCCTCCATTAGGGAGCTGAGACTGACTGGCTGTTAGTTAGCTTAGCATAACGAATGTTTATGGAAGGGAACTGTTTGCAAACCTCTGTCAACAGTTTTCAAATACAGTTCTCTGCAAAATGGCCCGTATTAATAAAACTATAGTTGTACATAGCAATCATTATGGAGTAATCTAAAATCATGGGGTATGTCATTTTAGACTCAGCATACAGCTGTTCGTATTTTCTACACAAAACTGCTGAGCATAGCCCCAGGGTAGCACCGGTCAGCAAAACAAATGCTACTGACTAGAGCAGCAACTGCTGCTAGTAAACATAGCCAAGTTTGTTCAGAGAAGATTAGGGTAATTACTTGTGAAATGTGTCTATTTGGTGACTTCTGTTTGAGGAATGCTAACACTTACCATCTTTTACTATTCATTCCGCTAAGCTAACTAGCAGTCAGTTCTCAGCAGGTTCAAATGACAGCACCCGGTCAGGAAAGTGGTTCTGGCTAAGTATTTTAGTACGTAGTGAATGGTCTGCTTGGCTTTATTAATGTGGGCCAAAACTGCTTTGGAGAAAAGTGTATTTGACTGCTTTTGATAGGGGAAGTATGCTAACATTTCCCATCATGGTGTTAAGCTAACTAGCTGGTCTTAGCTCCCTAATGCACTCACAGAGGAGAGAGATGTTTCTGTCTATCCTCCTGTCTGACCCTGGGAAAGGTGGCAAATTACTTTCCTGAAAAAGTTGGTCTGTTCCTTGAAGTCTTAACAGGAGTGTTATGTTTATAGGTTCGCCTGTTACTTACTGCCGCTTTTACATGCATCAGGATTTTGTTTTAAATCTGATCTGGTGGGAAACTTTACAGTCCTGGATTCTCCCTTGAGTGTGTCACTCTTCGAAAGATTCAGTGTGCTGCTGGTATGTGGAGCTTTGAATCTGGCTGTTTATTAAACTGTGACTGATGGAAAAAGGAAATTGTACCAGCTGCAGCACCTTTCTCGCGCTTCCCGACTCTAGAGATGTATAGCTCAGCGGAGGGGTCTAAATATGGAAGTACACATGTTGCAGCATACTAATGTGTGTTTACTCACCATGTACGCTGTATGATTTATTCATTCACACTCTGGCAGCATCAAAGTAGCTGTGATTTAAGATCAAAGATGCAACCAGAAGAAAGTGCGAGTCGTGTGATGATAAACACCGTGGACGGCTGAAAGGGGAGAGTGGCTGCAGCATGGCGAGCCTCATGGTGAGTCAAGTGTTGGAAGTTATTAGGGTGGGGAAAGAAAATCAAAGCTCGTTTCCACAAGGAAACTCACTTAAGTGGTTGTGTTGTTAGAGCTGCTGCGTGAAGAATTTGATCAGAATGAAAGCACACCGTTTTATTCTGACCTTATAAGGGTTCCGGGTTACAGTTTCTTTATCTTCTTTTATCTGAGCTCCGCGTACAGATATGAGACGGCTATTGGAGCCAGCATCCGAGGCTACTTTTACCCCCGCTGAGGAGGTTTTGTTGTCAATGGTGTCTCAAAAACAACCATTGACTTAAAAATTGGTTGAGTGTCGCACAGCAAGTGAGAAGACATTCGACTCGGGTGCAGGTCTTTAATAGCTCATTTTTATGCCTCGGTACAAAATATTTTGGGGTTTTCTGTCCATCCCACTTTGTTGAACATGTTTTTGACGAAATTTCTTCAGGCATGTTAATTGTGACTTAATTTTACACAATGTCATGTTCTTTGAATGTATTTTTTCAAACACTGAATGACAAACTGCATTGTACTGCAGTTTGATCAAAGATATACACTGGAGTCTGTGGCACGTAAAAGAAGCTCTTCAGGAAGAACATTCTGATCCGTTCTTTCCTGAAGAGGCCTTCAGTGTTCCAGTACAGTATTTTTTATTAATCAGACTTGTAGGAATCCACCCTCTTCTCTCCTTCCCCTAAATAAGGACCGGGACTTTTTTCTCTTCACCATAAGCACACTGGTTTTTCAGCAATATTCAGCTTCAAGTGAGTGACATTGCGCCACAGTACACATAAAATGACTTTTTTTTTTTAACTAAAAACGATTAACTATAAGTTGAAGTTCCTCTTTGCCATAAGGTTAATTAATATCTTAATGAATCCCTGTTAAATCTGCCCTACATCTAGTATATTCTGAGTCTGGACAAATATGGAGGCCACCAGTGGAGACATACAACCACAAGGCAGTAATTCTATATATCAATATTTAATGACTTTTAAAAGGAATAGGTTCCTCTGGGAGTGCAGATTGAACTACTGTAGCGTTGAACCAAGCCAACTTTAAAAAATTGCTTGTGGTCTCCAATTTTCACAAGACTGTGTGACTTTATTATGAAGCTTTCCGCCAGTTAGCTTAGCAACGTGACTGGTTGTTGGTTGGGAAGTGTTGGCGTACTTTTAACCAAAGTAATTAAATATATATTAGGAAATTACACTTTTCCTTACCTGCATTAATACAGCCAGGGTTTCGCCCTACATTCACCATGTAACAAGGTACAAAGCCAGAACTACTTTCCTGACAGGGGGTCGTCATTTGACGAATCACCTGAAAAGCCCGTTCGTTGACATTAAGAAAATCAACTGCTACTAATGATGGCTGACTTCGTTTGAGAGGAGGAGGGCGTGGATTACATTGGGACAGACAACGATGCTGACCCTTATCCGTTGGATGAATTTTGATGAAGGCATGCTAACACTTACCATATACGACCATTTATTATGCTAAGCTAACTAGCTGGTCTCTAATTTATGCACAGAGGAGAGAAGGGGATTTGTGTTCTTATCTGGCTCTGTGGGGAATAGCAAATAAGTGTATTTCTAAAAAAAATGTTGGTTTCTTTTAATATCGCAAGACCATTAATGGATGTGTATGTTCAAGAGTGCCCTTGTAGTTTATGGCGCTTTTTCATCATGAAGGATGAAAGATTATAAACCTATAGAGGACCATATGAACATCTGCCCTGAACAGCTGCCTGCTTCCTACAACCCCGAATAACTGTTTATGATTAAAGCTAACACCTACAAGCAGATGTGGTGATTTTTATCGTAAGAGACCAGTGTGAGCTTGTAATGTTATTCAAGGAATGAATCTAATTGTACACTCAAAAGCAAAAAAAACAAAACAAGACGAGCTTTTGACGTAGTTATGTTTGACGTTGCTGTGGGTCGCAGCATGTAAGTCTATCGCTGCATACTTGAATCTTCTTTTCGCCGTCCGAGTGGATAAACTTCTAGTCACGGAAACACCCACCCATGTTACTCCCTGAAAAATGTTTTCCTAAAAGTAAATCAGCTATTTATAAAAACATCAAGTTTAATTAATAAGGGGTTTGTTTATGTTCTCAGAGGAGCAAATTACCTCATAGAGGACACATGGCAAGCGTGTGTACTCATTTCAAGTGTGTGTGACGGAGATGACAAGGAGGTATCGGGTTTACAAGCTGGTGTCAATGTACTTTCCCTCCTGGGTAAAAACCAGGGCGTGATTTGAATAACGCTCGTCATTGAATAAACATTCGATTCTAACATTTCGGCTGAAGTTGTGAAAATGGAAATCACATCATCTGTTTGGATACAGTGTGATGTGAAACTATCTCGCAGACCTTTTGTGAGCGAGGTGATAGAATATTCAGCTCAGGAACACGGTTAGTAAATATAAAAAACGAGAATTAAAGCTTCACAATGAGCACCAAAAACTGAATGGATGACTTGGCAACAATTGTAGTTTTTAGAGAAGTAAGTTATATGTTGTATTACACTTTGTATATTCTTAATTAAATGGTTGATTTAGATATGAAGTAGACATTCGTGTTTCTTCATTTATTTATTTCTGTATCTCTATGAGGATAAAGTGGGTTATCTCCAACATAAACCAGGATTAGTTCAGCCCTGAATTTGTTTAGACTGACCCATCAACCAATCCTGCCTAAGAATGAAGTTTGAACCGTCTAACTTCTTCAAATACGCCCACGGAAATACATAAATAAATGTAAGTCTACATGCAGGGCACGTTTTTATGTTTTGACTCCAGTTTTGTGTCTGCTCCTTCCAAAAGTGTTGTGCCCACCACTCTTCCTTTCATCCACGTCCTTTGCTTTATTTATCCCTCCCTGTCGCTCTGAGCTGTATTCACGGGAACGGGGCTGTAACAGTTCACATTTGCAGCCAGTGGTACAAATCATCCCTTTCTCCTCCAAATGCCATCCTTACCCTCAGCAGATGCCTTCAGTGTGAGATGTAGTGCAGAGGGAAAAGGCCCCAAAGGGGGGAGCAGCAGTTAAATAGCAGGGAGGAGTCGGGAGTCACCAGCTGTGATGGCGGTGATTGTTAAGGGAGGCAAAAAGCAATATGGAAGTCAAGGATGAGGTGAGCTGATGGCCCAGTCAGGAAAAAAGGAAGGCTGCTGACCAGTTGGTTTGAGCATTGGGCGCTGGCTTCCTCTCTGCACTGTTACGCCGGCCCGCCGTTGTGGCCTTGCCAGGTTCCTAATGACTGCCGCTCTGCCGAGGTGCTTGTGTCAGCAGTATGAAATGGCACTCGTTCTGCACTCATGCAACCACTTTCCTGCACTGACACTAGCAGATGAAAAATATATTGGGGGGACGGGGGACGGGGGATGGGGGGGGGGCCGTCATTCCTGTCCATGGTCATAACCACTCCCCAGCTAGTGTGTGGAAGGATTGATCAGCAGCCTTACAGGAAAGTTGTTTTTTTTCTCCTCTTTGTGTTTGATTGATAGATCAGATTTGAACTGTTACCTTCCTCAAAAACTTTTTTTTTTCTGTTTTTGGCTGTTTGAAGATGAACTGAAAACAAGTATTTATCTATCCCAGTGGGTTTTACTGCTCATTGGAGTTGGCTCAAGCTCAAGTTTTCTTATTTTTGTGGACATTTTTTCATTATAACGCACGTTTCTTTCTTTTCTTTTCATTTCAAATGACACGTCATTTATAACTGATTAAACATAAATGTCTACATATAAATGTGTGTTTGTGGGGGGGGGGGGGGGGCAATTTATGTCATTTTCCCAGTATGACCCACATTTCACAACATCTTACGATCCCACCTTGAATATTCTGAATGCTGCATTTGCAGTAAATCAAATAAGGTAGCAGTTATCAACAAAGAGAGTCTCCCACTTTGTTCCTTTGTTCATGAAGCCTTTCAAAGTGAATTTGAGAAAGAGGAAGAAGAAGATGCTCATTAAGGAGATTTTTTCCAAAATGTATGAAATTATTTAATAGAACAGCCAGAGGCTCTGCATCAAGTGTAACATCAGCATAATAGCTGATGGTACAGTAAACTAGCCAAAGAAGCTGAGCTAGCTAGCCAGCATTAGCAGCCTGAACTTTTGGTTCCTAGCTTAGCCTCTTTATTCTTTAGCTATAACTAAGCAAAACAGAGACCTGGGGACTCCACATAACTAAAATGACTCCTGAATTCTTTTGAAAATATAAAGTCTTGAATTTCAGGCAGATATGTGTCTAGATATTAACAATTTGTGTGATCTCTCTTGGAAACAGACAACGCTGTTGCAGCTAAAAGCTGTTTGCCAATGTGCAATAGCGATCGTTATAGTATTATCATGAAATGGACTTTCAAATGCTATTTTGTATATTTTAGAGCATCATAAACTGAAAAAAATAGACAGTCACTAACCCTTTTTCTTGCTACCTGACAAAGGCCCTATATTTTCTTGCCTATTCTCCTTTTAGCTCCTGCTATTACTATTTGGGGCTTAAACCACAATTTTTTTTAAAGATTCTAAAAATGGTTGATTCTTTGATGCTGGGCAAGAAAGTGAAAGAAAGAAAGTGAGCTGAAAGAAGCTACAACACGCGAAAGGGTTTCTGGAGATAATTGGAAAGTTCTCTGTTGGTTTGTGCTTACATAAAAATATACAGTATGGTTAACTAATATGGTTTTCTTTTTTCTTTGCAGAGGATGGACAGTGAAATGTTTTTAGCACCCCCTTGTGGTGTGGAGGAATGAGGGCCTCTGGATGAAGGTCATGGAGCTCAAAGTTTGGGTGGACGGAGTGCAACGTATTGTTTGTGGTGTTACGGAGTTCACCACATGCCAGGAAGTAGTCATTGCTTTGGCACAAGCCATTGGTAAGCTGAAAAAATATCCAAATCCACCCTTAAAAAGTGGTGAAATTGGGATTTGTTTCTTCCATAAATACCCATGACGATATTCTTTGATGTGTTGAATATTGCTCAGGCAGTTTGTCAGACATCCCGGCGATGATCAATGGCTCTAAAATGAAAAGTGACTCGAAGGCACAAAGACAGTTTCACCGTAAAGAGACTGCACAAAACAAGATGAGTCATGCTGCAGACTTTGTTTTACTGTCATCTTTACACAATCGCAGGGAAATAAAACAAGTCTCTGTTAGTCATCGCATGAATTCGGGACCGTTACAAAAAAATAAAGAACCTTGTAGAAAAATAGGCAGATTTATCACCGACTTTCCATGAATCCCCGCAGATAGATTTCTCAGCGTTCTTGTAGTTTCTCATCATTGTCGTTCACAGTGTCAGTGTAGCAGGAGTTATGGCGTCCACTGTCCTTTGTGTTGCCTGTGCCTTTTGTGCGGGGCAGGGGCACTTTGATGTGAATGGCTGTGCTGATGAATGTGCTTCTTTTACAAGGACCCTTACTGTGTTTGACAGGGGTGGTGGCGGGGTGAGGGTGAGGGTGGAAGGGTTTCTGTCGCTCTTATCTACGTGTTTACAGACAAGAATGCTGGTGACACACATACACACACACATTTGTTCGATTCTTTCAAAGCCACCACCACTCCGTTTGTGCAGAACTGGCAGATTTCAAATACCCTAATCAGAGTTGTTAATAAAAGAACTCTACAGTGGGAAAGTCCACCTCAACAAACAGTAACAGTGTGTGTGTGTGTGTGCATGTGTGTGCTTGTGTATAGCTTGTGCAGCTATCTTTATGAGGACCAGTTTGAGTTTTAAACTGCTTTTGTTTGACCTTGAAAACGTCTCCACTAAGATGTTTACTCTGTATGTTGTGGTGTCGCTTCGCGGCACCATACTTCAGACAATATTTGTTGTCAGAGTGTTTACTTCATATGTTTCCTTGCCACGGGGACTTGGAATTCCTGATGTTGTAAATGATACCTATTACTAAAACAATGCAATTTCGAAGCCATTAATCTGAGGCCGTTTTTTAGGACCGCCTACTGCATAGTCAAGATGAAAAAATGCTTGTCATAGTGCAGTGAATGGTGACAAGCCTTCGTGTGGTTATGCATCATTTTCGATAAACAAACCAAAGTTTGGTTGCTTCCTTTCTTGAAAGATTATCAAAACTTTTTGGGAACTAAAGTTATTTGTCGTCATTCCCCAGATTCAGACAAGAAGATGTAGTTCTCTTCTCTGTGCTGCATTAGGAAGCTGACACCCACAGATACCAGCTCACTGCTAGTTAGCTTAGTACAATGAATGGTAGAAATACTCTCAGGGCCAAACGCTCATTAGGTTAATCGTTTTTGTTTTGTTCAAGGACGCACCGGCAGATATACATTGATTGAGAAATGGCGGGAGACCGAGCGTCACCTGGCTCCTAATGAGAACCCAGTGGTGTCCCTCAATAAGTGGGGTCAGTATGCCAGCGATGTTCAGCTCATCCTCCAACGAACAGGCCCCTCTGTCAGCGAGCGGCCCACCTCGGACGGGCTGGCACGTGTGCCGGAGCGGGGCTTCTACCGGCAGAGCCTCCCTCCTCTGGCCAAGTTACGCCCCTCAGCAGCAGACCGCTCACTCAAACGGAGGGAACCGAAACGCAAGTCTTTGACCTTCACTGGAGGAGCTAAGGGCCTGCGGGACATATTTGGAAAAAGTAGAGATACTGAAGGTACTTCTATTAATTTGTCTTGACTAGTATATTATGTTATTGTTGTGTACATACTGCCATCCTTCCATTTTGCACCTATCTTTCACCACCCAGCCAAACAAGCCCAGCAGCGCGGTGTGAATCTGAACCTGAGCAGAGTCGGTGGTGGTGGAGGAGCATCTGTTCCTGGGAGTCCAGCCAGGGAGCTGAGCCGACTGGTGCAGATGCAGAGAGACAAACTCCAGGCCCTGGAGAGTCGTCTGCTGGGCTGCGAGGCCGAGCTGTGTGACTGGGAAGAAGCTGGCGGCGAGGCCAGCGAGGTGAGTACAACCACAGCCGCCAGTGCCGTTACAGGAGTCAGTAATAGAGTCAAGGGCTTAGTGTTACTTTTTAAGCATCTTTAAAACCTCACGTCTCCATTTTTCTGTGTTATTCTTAATGTTTTTATTCCCTTTCCTATGAGAATTTTTCCGACTTGAATCAATTTCTGCACACCAGGAGGGAAATCTGGAGGAGGAGCTGCTGCTTTTAGAGCAGCAGGTAAGGAGGAATGATGCTGAGATGGAGGAGGAGGAATTCTGGCAGAACGAACTGCAGATTGAACAGGACAGCGAGCAACAACTCCGACAGCAGCTGGCAGAGCTGCAGTGCCACCTACGTGACTGTGAGGCCAAGCTTTCAGACACCTTAGCACGCATACAGGTGAGCAGGCGGGTTCTTCTCGGAGCCATGAAAACTTTCCTTCATGTCGCTTTTTCAACCCCCCAAATGGATGAACTAATCTATCAGAGGTGAATAAAAAAGTATCGCTGTCGGTGTGGATTATTTTCTTTTGTTGTGTAGAATATGGAGGCAGGCCTGGAGCAGGAGAGGCTGCAGCAGGAGGCTGAGCTGAGCCAGAGGGTCAATGAGGAGGAGGTACAATCTGTTCATCTCAGTCTAGAGAACACACACACACACACACACACACACACCAGCATGCAGATGAAGAGGAATGTAGTGTTGAATTTGGAGACAATAAAACGGGTGTATGAACTGATCCTGACACCAAGTCAAGTACAGATGTACTGACATCAAGCACTGATGTGATGTCATGATTTTAGTAGGACTGTCAGGTTCAAGCCTCTGTGAAACCGAAACAAATACATACAGGAAATTGATTGTTTTATCATTTATTGTACTTAACTTTTATTGTAAATTATCGCTACTTTGCTTGCTTCTTCCGATTAAACCAGTAGTTGCTAGCTGAAGCAGAGCCCAACTTCCTTTGTAGGTTACTGTTTTAAATTAGCGAATTCTTCTTCACTGCTGTAAAACATTTCTCTTTGTTAAGGATATTAGTCAGAAATAAATGAATAACTGGGAAGTAGCAAGTTCCCATGGAAGTGATTTCAAATGTTGAGGCGAATGGATGCAGTAAACTAGCACACTCGCGAATACCGGAGATTTTCTGGTACTTGTATCAGAACCGAAAGAATTTAGTTGAATTATGGTTGTCTGAAGATTCTCTTGGTTTATTAGGATGTTAAATTTCTTTTTTTTTTTTTTTTTGTGTCCCCGATAACTTCTTTGTTTGCTTCTACGCTGGATCTCAGGTGCAGGCCCAGCTGGACAAACTGAGGGCAGAGCTGGAGATACAGAGCCAACACACAGCTCGACTGGAGAGCGGCTGCAGGGCATTGGAACGCTCGCTTGGCCAGTCCAGCAAGAGATTACAGGTCAGCGAAGAATCCACCGTTAGTATTTTATTCTTTTTTCAAAACCGTAATCTCCAAAATTGACAGAAATATAACATACCCTATGGCTTTTTTTATCTAAAAGCATTGCATTTCCAGGAAGTTTGAAGATGAAAAAGTGGAAATGTTTGGTTCTGCGGGGTGTTAAAAGTGCATTCAAGTGGAACCAGAGAAATCTAAGCTCATTAAGTTGTGGACAGTGAAGCGAAGTTTAATCTCTGGCTTGCAGGGATGTGTAGCAGATCCTTGGCTGCATGCATGCTGGTATAGATGGAAGTGTAGTTCAGGCGAGGTCCAGCAGGGTGTGTGAAGCATGAGGTAATGAGAAAGGGACGGGTGAGGGAGGGGGTGGGGTATTATAGCATTCTTTGCCTGATTAGAGAGGGGCCCGAATAAGTCCACAATCCCTTGCCTGCACTTACATAACCACCAGGGTTCTTGAGGCTGTCTTCACTGAGGTACGACTTCTTGAATGATGTTATAAGAAACCACATTCTCTGATGGCTCAGATGAAGCAGAGCGCAAACTAGAGCAACTGATGCACCTGCAAACTCGAGATCATAGTTTTTAAGAGTAATATTAGTATGTAGACCTCATGTTTTTTGTTATATGAGGTATTTCTATGTCGCAGGAGAAGGAGCAGGAGCTGGAGCAGCTGACTAAAGAGCTGCGACAGGTCAACCTGCAGCAGTTCATTCAGCAGACTGGTACCAAGGTCACCGTGCTGCCAGCTCAGCCTACTGGAGAGAACAGCAATGGCACGTACACACACACACACACACACACACACACACACACACACACACTGAGAGTGACGCTATGTCTTGTCACAATATTGTTGTAAAGCTAAAATCATCGATAACCTCTACTTGACTGAGCTACTGGACTTATTTATGTCCCAGGTAGACAGTGCCACCTGGTGGTCGACCAGATAACAGCAGGCTAACAACTGTAGACTTAGAGCTGCTGAGGCAAGACTTGTTGTGCCACAACAGCTTAAGCCTGTAACCCCATTACATGGACCAAATCACACTGAAATGCTGCAAAATTCTCACAGTGAGTGAAAAGGAAAATCTCTTTTCATTCTGAACAGAAGGTTCTTTGTTATGTACAAAAAGCCCAGTTCTCAACCAGTTCCTTGTATAAACTGATATTAAATTAGATCAGGGATTCTCATCTTTTCCTTGGGCCAAGTGTTCATACTTGTAACCACCATTAAAAAAATCACAACTTATTTCATCTGATAATCTATTTTAAGGGTAATGAAACCCAACAAGAGTTAGATGTATTGTCTTTAGAGTTTGAGTGACTTTGAAAGGTTTTGGAACAAGCCATGCTCCTACACAAAGGGTTTTTGGGCTCTGTGTTAAGTATATTAAATGTACATCTGAATTTAGTATTTTTTGGTGACGACATTAGCAGTTAGCAAATTAATGTTTGAAGATCAATTTTTTTTTTTTTTTTGAATTATGTATCATTTTTCATATTCAATTGCTTTTATATGGTTTAACATACCATTCCTAACAGATTTTTTAAATGAATATCCCATTTCAAGATTGAAAACATGTTGCACACTAGTGGGGAATCACAGCACATCCATGGGCTGCGAACCAGTGGTTGAGAAACACCATATTAGGAAATGGGTCTGCTGTGGTGAATCATCAAAGAAATTATTCACATAGAAGCTCAGTAGCTTAGCTTGATGTGTTTTGGGGTTGTTTCGCTACAGAAGTGGATTCCGGTTCTCTGAAACGACTCGGCTCATCACGTCTCTTACCCAGCGACCTCCGCGCTCTTCAAAGCACCGTCTCGTCCAACCTCAACCCCGAGGGCATCTATGTCTGACCTGAAACTGTGCAGGACTGGAGACATTATTTGAGCAAGAGAATGAGCTGACGTTAGCAGGACTACAACTGGACTGCCCGATGTTTTATTTTGCCCCACAAACTGCTGAAATGCTCTTCTGCTGGGTGTGAAAATCAATAAACCCTTCAGCTCAAAGGATACTGCAAGTCCGGAGGCCGAAATATTACCAGAGGATTCACGGAGCAAAGTTAAACCTGCCGCTGTTTTGCATCTTTTCTTCGCTGCCTCCTCTTCCACCTCACAAGAAGTCAAACTGATGTCAATTTACATTTACAAATTCTGACATTTGATCTGTCTGTACTTCAGCAGATTCAGCTGAGTGAAGAGGCTTTAGGTAAACTGTGCCATTTTTTCTTTTCATTTGAATGCTGTAAAAGATGAAGAGTAGAGAAAATATCAGGATGTTAAGTTTGGATAAATGCACACACACACACACACACACACACACACACACACACACACACACACACACACACGCACGCACGAGCATGCTCAAACACCACACCTGTGCTGTAACCATAGCCATATCTGATTGCCTTATTCTGGTGTGTTTGAAACCAGTCAATACGTGAACTCAAGGTAGCTACTGAACACTATGCGCCGTATAGGTTTAAAAAGAATGAAATCTTCGCGTCAGTTCAGGTGAATCTGGATGTCAGTAACACCGGCTCGATCCCTTTTTTCTCCGATTTAAGTTGAATTTTTGTACTTATTCAAAGAGGGAAGCAAATGAGTCTTCAAGAGAATAATCCTCACCCTTCAAAAAAGATATGGAATTAACTGAGTTGGAAAACTGAGTTATTTGAGCAATATCATCAGCCGTTTGTTCTCTCTGGTTGAATAGTTTCACTCCATTTTGGGTTTGCACTGCATGAGAGCCATTTATCTCCTCTTTGTTTCAGTCATTGAGCTCTAAAATGTGAACAGCAATGAGCGACGACGGAAGCCTCCAGACTGGAGAATTTGCCAACGGTGACGTCACACCTAGATCGGCCACTGGGTGGCACCAAAACCTACATTATTCACACTGGCGATTTCAACCCTTATCTGTCTTTATTTCACTGCTCATATAAGTGACTTGCATTTTTTTTTTCTTTCTAACATTGTCCTCTGAATTTCACTCACTGGAGTGCTTCACTATGTTGGCCGAGCAGGGACTGTAATGTCATTATAACAAGCAAAAGATGTCTCATATGAACCAAAGCTAGTGTGATATAACATTACTAGTTAGATGAATGTATTTTTTTACACTATATCCATGAAAAATATCCACTAGAGTAAAAAAAAAAAGAGCATATTTTTCATGGTTTGTTGTTGTTAGGTGCCACGTAGGTGGACCCTGTCTCACACATCGGTAGAAGGGTTCAGTACAAAGTTCTATCCACTGGTAAAGAGGAATTCAAATGAATGCATACCCATTTCTAGTCGATAGTGGTTAGAGTGAAACAAAATCCATAAGAGGAAGCTCGTATTTTTTACTCTGAATGTATGACGATGTATAAATCTCACCCTGCAGAGCAGCGCGAAGGTAACCAGAGGAATCCACACCCCAGCTATTCTCATCCTGTTATTTCTCCGCCCTCCGAATGCAGTATTATCATCACAACGATGACTGACTGGGAAGTTGTAACCCGCCAGTAAAACGTGTTGAGCGAAAGTTTTCAATCATGGCATGCCTTACTAAAGAAGACAAAAAAAAAACCAACAAAAGAATAAAAAAAAACCTGTAAATATCGTCTACATATCACATTAGTCGGTGGACTATTTTCAAAGTGTCTGAAGTGCTAGAGAAGTTAGATTTTAATGCTGCTGCTCATTATGCGGCTGAGCATGGCATCACGTGTGACTGGTTTATTTCAACTCCAATTTTTTTTGGGGGGGCTTATTTTATTCCTTATTTTAGGGAGAAATTGGATGAAGAACAGACAAGGAAACAATCACGGATGTGCGGGTGGGGGGGGGGTGAATTCAGTATTTTAATGAAAGATTACAATCGAACTGACATCACTGCTGGATGTATCTTTTCATGTGTTTATATGCCAACAATTGGGGGGGGGGGGGTTTGTTTGTTTTTTTTTTCCCTGTAGTGCCATAAATGGGGATTGTTGAATAAAAGTGCATATGCAAATAAGAAGATGGAGCCATCGGGAAACAAGTGGTTTCCTATAGCTGTTGTCAGGGGATATTTGAAGCTGCAGACCTACGCTGCCATGCATGATATCTTGTGCCGTTTCCTGTCACTCATGCGTCGACTCGCAGCTCCAGCTCATTCGCACAAGTCTGAAGAGAAAACTAGGGTAACGGGTTGAATATCACTTTTAAGAAACGAGTGTTGTTGGATTTTTTTTTTTTTTTTAGTTTTTTTTTTTTCCACCATCGGGAGTCTTGAAATAGCTTCATTATAGCTATAAGTGTTTAATGACCTTCTGGCTCATTTTTAGATCACAGGTAATTGATCTTTGGGAAAATTAGATGCTTGGTTCCGTGACCAGAACGTAATGGTGGCACATTAGTGGCACATACTAGGAGGAGTTGAAGCCATTAGGTTAATAGCGTGATCCTGCTCCATGAAACACCTGTCAGTGTTTACATGAGCACTTGACACTAAACATTAGGCTGCAGGTGATGAGGCCAACACTCCTGAAGACAGAAGCTCATCATTTATAGACGCTAAATAACTCCATCTTCTTCTTCTTCTTCTTTTTCTTCTTTTGAAGGCTTGACTTGTTTTCTAACATTTTCTTTTTGCCACCATGTAGTCGCTGTGTATGAAAGTCATGAAATTAAAATTCCATGTAAAATATTAAAATAAAAAATGAAATATATTTTAAAAGAACACATGCCAGAAATAAATAAACTGGGACTCAGTGATGAATTTGGGGATTTTTTTTTTTTTTTTGTGTGTGGTTGTACTCATTTGTTAAGAAGAAAGTATAGTAATAGTGAAGAGTGACTTCTGACACTGCAAATTAATGAGCAAAATAAAGTATCGGGTAAATTTGTTTATTTTTGCATTAAAATTCATGAGTGACCCTGCAAGTACAACGCTGACTCAAGGTCCTCTTTCTAAATTTCACCCGATTTCACACCGTAATTGAGTGATGCTTTTTGCTTTTTATTGTATTCCCAAACAGCAGAACACACACACTTCCTGTTTACCCTTGGGCTATTGTCTTAGAGTCACAAAGAATTGATGTCCTATATGTAATTGGCTCTGTCCTAAATCATCCATTTATTTACCACCACCCCCCCCCCCCCCGCCCCCCTCCCTCCACGATCTAGGATTGGGTCCTCAAACTCGAAATACCTGAAGGCTGCTGATTGTCCAGTCTTGTCACAAAGAGGCCGCCTCAGGTATTAAAAAAAAGGGTGGGGAAAAATCCAATTCAAATATTCAACTGTACTGGCTTTTAAAAGAGATGTACTGGCATGTTGATGTGCAAGGATGAGAACGAGTGAGCCGGGTCCCACTTTAATTTCTTTTTTATAAATATGGATATATATAGATTCATCCATCCATCCTTCCATTTTCTACAGTTTATCCTATTAAGGGTCGCTGGGGGCTGGAGCCTATCCCAGCAGCCTTCGGGCGAGAGGCGGGGTTCACCCTGGACAGGTCACCAGTCCATCTCAGGACCAACACATAGAGACAGACAACCACTCACACTCACAGTCACACCTACGGTCAATTTAGAGTATCAATCAGCCTCGTCCCCTCTTGATGTCTTTGGACTGTGGGAGGAAGCTGGAGTACCAGAGAGAACCCACGCAGGAACAGGGAGAACATGGAGACTCCACACAGAAAGATCCTGTACTCAGACTTGAACCAGGAACTTTCTTGCTGTGAGGCAACAGTGCTGACCACTGCGCCACCGTGTCGCCTGGATATGTGTGGATATACAAGATATTTTTTGATAAGGATAAAAGGAGAAAATTTAATTAGTGTTCCAACTCCATAAAGACCCTTGTCCCCTTGGTTATGAGTGAGAATACCAGTCTCTAAAGAGTTATCTGACATCTGGCCCCTGAGCCAGGTGTTTGAGACCTTCTATATAGATGCAGTTTGTCTGAATTTTGAAAATAAGGCGACTGGGGAATTCCATCTCATTACATAAAGACTATATTTGGAGCTGTGATTGGGTTCCTCACAACTAGAGAGGACTCAGGGCTCATAAATGCTCGTGTTGCTGCGTTGACTTAACTCGCTGATGTTAATACAGGGTTTTTTTTTTAGCCAGTATCAAAGACATTTTTTTGATACTGGAATTGAAACGCCTCACCTGAAAATGATCTTTTCGTGAGGAGTAAATCTACGCTGGGATGCGCGAGGGTAACTTGCAACTGTCCAAACAAGATGCGACAAACACGCCATGACCGCCGAGGATAGAAACAGCTACATTTTTAATGCGTCTCTGAAATTGCAGGAGGTTGAACAGACCCCTTCGCCAGCTCTGTTTGTTCTGAAAGGCGGAATAACAAGTTTCTACAAAGAAGACCCCTTTTTCAGATTTAGTTTCAACTTTGTTGGATAAGTCATGTGTCTCTCAGTTTGCCTCATATTCCAGCTTTAATACTTTAAATTGGGTTCCACAGCCGGGTCAAAGGAGCACTGATTACATCTATGACCCTCTCACACACCAGATGCAACTGGCCGATCTGAGGCAAAGCGATGGGTTGAGGCAAACTCTTCTATCACTCATATGTCATCTTCTGTTTCTAGGCTTCCATCATTAGATTTCTTTTTTTGTATCATAGACTATATTTACCTCCACCGTGGAGGTCACGGAGGTCACCAGCATTTGTCCGTCTGGCTCTTTGTTAGCAAAAACGGATTGATTTACATCAAATTTGGTGGAAATATAAATGATATTTGAACAAACGTGGGATTTAATTTGTGGAGGCGATCTGAATCAAATTGTGCAGTAGATCCTGGATCCTGAAGGCCGCTCTAGACCGGTTTCAATCAAATTCCTCGAGTCCATGTAAAATGGTTCAAAAAGATAGTCTTCTAGTAAGTTTGACTTCATATCAAAGGGTTTGTGGATTACTGAGCATAGAACTGCATAGAGAAGATGAGGATTATAAAATATGAGAGTCTGTAAAAAGAGTTTTTGGACATTTTTGCTGTTCGTAGACGGTGGTTATGCGGCGCCTTTAGCTTCAAACTAAATATTCGTACATCGCAGTATTAGGGTTAGATTGAAGAAAAATAATAATTTTTTTTTTTTTAGATTTTTAGAATAAAGTCATAATTTTTGTGAGGGAAAAGATCTGAAACTATGAGAATAAAGTCCCGATTTTATTTTTTTTTTCAGAAAAGGGTTCTATCACGGTACCGACAATGCACGCAAACAAAACAGGCAAGAGTACAGGCGGCCTCATTAGCAACCTGTCTCCGGTGTCGTGCCACACCGTCTATTCTCAAAAATACATGCAGTTTCTTGCGCGTTCTCTCTACAATCCTGATACTGATAATAATGCGGTGCTGATGCGCCAGAAGATGAAGTACTTCCTCATTTGTGACACCCAAAAATCGTCTGAAGAGAAATTTCACGGTCTTCTAAAATAAGGAATTTGAATTACAAATTTATTCTTATAAAACCATGACTTCTGTCTCATAAATTTACAACTTTATTCAGGAAATCTAAAAAAAACAACAACCCCAAAACAGAAAAAAACAACAACTATTCAGCTCTGAAAGTCCAAGATTATGAAACTGATCAAGAACATCACATTTAGTCCAAGACTGGACTCTTAACTAACTCTGACACAACCTGTTTTTCAGTTAGTGACTTTGTTGTCCTGCTGCTCACCTCAGAAGCACCTTTGCTCTTATTTGTGCTTCCTTCTTCTTTTTTTTTGTCCTCACCCGTTCACCGTCTCGGTTTACTTGTTTGTTCGTTCTTCAGCTTGAAAGGCAAAATGCACATTTTTGGGGGAGGGGTGTAAATTCATCCGTCACAACATGTCCAACCTGAATATTTAGCCGGACCTGATGTGCATCACGTCATGTTTTTTCCAAAGAATCAAATATGAGTTCACTTATGAGGCTGAATAAAGAGTAAAACTGTCAATAAAAACTGCCATACCGCCATATAAGAGACCTACTATATGTATGTAATACCTTAGCTTACAAATACTGCAAAATGTAACATCATATGAGAGGTAGATGACATAAAAAAGAATATTAATATAGCTGCTATATACGTTATGCAATGCAGTCTTGTCTAATGTTGTATTCAAAGGCACCAGTGAGATCAAAATATGTCTCAGGAAGACTCGTATTTAGCTCCCTCTTACGTGCTTCACTTCTTAAGTGTTTGTTAGGTGAGAATTTATCCCTGATTCATACAACAAATCCACTTCCCTCTAAGCTCCATCGGCTTCCCTCTCCATCCTGAGCTTTGCTGATTCAATCATGCAGCCGTCCCGGGGCTCGCAATAACATCAAAGCGGTAAGATTTTATCAGAAGGAAATCAGTGCGATCTCGTCGTGTGACAAGACTTCTGTGAGAAACCGCCTGGATGGAGATCAGAGATTTGATGCGAGTTGTGTGAAAGTCTTCTAAGGCTTTAAAAGTGTGATCGGGATGAGTAATAGTCATACACTCCTGAAGTCTAATTAGTAAACCTCCATCGCTGAATGATGATAGAAATATTGCAGCATAGATTAAATTATTATGAATAGTAGAATGGATTATACCAGAACCGCGCGTGTGTGTGTGTGTGTGTGTGTGTGTGTGTGTGTGTGTGTGTGTGTGTGTGTGTGTGTGTGTGTTTGCACAAGCTGTGGCTGACACTGTCATTAAATAGCCCCTTGGCCCTTCTCCTGAATTTGTTTATTCTGCACTGGGCATGAGGGTAGGTGGCAAACAGATGGGCATCCATGAATTATGGAAATGATGGGCTTTGATTAACCACCACATACTTTGCTGGATAAAAGTAACTCCAGGGCTGCCAAGTTATGTGTTGCTCTGGGCTGTGCTGTCAGTCACCGCCACGTCTAATGGACGTGACGCTTGACTGATGCTGTTTACTGCTCAAGCTTAAAAAACATTAAAACAAAACTGCTAGTTAGCTTGAAGAAAGAGAAAGAGCTGCTCCGGAACAGGGGCACTCTGATGTTTTTCGAAATGTTTTGTTCCCCTTCTCGCTGAGTGATTGACAAAAAAAAAAATTACATTAAAAAAAAAAAAAAAAGATCAGTGCCACTTTCATGCTTTTTGTAATGTTAATGTGAAGCCGGAAGCTAAGTCTGGGAAATGCTAGCCTAGTTTTGTCCCCATGTAACAAATCTGCTCTACAGCTCTTTTAAAGCTCACAACATATTATTTTGTGTAAGTTTGACAAATTCTCATCGCATTACATCAAATAACTGCAACAAATATGCATTCTCACTCCCCATTAGGCTTGGCAGTTGCAATTTTATACTATTGATACAAATGCTTTGTCAATTCCTCTTATCGGTCTGAATCTTTATCGACTCCCTAACTGATCCTGGATCAATGTACTTCGTAGAAGAACAGACCCATAGATTTTCCGCATCAATACAGCCGTTATTTTTAATCTGACGACGATGTGGAAACAGAGTAGAAAAGGCTGCACGTGACTCAAGCCACATGTAGAATAGACGAGCACGACAAGA
The DNA here is from genome assembly GCF_037954235.1 of Aulostomus chinensis. Classification (NCBI taxonomy): domain Eukaryota; kingdom Metazoa; phylum Chordata; class Actinopteri; order Syngnathiformes; family Aulostomidae; genus Aulostomus; species Aulostomus chinensis. The sequence continues at coordinate 17,630,347 of NC_141323.1, read as the reverse complement.
CAAAAGTCTTTCACGTCTGCATTTAAACCATCTCCTCAAAAAGCTGAAAGTGCTGTAGTATGCATGCCAGGCCACTAGTGGACAGTGTAACTTTGTAATGACAAAGCACAGGAGAACGCCACAAACAACTACCACTCAGTAGTCAACCGCTGTTGTTGCTGTCATAGACATTATATATATTTATATATATATACACATATATATATACACATATATATATATATATGTCTATGGTTGCTGTCATCCTCATGAATACCTTTTTGGTTTCAAACGTAATGCGCATGCGTGAAACATTTTCATGGTGTCTCGTTTTGGCTTTTTACAAGTTGCGTTTTCAAAAGATTTCAATTTGGAAACCAGTTCAAAAGTTCACCTCTTCAGGCTCCCAAAAGACCATTTTCGTGTGACTGACAGGCCAAACCTCAACAAATCCATTTTGGGTTTTTTTTTTTTTTTTTGCAATGCATGAAAGACAGAAAAACATGCAGGACAAAGACCTGCTAAACTCAGAGGCATACACTGATGTAAACCACAATATGTGCGAGAATGTATCAAACTATCAACGGAATGTCAGATTGTGGCTCTCCTAATGACTTTAAATGGACTATTTATGAGGAGTTACATAAATTAATGCTGATTATTGTTCATTTATTCTATTATCCACCTATTTATGGACCTATTTTCATCCAGTAGCATGGCGCAGGATAATTAATCACGCGCATCATAATCATTCATTCTTCAATTATTTCCGTCAAATGGAGTTTGAATCCTTAAGTGTTTCATAAAACTCTTAAAAAAGTATTTGATTTGTTTGGAAGAGCTACCAATTATCTTTATATTGGCCTTGCAACTTGCCAGCAACCAACACCTTCATTTAGCACTTGATTACACCCCCCCCCCCACACACACACACATACATAAACCATCAGCCATCCCCCTACACACCATTGTCCCCATCTCTTCACTCTTATAAATGAAGAGAGACAGCCTTATTCTGCAACCAACATGGAAAAGCAATTAAAAAGGAATTAAGGGTGTGCAGGGAGAAATTGGATATGATATCCAACGCCTATTGTAAATGTCAATGTTATTACTGTGTTGTTGTTTCCCATTCCTTTGGCCGCCTTGCCCGTTTTCAGGAGTGACAGCTCATAGTCTGCTGAGCTTAATGAAGCCGTCTCGGCAGCCAAGGTTCTGGTATGCGGGGTGAAGAGTGCCGCTCATCCTCTTCTATGCGCAGCTCTCATTAAGATCAGTTTGGCTGCTGAGGAGCAGCAACCCCCACTTCTCTTCTGTCCGCATGCAAATGTCTGTTTAACACTGCTGCCCTGATGCTGTGAATTCTTATTCTACTGTAGATTTAGCCGATCGACTTTTCAGCTCATTTGTCACTGAGGAGGAGTAGCCATTTCGCCCGGCGTTAGCTAATAGGGTCTTTGATAGACCACAGACACAAGCGCCTCCTTGTTGGTATGGTTTGTGACCAAATCTGATGTGGACATGCGCTGCTAAGTAGGCAAAGTGATGAATATCTGTTTGTATGAATATATCTACAGTTTCCATTGTTTATGATCATGGGGTCAATCATCTCAGTTTTACACTTTTTTTTTGTGCTGACAAGCTGGGGGGGTAAGACTGGGCTGCACTTACTCATTGGAATCACCAGGTGGCAGCGAGGGGCTTGAATCGTCTTAATAGGATTTTAGGGATGGAACCACCAACCCATGATGTGCAATGGGGGAACGGCGTCAGTATTCTCACTGCTTTACTACATATAACAGACCACAGAAGAAAAAATTGTACAATTTGTTTTTTGCCAAAGCACGAGTTCTTGAGATGTTTGAAGAGAATTAACCCTTACTTTGTTCTCGCTAAAATTCATCTGCTGGTACACCAGTAAATTTGTTCCTTACATTTATGCAGCAGTTTATTCACTGATTACAGGTAAGAAGACACATTCTGTATACTTTATGTGTGTAACTAAACTCTGGAAAGACAGGGCAACTTTTTTTTGTTGTTGCTAGTACTGTATTTACGGTATTTAAAGCTGAAAACTAATTCAAATTTAAACCTTTAAGGCATAACCATGGGACCTTGTTCATGAAATGTTCCAATGCACAAATTTGTCCTTTACATACACAGAGAGTTTTTCTTTGTTTGAAACCGGCAATTGCCTTGGATCGCGAAGACTTTAATCTTCCGAGGGTTACACAATGGATGTTCCATGTCTTTACGACTAAATTCGGCTTGGAAAAAAAAAAAATACAAATGTTGGTGTGCAAGAACAAAGTTGTGAATAACAATACTTCACGAGTCAAATTGTTTTTGTCCAGCACTGTGTATAAATTGTCAAAAATCTCATTTTAGTTTGTCAGTTTTCTCCTTCAAGTTACTTTGGTGGTGATTTCTTTTTCATATGCGAAGGTTAAAAATGTTGTTTTAGTTGGACATATCAAGGACGTCGCTGGCGCTCTTGTCTTTTAGCGCTCGTTACTTGACGTAGGACTCAACAGCCTTTCTGTCATCGGACACTTCTGCATGTGGGCGAACACCCAACTCCCCCAGAATTACTGTAATCTCAACATTCAGCCATGAATTGCTCTCTCAAAAGGAAATATTCATGGGGATGGGAGGTTGCAGTCAGTGAAAAGCAGTCTCACTGCTTCTTGAGCCATCGCTGAAAACATGAGAAGTGATTCAGATCGGAGAGGGTGAAAGGTGTTACACTGGGATCGGGGAAGGTGAACATGGTTGGCTGTATTACTGTAATATGTAAATATCCTGTCTTATCACGCTTTAATTTTTGCCAAGGGAACATGTAGCTTTGACTTAAACGAATTGCTATTCCCCAGCACAGTCCCCTGATTTAGATTTCTTTAAAAATGTACCCAGGGAGGGGTTTGGCTGGCAGCTTTTTTTATTTAGACTTGTGCTTCGAATTCATGCAGAATTTCTCTGAGCTGAGCGACAGTCTGTGGCTGTTGGCCACTGAGCAGCTCCACTGGAGCGATTTGGGGTTTAAGTGGCTTCCTCAAGGGCACCACAGCAGTTTGTTGAGGGGGTTGAGAGTGTTTCTCATTCATTTTCCACAACTAAACATCTGTGGATTATTTCTCCTGAAATAGTACATTGAAAGTTCAACTAAAAAGTATGATTCCTTTCTCAGTTTCCATTATGGGTGTGTGTGAGTGCGCGCGCGCGCGTGTGTGTTTCTTCACTTCCTTTGTTCTCTCACAGTCTGTCTCTTGTGTCATACTTCATCCCGCTGTATAATGGAAGAGGGTGACAGCCACATCTGAAGTCAAGAGATGAAAGACATCATTTACAAGGAGATGTCTGGTCCCCCAAATCTCTCTCTCTCTCTCTGTCTCTCTCTCTCCATAGAACACAGTGTATATAGCAACAGATTGTAATATCAGTGACGTAACGAAGCAATCGTAAGAGAAAAGCTGAGACTGTGCACAGTGATTTGTGTCACTGAATTCTGATATATGTTTGTTAACCTCACTTACTTCAACACTCTGTAGCGCTGGTTAAAGGGATAAAACATCATGGAATATGTTGAAGCGCTCACCGCAAAAAGCTTTAAATGGCTGTGACTGGTTAATGACACCAATACGCAGATGACACTGTCTTTTTTATGGTTAAGAAGAACTCTTTACCACAACAGCTTCTGTATACTGGTACTAACTATACAGGGAACATAGAACCCATGTATACTCTGTTATTACTTCCATGACCATTTCTCAATCATTATGCAGTAGATTTATACTCAGTCTAAAGCCAGTGGTGGAGAGTAACTCAATATTTTATTCAAGTACGGCACACGAGTGCGATTTTGGGGTATCTGTTCTTTACTTGTTGTCCACTACATGAATTTGAACCCATCAACTTACTTTAAAGAAAATTAGACGGCATAGAAACTATAAACCCTGTATTAAATCAAACTCTACTACGGTAGGTTTTTTTTTTTTTTCAAAGGTGATTTTAACGTTTTACCAAAGTGCTATTTTTTTTCTGGGTATTTCTATTTTTACTTGAGTAAAGGACTTCTTCCTCCGCCCCCTCAAACTGAGACGGGACCCGCTGTGCTCCTGCTTCCTTAAAGGGATATTTCAGGTTTATTGAAGTGGGATTGTATGAGGTAGTCATCCCTTGGAGAGCTTCAGTTCCCCCTCGTTGTAATTGGTGCCAAATTAAGTCGGTCCGGCTCTAGAAAGTGTCCCATGAAATAATTAGGAAACTGCAGATGTGTAAAATCATTCAAATCAACATGAAAGTCGCTGACATTCAATTTAGCAGGATATAAAATGATTTGCAATAAAGCAGTAGGGCTTTTAATTGTGGGTTTTTGTTGTTGTTTCTATAGCTTTTGAATGGGAAACACTGAAACAGTCCTTTTCATCCAATTACGAGAAACATAACCTGCCAGCTCTGATTGCATTCCTGTAATCTCTTTTCTCTGCATCCTACCATGCCCTCTGGCGTGTACAAACGCCATGAGGGGTTAGAGTACAACCTCTCTGCACCTTGTCTTGATGCCCTTGAGCAGTAATTGGTTGAATCCCTCCAGAATCTGACTTGAGGGCACAGAAATCCACAGCCTCCCAATCAGCCAGCTGTCAATCACTCTGCCAACTAAACTAAAGCCGGGGATACCTAAAAGGCTGCGATTGGGATTTAGAGTTAGAGAGACATAAATCTGTCTGACAAGTTTGTGCTTGGCCAGGTAGTACTCTCATCGGCAAGGCTATCACCAAATTGGTTGACAGGGACGTTGCCAACGTGGTGGGCAGGGGGAAGACCGACATCCAATTTGGTTTCCTGGGAAGAGAGATGTGCAAATTTCTCCCCCCCAAAAAATTCAACACAGAGGTTGTGAATGGATCCTCTGCTCTTCATGTAGGATTCAGGTGACAGTGATCACACCATCAGTCCCTTAAAACGTGCACAAAGATGCATTGGACTCATTAAGATCTTATTAACTGCTTGAGCAGTTGCGGTAACGCGCTGAACATTTTGTTTTTCTAAAACCCAAACGGGCACATAATCACGTGGGCTGTGAGAGGACCCAAAAAATCCACAGGATGCAATGTCATTTTCACAAGCAGGTGGCTTCCTTCCAAGAAATTACCAGCAGGTTTAAGTGCTTTTATAGCCAAGTAATCAAATTTCTATGGATATATTAAATTTTTAGAGCTTCCCAAAGACGGTGACATAAATGAATACTCCTCAAAAACATCATTACACATGAATTAATTTTTTTCGCAGAACAGCATTTGGAGACAGAAAGGACGAATGATAAATGGGGTGTTGCTAACTTTTGTCTTTTTTACTAAAACTTAAGATCGCTTCATTTTAAAGTTCCTTGTTCTATACTGTTATTATGATAAATATATTATTGCCTTGTACGGGTGGGACAGATGATTGATTCTGCAAGATAAAGCAATATGTCCTCTTGCCGTATCGACGCACTGCAGCCAAACATTTAATTTATTTTATCATTACACTCTTTGTTGTGCGTTTCTTTTCTTTTTATGAGATATTTTTTTAATTTATGATCATCTCCTTTACAAATAGCTTTTGTGCATTAGAGATGCATCATCAAGACCGTCTGTTATTTCAGAATATATATATATATATATATATATATATATATATATATATATATATATATATATATATATATATATATATATATATATATATATATATACCGGTATTCTTTTATTGTAAAATGCTTTTTTGGCCAGATACTCCCCAAAGTGGTGGCACAACATTGGTTTCTGCTTAGAAGAGCCCTAATAAAGAGATATTTATTTTCTCTTAGTGTTCAAAGTATAAATTGACTTTGTGTTTCATTGGGTACAACAACAGAGGTGAAGCCTCATGGTCAGAGAAACTATCCCACAGCCCATAAAGTTCTACACTCGATCCTCATAACCCCTGGCATCCACACAGCAGAAGAGTCCCTTTAATCACGGCTCTAAATCTGTGCCAGGTCTAGGTGCCATCCGACCTTGCTGCTGGGAGAGACGGGCGGTAACACAGCAGCTCACGGATCGATAGAGAATTAGAAAGTTCACAAGCCATATTGCTGCTGCTCATTGATCACATGAGAAGGACAGCGCCTGATGGTAATCCCATTCAACAGTTCTGGAAAATGACGATCTGTACCAACTCAGTGGTTCTTATTTCTCCTCTGGAACATTGGTGCCTAGAGCAGAAGCAAATGAGCTGCAGTGTACCTAAATTATGGTTCATTGTAGCTTGTTTTGTCAGACAACAGGAGTAATTTCTAATATTCTCGCACACAAAAGAGGAGTTTACCCCAAAGATTTCCTGCCTGAATGTCTCTGTAACAGAAAGGTAGCCAGAAATCATCTCTAATACCTGGTAAATGTTGTGAAAATTTGTTTTAAAACCCAAACGGGACATTTTCCTCAACCTATATGAATCATTTTGTTGCCTAGACCAAACAATGGAGAAACTGGAAGTTGAATAAATAAATCTGAAAATAACTTACAAATGAAAACAAACAGCTGAAAACACACAAAGGATTCAATCCCACGTATACTGGGTCAAAAAGGGACTTAAGCTTCTCACATATGCTGGTAAGTGTTATTTGCACTCCAAAGACAGCCATATTGCAGCATATTTCACCACTCAGTCTGAGAGAGGGGGCGTGGCATCCACGCATACGACTGATCACACCAGTCTCACTGGACCTCTAATATCAGCCTGTTCACCCCCCGAGGAACGAGCGCGTGAATACAAAACCGGATGTATATGTGACTAATGCCATCTAGTGGTTGTAGTAATTATGACCACGAGTCACATGATGTCAATAAGAAGGGAAAACTGCATACAAAGGTTTGGCAGAGAAGGTTGTTTTGATCGTCACTGCTGTTTACACGGTATTTCATATCTCAAAGGATCGGAACAAATGACTTGTATTGTTCTACGGGCCGGACAACTCACTCGCTAAGTACTATTTAGACATTTCTACATTAAATGTCCTTTTGAACATAATTATTTCACTCGTTAAGTACGCATTTCAGCTGATGACAACTCTGGATTATCAGTCCAGAGATCAGTTAGGTGGTTTCGGCATCCAGATTACTAACCCAACATGTCAGATGTTTTGTTCCTCAGACTCAAAGACTTCATCCGCAGACCAAATGTTATGTTTAGTTTGTGATCATGTACGCATCAGTTTAAACTACAGTGAATCGATTGTTGCATTATATAAGTTTCTCCTTAGTTTGTCAAATTCCTTGTTTGCTTGAACCCCAATATTTTAGTTCCTGTTTTATTTTGAACATCCCTTCCTTCTTGGCTCAGGTTTGTTTTTTGTTTTTTTTTACTTCCTGTCTTTGTCTGTTCCCGCCCTTTTTTTTGAAGCGCTATCACCTGTGTCTCGTCCGTTAATCAGTGCTCGTCACTCACAGGCATGTTGCCAGGGTTTCTCACCCTATCAGCTCCTTCCCTGACCCTGCCTTGTCCGGATGTTCCTGTCATTTGTTTGCGTATCCTTTTTTGCTGTTTTTCGAACCAGTTTTGTTTTAGTTTGATTTTCACGTAATCCAGTCGATGCTTAGCTCTTTGGAGGCCAAAAATGTCAACCCTATGGTGGTACTGCCGGAAAAAGTCCGCCAGCTAGATCCGTCTTATCTGAATTAAGTCCCAAACTGTAGCAGGATTGAAAAAACCCCATCATGACATCTTGTGGGTTTCTTTTATTCCCAATTTGGAGACAGTTTACAGCATCTCCGCCCGGCATCATGCAGCACGCCCATGCTGAGCACCACTCGCATTAATATTCAGACTGATCAAATCTAATCCCATAATTCATTTGTGCTCTGGTGAGAGCACTGTCACCGAGCGCAAGTGGCCGTCCCGTTGTTTGATGAGCATGATAATTATTTCAGCCATATGCCACGCTTTCTAAAGCACCTGATCTGAACCCAACATCAGCCAGAAATGGAGTCGCCCGTTTGCCGCTGACAAACCATCTTTGTTGACATTCTCGTTATTCATTATTTGCTCCTTTATCTCTCCCTGTTTGCCCTTTTTTTTTTAATCTTCCTCATCTTTGCCATTCCTTCAAACCACCCCCCCCCCCCAAAAAAAAGAACATGCCTCCCTCCTGGTTCCCTCTCTCACCCCCAACCCCCACCCGCATCCCGTTCACTTGATTATGTCGAGCCAGAGTCGGGGAAAGTGTCACTATGGAAACAGGGGCAGAGACAGTGGAGGGCTCTCTGTGGGAGCGAGGGGAACGAGACGGAAGAGAAAGAGAACGGTAGTGACTGAGAACTGGGCAGTGCAGCGGAATCCACCAGCGGTCATCTGAGTAAAAATTAGGGAGGTAACTGATTTTTATCCACCACTCAGCAGTAAGACACGCACCGCTGTGAGATTTGTTTTAAAGGATTCTGCCAAGCCAAGTGGCTCTCCTACCGTGCAGCAGTCCACTCTTTTGAACAATTTGGTGTGACTGTGGGGAAGCTGGCATCCCAGATGATCGCAAACCCCGAGAAGAGGCAGCCGCTTTTGCATGATCTGCGTCCTGATTGGACTGATCACGAGCATAAATAACAGCTGTTTTTTTGGTTGTTGTTTTTTTTTTTGTATAAGTGAAATAGTCTGTCAATGTAGTAACTAAAATGTGCGGGCATACGTTATCATTAAAAACAAGCCCCTAATCTTCTGGAGATGCACAGAGGAGGGGGGGGGGGGAAGGCAAATACACATTTTTGTCTGAAAAATGATCAGAAATCCTGGGCAGTTCTCCGCCGCTTCCCCTATCATTTTAATGACGGAAATCAACAACTGATACGAGGTTTTGCTCCACTTCACTCCATCGGTGTGAGATTTGCATTACAATTGCAGAACCAGAGTTGAAACAAAACCGTCGTGTGCATTTTACTAAAAATCTCTTCATTCCTTTCGAGATTGCAGGTTCCGGCCTTTAAAAGCAGGAATTTTTTTGCTTTTCTTTTTTGTCGTCGATGAAATTAAACGAATCATCTTTTGGCTTTGCAGGGTTGATCGGAAAAATAACCATCTTCGAGATATCATGTTGGTGAGGTATTCTGGTATTTTTTTTTTCTCCAACAAATCCATTGAAATGCAAACAGCATCTCTCTACGTGTCTTTGCATTGGACAGATTTGGGGAAATCTTGAAGCGATTTTAAAAGATGAATCTATAATTCTAGTAACTAACGATAAAACGTTGAACACCTAGTGGAAAAAAAAAAAAACCTCAAATTTTCTTTGTCCCCCAGGAGTTTGAGTGTCATAGGGGAGAGGAGAGGCAGGAGGGAGAAGGTTAGAAAAGGGGAGGAGTAAAAAAAAAGAGGAGGAGAATGAGGGGGGAGCAGCATGGGAGGGAGGTATGATAGTGAGAGGGGCTGAGACAGTAGCAGAGCGACTGGGAGGCAGCGATGGAGCAGCTCTCCTCCTGAGCCTCCAGAAGAAGAAGATGAAGGGGGAGAGACATCGGCAGTCCCGCCTCGCTGGTGCATCCCAGCAGCCCCTGAAGTTGAAACCAAGACATTTGCTGCGAGGTACGTTACGCCTCTCTCTCTTTCTCTCTCTCTCTCTCTCTCTCTCTCTCTTCCCTCTATCTCCAACCCTCATCTTGATCCGGACCAGCAGTGGTCGGACACCTCAATGTGTGCGGTTGTTCCTGTGCACGGACTCTCCAGCAGCAGGTTGCTGTTTTTTTTTGTACGTGAGAGAGTAAAATAAGCTGTGATTAATCAAAATGTCTTCTGTTGATTCAAAGTTTGTGTGACATTTCAAGCGTTGACAGCATTTCCTGGATTCCTCCTCAGCTAAAGTGTGACGTTACAAAGGACTGAAAACTTTGTTCTGATCTTGTCGCTGCTCTTTCAATCCTCTTACACGCCCGTGCGCGCAGAACACAATACATCCGTAAAAAAAAAAAAAAAATCACTTGCACGTTCCGCTCATCTCGTTGAACTGTGAACTCCTCTTTTCTGTGTGTTCAATGCTGACTAATGAGTGAAATAACACACGCCAAGTGAGAAGGGGCTGTATATCAGAAGATGCTAGAAATGATGAGTGTTTTAAATGCAAGATAAACCCTCTTTTACAACTTGACGCTGCCCCTCCGCACCTGTCAACCGCTCTCTTCATCAGTGCCATCAAGGGCAGGCTAATGTTATCAGGCACACTGGCCCGTATTGATCCATTAACCTGTTCCCAGGGCGGCAACGGTCCGGCCAAGTTGCTAGTCTTCATTTCTACTGAACCCTTTGTGCTGCCGATACCATTTCAGAACAGAGTGGAGAATTATTGAGTGCTGGGAGTGTGCAGATGTCATGATGTCATACTGACTAGATCGTCTCTCCTGGCTGCACGGTCGTCTTGACCGCTGAATCTGTCCTGGTATATTGCCAGATTGAATTTTTTTTTTAATTGTTTTATTTTTTTTTTTTTAGAGTAAGTGTAACCATCTCAGGTTATCACACGGTTTTAAACAGATCAGTAATTGTCAAATTCAAGACGCGAGGGATTCCTGTTGTTTTTCAGTGGTATTGTTCGGTTTGTCAGCGCAGGATTATTTGGTGACGTTCCACAGCAAATTTGTCATCGAAAATTCACAAAGAGAAATCCATTAAAACGCAAGATTTACCTGACAGCTGAGTACATTTTCCCGCCCGCAGCAGGAATTTCTGCAATTTCCATCATGTCTACAAACTTGCACTGACAAATAAGAGCATTTTCAACATCATTTTTTTTTGGGGGGGGGGGGGGGGAGTAAAACACCTTAAATTATTCATAATAATCTGTTTAGTCGTACCGGGGTGCTTATTGGCTTATTTTCATGATGTTTTTGCATAAAACCTGTTGGTAAGATGGTGATATGTGAGACAGTCCAGGTGCATTATTGGCATTATTCACATTGTTGATCTGTAATTTTACAAATCTGACACGTCCAATAGGTGCGATCGAGTCGTGTCGGTGGATTCAGCAGCGCTGTGAAGCAGTTGTTGTGGGTCAGACTGTAATAAGTGTTGGCCAGCAGTAGATGCATGTATTCATGTGCCCGTGGGCAGCATCTGTGTACGTGTGGACTGGCGAGCGGATGGCAAAGAAAGTGTATGGAGATCAATGCAAGCAGCTGTTCTCTCTGCACTTCAAACGGCGCTCTGTTGTTGGCGCAGCAACACTCTGACAGGCCTTGCGCAAGGGAATCAAAGGCTAATGAGACAGTCATCGCACAAACGCACCCGGCAGACCCATGAATATTGATACGGCTCAGGAGAGAGATGGAGGCAGGGTGTCTTCACTCGCTCAACATAAATTAAAGAGATGGGGTGGTGTGTGTGTGTGTGTGTGTGTGTGGGGGGGGGGGGGGTTTAGCTATATGTTGGAAGGACTTCAGGGTTTTGAAACATCACCAGAAAAGCTGGGGAAAGATTCTTGACTGTGTTCAAAACCTGATTGTCTACACGCTTTCTAGAGCTCAAGTTGCGGCCACTAGTACTTGGCTAACAAGGATTTTATCCAAACACTCCCAGCAAAAAACGGATAAATTGGTTGAGCATCTTTTTAAAAAAAAAAACTCAGTGACGGAGGCTCAGTCAAAATCGGCCAGTGACATATTTGATTTGCAGTGTACATCACTTAAAATGCAATGTTTTGGCGGTTTTGGAGTGCAGGTTACACAACATTCCTTTGCATCACCTTGTCCCCTGAGATACGATGATGATGGGTTTTCATAATTTTCTAACAGTTTATAGAGAAAGCGATTTACTGATAAATAGAAGTTAATGTTGCGGTGTTGCAGCCAAAAACGAAAAGCCTGCACATCAGACTGATATGCCAACATACATGTTGTACATTTATGTCTCTTTTTAAATCGGAATTTGTTGAAATATGAGGACAAAAGTCTCCAAAGGTCCCGCTGGCCCACTTTTAAAAGCAACTACAGCTCTTTGATTGATCCTGGATCACGTTATTTATCTTCCTGTTGTCTTCCTACATCCTCCTGTGACACGAGCACAATCCCCTATGACCAATATACTGCAGGTTGTCAATATCGTGTGGCAGCACAGTTAGTGGATGTCACTAGCTTGTGTCTCTGGTGACGTTTTGAATGAACTTCCAGCTTCTCGATAAATTGTTAAAAATAACTAAAACAAGCAAAAGGCAACATTTTTGATCCGACTGAAGAATCCGGTGATATTCTTCTTGGGCTGGCACGTCATTTTGGCTTATTCCTGCTGTCAACATGCAGGCAAACAGACAGTAGAAGGAGGACAGGTACAGCGGCAGGCAGGCGTGCAGGCAGGGAGGGAGGAGAAGACTGATGAGGCAAGAAGGCCGTCTACAGTACGTGGGCGACTGTGCCTCCATCTTGACTCTGGCTCGTAAATCAAGCTTCCCCTCCAGGGGCCTATCTTCCATCCTCAGACCTTCACAACAGCTTGTTCTCCAGCCTGTGACGAGACGGGCTGTTGTCACAGCAGCTATCGATCGTGTGGGATGAGTTTGTCAGACCGGGGGATTCACCCATCTGAGCGTGGTCACTGAAGTGTCTCGGCCCGTCTCTGTGTCTGTCTCTGGGCTACATGTTCTGTCTAATGCTAAGTTAGTACCACTGTCAGCACCATCTAACATAGTTGCAGCCTAAAATAAGGTCCTTATGGATTGAAATGAGGGAAGTGCTAAGAAGCTGTAGGCTAACAAAACCACACACCAGTAACTTTAAAGTCGAATAGCCTGCAATCGACGAGTGACTGTCATTCAATATGTAGGGATACCCTCCAGCCCCAATGACCCAAAGTAGGAATACATTGGTTCTGGTACTGACGTAGGTTGACATAGTGAAAATGAAATATCTTTACAGTGAATGTGAAGCGGAAGCCAGTTAGCTTAGCTTAGCATAAAGACAGGTAGCAGGGTCTGTGGCCAAAAGAAATACAGCAACATCTTTCTAAGCAATACTTCAAAAAAGTATATTTTACCTTTTCAAAGTACTCACAAATGGGTACTTTCAACTAATAATGACATTTTTCATCACGTTACATCACTTCTTCGTGACAGAATGCAGGATATGAAACAAAAACTACCTTGTAATCCTTCAAAGTTTGGCGCGAGTTAACAACAGCGCCAAATGTGACCAGCTGGTGCATTCTAGAGCTTTTTTTTAATTCTGTACACATTGAATGCCGTTTGTAAGCGGCCGAACAGCCACAAAAGCAGCTGAAAGCCGGGAATAGATTGTGTTTGTGTACATTCTCAGTCGTCCGGGTCATCGTCATTCTCAAGAATAATGAATTTAGGCAACTGGGGGCGAAACTATATTTTAGATTTTATGAGAATTCATGTCAAGGAAACTACTTCGTACTACCGAGACAGTCTCTACAGAAATATGTGAAATGGCCATCACCTCTTAACAACACATCGGTAGCTGTGAATAGTGTGTAAAACTTACATCCCAGCATTACAGTAACCTCGCCGATGTAAATCAACAATGCTTCGGGGGTGTTTTTGTTAAAGCAGAAGAGAGTCAGCAACAGGGGGCAGGTTGGAGTGAATGTCGGTACCAACAAAGGAGGTATGAATACTGTTCAACACAGACTTTAACCTATGATGATGTTTTCCTCACTTTAACTGCCCTGATTCATCCGAAAACCTTTGTTCCCGACGGCGACTTTCATTTTAAGGAGCTGCTGTCAGTCAATCATGATAAAACAGTTTTGTAAAAATACACAAGACAACATTTAGTGCTACATCGAACTATAGACGCCACCACAAAAGGATCCTAATTGACTTTCTATTGGCGTTGTTCCTATGGAGCTGGCACATAATTTTAACTCAAGTGCCAGTGTTCCTATGAGATCAGGTTGGTGTTAATCCATTTTCTTGGTGTTGGGCTTGTTGCCGGTGGGTTTAAACACATGCAGATACCCTCTATTTTAATTTAAATGCCTTACTTTTTTTTTTTTGTACTGCTTGTTCTAAAAACAGTTTAACCCCGAACAGCAATGGATTTGTGGTAGTGTTCTCAACACAAAAGGACTTCCAAGTGCACGTTCCAATTGGCTGCTCAGCATCTAAAACACTTTCCCAGCAATGTAATTTCAAACCAAGTAGTTAAATTATTCACCGGTGCTCACTCCACTCTTTAAAAGCCAATTAGGTGAACATTTCATGGAAATCGAGGACAGTATTTGATCTCCTGATGTCATTTTGAATTCAGGAGGGAATAAATTACGCCAACTTGACAGCTCTGAAATTAAAGACCCTTCCATCTGACACTCCTGTAGGGTAAATACTTAAAAAAACGAAAATCATTATGGATTTTGTCTTGTTAACTATTTGGGTTATCCGACACACTCGTGCGCAAATATTTATCATGCAGATCCACCGAAAAGCAGCATAAATTGGAACGATATGTGATGAATTGCCTGCAAAGCTGTGGTTAAGCGTTAATAGACAATAACTGTCAGAGGTTACTTTACACTCCCTCCCCACGGAGAGGAAAGAAGTGACAGCCTGAGAAGTGGCATGTAAACAAAACTGTATTGAAAATATAATAGCGGTATAATATTGCGCCACCATGTCACCAGTGCCTCCGCATTCTTTGTCCTGGAGCGGTTTCAGAGCATTTCTTCATCTTGTTTCCTCAGCCTAGTTTGTGAAACTCAACCAGCGCTGTGCACGAGAGCCCTCCTACTCAACCTCCCAGCCTGCTGAGAGCACTTGAAAGCAATTTTCTTTTAATCAAGTTCACTATAAAGGCCCTTCTGACGCCAACCTCTGCAACACTAGTGTTTTGTTTTTTCAGCTTCATCTCTCTTTGTACATTATATTGATTTCTTCATGAGTGGAAGAAAATACTGTTTACTGACATAATGAAAATTCTCTTGGAGTTTATTGCTCTTTGAGGACAGGTAGGAATATAAGCTCGCTCTTAAAATGTGGCCTCATTTTTCAAACCGATCTGGCTTTACTTCAGGGCATCATATATATATATATATATATATATATATATATATATATATAAAAATTTTTTTTAAACTTTCACAAGAGACACTGAGTTACTGCACTGCAAGTCCTTGATGCCAAATTGGACGTCACTTTTTTTCTAACTAAATGTACTTCAGAGTTTCTGTACTACGTCAACGTCCCGTTTCCTCTCATCTTATGCAATCCAGCTTCAATTTGCAGCTTTTTCTGAATCAAGCATTACATCATTAAAAAAAAGGGTAATTAATGTCTTCATTTGTTGTCTTGACATAACAAAGATATATTGCCACCCCCCCCGCCCCATGTGATCTCTTCATCTCCCCGTAAGTAAGAAAGCGACAACCGCATATATTTAGCTTGATGCTAATAGAGACCAACTGTTAACAACAGCAAAATTGCTCCAAAAAATGTCAGTTTGAAAGACTCTCAAATACATTGTCTGGTATTATTTACACCTTCTTTAACCAGTCGTATGCTTAAGAATGCACAAACATTTTTATTCAAGCTAAAAATAAACAAACACGTCCAGTATGGCGCCATCTGGTGTTGGTCATTTTAGAGTTCTAGCTTGATTGTTTTGGGCTCAAATCAAAGTTTTACAGCTGGATTTAGAAGACTTGAATAATGTGGTGAGTTATTGAAAAGCAAATTATACTTTTTTGCTTGAGGTAATACTTTCAGCAGCAAATCGAATTCCAAGATAAGTAGAGTATCTAAGCATCTTGAAGAAAGGTGGGATTTGTAGTTTTTAATTTCAGGAGTGCTGTACCTCCGGCTCTGCTATTTCTTCCTGAGCAACCTCGGGCAAAGATTCTGCTGTGTCATATTCAAAAAGAACATTTGTTATAACTACTTAATAGTCACTGACCTTGACTGTGATGCTCCGGCAACTGTCGCTCTGCTGCATTTCTAATTTAGCTACGCGTTTAAACAAGAGCACCTTGTTTGACGGACACCTGTCTTTACGCTGCCGCAGTGAAGCATCCAACGCTGCAAAAATATTCAGTTAATTTTTAAGGGTCAATTCAAGCAGATTGTGTTCATTCCCAAAAACTGAGTTGGAATGATCCACTGTTTTATGGCGACCCTGAAGTGTAAAACTCAACATTTTAGGGAAAAATAATACTTTTAACAAGTACAGTGAGTGGTGGTGGTGGTTGTGGGGGGGGGGGGGGGGATATTCTTATGTTGAGCAGGTGTTTTATAGTAACAAACTTTTATGCTGAACAAAAGCTTACTTTTGTGTGTGGAGGGGATCTTGTATTCATTTAAAAATCATCACTTTCATTTAAAAGTTAGTCTATTTTCGTTGCATTGCATAAGATCCAAACAATTGCTTTGAGTCAGAATTTCGATTCATGACAATTTACATTCATGACAACAGTTGATGATTTAAAAAACAAACAAACAGACAAAACACTGACTATTCTTTGCTATATGTTTTCTTCATTTCATCCTCAGGTCACATGATGCACCGCCATTCACCTGGAGACCCGTCAGATGATTGATGGTCCTCAACACACAGGTGAGCCCCATTGCTCTTACTATACTCTATTAAAGATCAACAACAAAGATCCTCAAAATGATGGATGGCAGCTCAAAGTTTAGCCATTGCAGAGTATTTGATGCATCAAGGAGGACAAGTCAAGTCATCCCTTACTGTAGTTCTGGTCTTATATAGGAGGAGTTGCTGGATTTATTACATCGTAGATTCTAGGTTTCACTTCTATACTGTCTGACAGCAGCGGAAACCAGAATCTACTTCATTTTATTTGTATGTATGGAAATATGACAATGTGCGGAGCCAAGAGAAAGGTCAGACTGACAATCTGTCCTTCTTGAGGATTGGTCTGTTTTTCCTATGAATCTTAAAGTCACACACATGAGAGAATATATACTTTGTACTTCTCTCAATTGCTGTTGTGTCGACCCCCCCAAAGTAAAAGAAGGATGCTCTTGCAAGGTTGAAGAAAGAAATCTATAAAACAATGTTTCCTTCACACGCAGGATCATTGCAAACAGATATAATATTAATTGAAACCTCTCAAAGCACCAAAGGACATCTTACACTACACTGAAACATGTTACATTTAAAAATAATGCGCTAGTCACATAGAACAAGTATGCCTGTTGTTTTTATTATATTTCACCAAAAGAACCACTTTAAATGCTCAGGATACAGATTACCTCACACAGTAAAACTAGGAATGAATAAAGACCCGAATAAACATCTTTAAATTGGATATCACAGTGCATTTCCTGTGCAGCAGTAAAACTATGAAGCTAAAATCAAAGCTGGAACTGTTCTCAGGTGCGGTTGCTCGACTCTTCCTATTTTCAGCTCCTGTCTTCAGTTTCACATTACTAGTTACTAGACCAATTTATTTTCAGAGGAAATGTGCAGCACTGCTAAAAAATCCAAGGTGATTTCTTGAGTTTTAGGTTTTTGTTACACACACACACACACACACATATATATATATATATATATATATATATATATATATATATATATATATATATATATATATATATATATATATATATATATATATATATATATATATATATATATATATATATATATATATATATATATATATATATATATATATATATATATATATATATATATATACACACACACACACAGTACATATACATTTTTTTTTCTTTCCTGACCTACCTGTTGAAATGATGATGGCATCTTGGTATCAAGTTGCACCAGTTACTGCTAATGAGAGGATTCCCGTGTCCAGGTTGCCGGTTTAATTTAAAGGACTCTGCATTCCAGCAGAATGCAGTCATGTTTAGTACATCTGGAGCTGCAGAGGCTCAAGTGTCCAACAGGTAGTTACACTGGGCTGGCGTGAAATGGGAAAGGTTATTTGCATTACAGAATATGGGCTCAAATCCTGTGTTTTGTCACAGTTTTAATGATGGTACCCCGGCTGAGCTCAGGTTGCATCGGATCAGCGTTGACCCTCACGGGCTGAGTTCCATTGACATCTTCCAGTCTGTGTTAATGAGATGACTCCACTCTGTCTATGGGTCACGGTGATATTTACAGAAACTGTTGTAGCGGCAGAGATCCACGCCTCCCGTGGCGCTCCCTCGCCTCATTTGCATAGCTTTCAGACTTCCCTTTCTCGCTCTCCCTCTTTCAGCTCTCTCGCTGTGCTCCTCCATGATCGACAGGCTCCTTCGCACTTCTCTTCAGTTTGTGTCGCACATGTTAATTAAAGCCTCTAATTAGCTTTCCCCACTAAAAGGCCGCATTAAATCAGAGTTGGAATGGCAAATGATTCCTGGCATTAGCATAATTGTGTTTTTGAAGTTTAAAGATTTGAGCATTAGGGATGCTAGCTCACGTTTTTGTTTCACTGATTTGTTGTGTTTCAGGCTCCCAGCCCATGGGGCCATTGGAGGTTGGTTGGGTAGGTTGCAAGGCCTTGGGACCCTATTGGGGCCAAACACTAATGAGGCCCGCTTCTCTCTGATGGAGCAGATACAGGAAAAACAAACCTGTGATGTGGTACCCTCAGGTGGTCCTGAAAGTCCGCCAGAGCGGAACAGGACACTGGTGTTTGTGTGTGTCAGAGTCACTGAAACTGAGAGGAGGAGGGAGGTGGGGGGGGGGGGGTGGTATTGGTTTTATTAGCATTATTGGTAATTACCCACATTCCACTTTTTGTCCAATGCATGCTGGGATTGACTGAAAACTCACTGGCAGCGAGAAAAAATAAATGAAGTTGTTACAGTGTTACAATAATGTTATAACATGTTAAAGAATGGCATTAAAAGGTATTTAAGTACAATAAAAATGACTAGTAAGAGATGACTTTCTAGCTCCGTGCGTGTAAAGCTCAATATTCATTTTAGCGTCGTAGTTGAGTGCCTCAAGATGAAACAAGCACTTTTCCGACTGTATTCTCAAAAACGTTGGAGTGCAATCATGTACCTTCACCAAGGACCGTGTAGTATTTCCTGAGAAAATAGCTGTCTGAGTAGCAATAGTAGCCGTCTAGTAATCGGAGGGTTCTACCTGCCTCTCTAGACCGTGTCAAAGTGTCCTTGAGCAAGATCCTGATCCCCTGATTGCACGTGATAAGTATGTCGGCGCCTTACATGGCAGCCTCCATCATCAGTGTGTACCGTATACGTGTGTGTGTGTGTGTGTGTGTGTGTGTGTGTGAATGAGGCAACATTTTAAAGCACTTCGAGAAGTGAAGGCGGCGTATAAACAGAGCCCATTTAAAACTTCACCACAACTGAATGCAATTCTTCCTTGGCCCGTGCTTCACCCCTCCACCGAGTCTTTTCTTTTGGTGCCTTGTAGCTATTGCATAACTCTGCTGAAAACAACACAAACAAAGACAGACGAACAGACTCCTTGATGGTGGCATTGATGATGAAAAGACTGCTGTACCCTTTTGCGTGTGTTTATTCATTTTCTGCAGCCTAAAAAAGGCCACTTGTCTACTAATTCATATTATAAGTGAAGCGGACCGCATGTCAGGTCGATGGCAAGTCATCAAAAAGCTTGAAAAACATCTGTTGGTATAAGATTTTGTATTATCATTATAGAGAAGTCAAAGTAATTTGACCTGGTTAGTATAAGGTTTATTTTTCACTATTCAAAAATAGTTAATTTGTTAACAAATCTCTCTGAACTATTTGTTCCTGGGCAATGACTTAACGGCCGCTTAACATAAAATTGGTTGTACAGTCTTCTGTTTTTAATGTCACACAACTATTAGCCGTCTACTCCATTTACGGAAGACATAAGGGTCGTTGCCATAGGCCACTAGATCCAATGTTGAAATTTTACACAGCGGCTTTAAAACGACTCACATGTCAGTGCGTTGACGTGATTTCAGGCAGCACAACAAACTATTATTGTTTTAATGAAGAAGTCAGTCAAAATTCCCTTTTCCATCATTCTGTCAGCAACCGTGACCTGATTTTATGCTGCACACAGTTTGAGTCCGTGACCAGCAGCGCACAGTGAAAGGAATTGGTTACCTCGCTGAGAAGTTGAAGTTGCAGCCTGTCGCCTGCAGCTCTTCATCTAACAGCTCACTGTGCCGACTCCTTCTTCTTTCATTACTCCCCACTATATTTCAAACTTATCCGAGGTTTAAAAAAAAAAAAAAAGCAGAAAATGGGGGGGGGGGGGGGGGGGGGGTTGGACACATTTGTGATAAAGAATAAGTCAGTGCTAAACTCACTAACAAACACGGTTTACTGAAATTCTTGCGTGCGATTCGTGATAAATGTTAGCTCATGATTTGCCGGTTAAATACTTTTAATGTCTGAAATGTTAAGCAGCCACTTAACAGAGTAAATAAACCGCTGTTTACTCAAAATCTGTTTTTAATGGGTTTTTGGTTGAAGGCACGAAGTCCATATGAGCTTCAGATATTTTCACATTTTTGTTCCACAACAGAAATTACATGTCGCACCCAATGTGTAAAAGAACGCAGAAGAAGCGTGAAACTTGGTTGTTCCAACGTTGAGGGTTGAGCGTCATTGGCTGTTCACGCGGCGGCATAAATGTTAGCTTTGTACCTCTAGCCATCTCATTTACGCTTCAAAAATCATAGATGTGGTGGTCATTTGTGACGATCGTCTTGCGAAACAGTGTCTCACAAAAAAAGGAAGTCTTCCCTCAGAGGTTTTTCTCTGCATTAATCCAAAAAATCAAATGTAAACTTCTTATTGGGTTTGTTTATGGGAACACGTGCCAACAAACTAACTTCTGGATTAGCCTCTAAATGTAGTAATCCCTGCAGCACTCTCTTCATTTCCTCTACAAATGTCATCACTGACACCAATCGTGTTACAAATGCAAGGGCTTTTATCAATGGGCTTTCAGTTTGATTCATACTCCTGCTTTAAATTGCAATCCTGGAAATTCCCTCCTACGCATTTCCACATCTCATCCTCTAGTCTGAGCTCTTTTTTCTACATTATGTTTATTTCAGTAAAGGCAACTGTTCAACATCTATCAGCTCAAGCACCAAAACTACTGTATTTGCTCTGCTTCAGCCCCTTTTTGTTGGTAGTAAACCAGGAAACTGCTCAGCGTAGACATTGTTCATTGGAGGCTATGGCCAACACACAACTATAAATCAAGCTTTGGACCGATATGACAAAAGTTTAATGGAGAATCTTCAAGAGTATGACTTCCCAAATAGCAATTTCAAACCATCTGCATTGCAAAAAGTAATACAATTAATTGGAGAGATTTAAGATTTAATTAACAATAAATATAATCGCTTTGTCTTTTTTTAACAGACCGTGGCAGTCGGGGTAAAGGAAAGAATTTGCTTCTAACCTAGGCAAGCATGCAGGGGAGTTATTCAAAGATTTTTGCAGGGTAAACTAGTTGGTTTTGATGTTCTGGTTCCCACAGACCTCTGTGACCTACAGTTATCCATAACACTCTTCTCTGCATACTGATGTTTGCATGAACTTATTCTTGTGTCTCAGGAAAACACAAACATTACATGTGTTTATAGGTCCTGCCGTGTATTGGGGGGGGATGGAATCCAGGTAGTCACGTGTTCAGCCTTGACTTCCTCATTAGCGTTGGTGAAAACAGTCATGCCTTCAGGTCATGTCCTCTATTATGGTGCAATATACCTGGATTTACTCGTGATTAGCACATCCTCAGCTAGCCAACATGACTGAAGCTGCCACCATCCCATGAATCGTGCCTCGGGGTAGACATGATGTACTTTCCAGGAACTTCCTGTGGGCAAACTTGACGACTGTGGGTAAATTATTCAGGGCGAACTTGTCTTCCCACAGGCACAGTGGTGGAACAGTGACAGTTTTGGGGTTGTGTGATAGCTTAGAGTGTTGTCATATGAGTTATTATTGAAGCAGCCAGATATACCTTAATGCAGCAGAATCCCGCTCCAGCCTTGAATGTGCTCCAGGCATGAAAATCCATTAAGATGCATCGGAGGATGGAGTTGGAGAAAGGATGTGAGGCGGGAGACGCTGCAGACAGAATTATCACCGCTTCCACACAAGACCCCTTTTAAATGGACTAATTCTGTCCCGATTCAGTCGTGCCTGTCTCTATAGTTGATCACATGAGATCATACTGTGTTCCTGATGTTTCAGATGAAACTACGGGGAATCTTTTTTTTTTTTCTTCTTTTTTTTGGAGGCACCAAAAAATAATTTTTAAGTGGGTAGAGAGGCAGAAAAATTGAACTGGGAAAACACAAAGAAATCAAGAGAGGGGGAGTGAGTAGAGAAGAGGGCAACGGACTCAGAAAGTCAGAGAAATATGGAGACTGCAGGCAGCGGCAGACTCTGTTTGGAAGTCTAACATTCATTATGTTGGTTTCACTGCTGCTGCTAGTCAGAGCGCAGTAGGAGATAGCCAGCCAGTAGAAAGACCAAGGGCACTGCCAGAGGTTTGATTTACACAACAAAAACACATTTCACCCAGTATGACCTGCGTGGGACTTTTTTTTTTGTGTTGTTGTTGTTTTTTTTCTCAAAGTTTTGCCAAGTTTATTTAGTCTGTCTGACAAAAGGAAATAGTAGTGCTGGAGTACAAGCGTTGTTGGCCGCTGTGCTCCCTCATCATCTGTCTGTGCAGGGTTTGGTTCGGAGTGTTGTTTGTCAGTCTGTCAGCAGGTTTTCACACACACACAAAAACCTCTCAGGGTAGTTTTCATGAAATTTGATGGAGAATTGCAAAGATATACACATCTATTTTTATGATGTTTTCAATAATTTCTCACAAGCCTTTATGAATGTAAAATCTTTTAGGGTATTTGTCTTGGAAATATATCCAAAACTACAGTATATATCATGATTTCGCTTGCAGGGATAAGAGTCTGCTTGCAGGTGTAAGTAAAAACTACTCTTGTACTACAACTACTCTACTTTGTACCCCCCCCCCCCCCCAAAAAAAAAGCACTGACACCCAACATGTTCATTTGAGCCCCTTCTCCCCACCTACAAACACTGGTTTAATGTTAATGTTGTTTTACAAAGACCCTGCGGCTGTTTAGCTGTGCTAACCATGCATGCTAACAGGCTAGCCACAGTACAGGTAGTATCTGAATTAGCAATTACACACATTGACAATATAAGCTTATACTGGCAAGGAAAATGAGAAGGTTAATCACCCTTTTCCTTGTATTAACATGCATATACAGCGAAATTTGGTGTACAATTGCTTTTGGGTGGGAGGTAGGAGCAATAGGCAAGTTTATATAGCACATTTCATATGGCAGGAGAGGATCTATGTGTATGCGACTACAAGATTGTTGAGCATACAGATCAATGGCCGCTTTTGGGAGGCATTTTCTAGCATTCATCGTCAAAAACTGTCTCAATTAGGGACTATTTAAGCTAAATTATTATTTCACCACGGTAGCACGCCCGAAGTGGCAATGCTAACATTCTTATGTTTAACACAATTAACCATGTGCACCATGAAATGGTATTAAACGCAAAGTAGAGCTGAGGCTGATGAGTTTTTAAAGGTGTTTATTTAATTTAGTCAGACAGATTAACTAGAGCAGCTGGAACCCTTACCACTAGCACAGCTTATAATAACTCTGGAAATATTTCTTGCTACCATGAAGACTCAAAGGGTTTGGCAAAGACTCATTTAATATACACTAGATAGCCTCTTAACATAGTCTCATTTTTCCCTTTCTGTCTCATAGTGGCTAAAGCACAAGCGCTGCAGTCACAGGTCTGTGTTGTGACTTAAGATCATTCAGATCTCAATGAACCATGATGTACTGCCTGGTGTGTGTTTATTAGCCGTTTTACAACAGCTGGAAAATGACTCAACCAACCATAACCAAAGACGAAACCGATATGTTCAGGCACGACAGGAATGAGAGCTGAATTTATAACTTCAGACATCATAAGTTTAAGCCTTTCTGGTTTTGTATGAAATGTAATCTACACAGCCAGAGAGAAAACTCATCACCTCAACTTCAACATTTGTTCATATCTGTTTAAAATGTTATCTATCAAAGACTAGCAGCCCTTTGAAGGTGTTCTCATCTTGTTCTCTATCAAAAGGAGACACACTCTCTAGTTTAGTGTGTGTGTGTGTGTATGTGTGTGTGTTGTGTTCCCTTTAAGCAACAAATGCTAAAGAGAAACAAGCCAATAACAAGGCGACTGAACAAGACGACTGGAACAAAAATAAACTGATTGTCATAAAAAAATGATTTAAGATAAGGGCAGGGGGGAATGGGCTTTCATATATGACAGGTAAACACACACATACAGGGACACACGCACGTACACACACACACACACATCCTCTGCAGGCCTGATTGAGTGTAAGTGTCTGCGTTGGCGGTCAAGGTCAGCTGATAATGGGAGAGATTGAGGACAGGGTGAGGCAACGGCAGGGGGTGTGGGGGGAGATGGGGAGGGGGGCTGGCAGCAGTCTCAGGTAATGAGATTTACGACCCTGAGCTCTCACTGCACCTCCACTCTCCCCCGCTCCTCCCCCTCGCCACCCAACACCCCTCCACCCTTCGGCTAACATGATTTATAGATCTAATAGACGTCACCGCTACCGCCTAAGATAGAGGCTTCACATTATCACGGAGGGAAAGTCATCTGTTCAACAGGGCAAGAATACAAAGACAACTCTACTGAGATGTCCCTGTGTTTGTGCGTGTGTGCGTGCGTGTGCACGGATGCTATAGAGCATGAAGACATCAGTATGT